>NC_082686.1:57974537-58276964 GCF_949987515.2 Delphinus delphis
AGCATTTGGCCAATTCAGACCTGCTGAGATTAACCACACTATGCTCTCTTTCTGTTAAAAACAAAATCCCACTAAGCCACTTTGCTATATACTAGAGCTGGAACTAAAATGGCCTTCTTTGCTGCGGGTCTGAAGTCAGTGTTCTCAGAATAGAATCCCCCAAGCCCCGTTTAAACAAAATGGAAGGGATAAGCTGCTGTGGGCTGTCTTTTTCCCTCTGGCAGGCCTTCTTCTCAGCCCTCACCTTCCGCCTCATCTCCAGGATGGCCCTTTCCACCTCGTCCAGGGCTCGCTCTCTCCTTTCCACTGCCCTCTCCCTCCTAAGTGCCTCCTTTTTTCTTTGGCTGGCCTGCTCCAGGATCCTGGCCCAGTCGCCCTCAATGCCTGTGGGGAGCTGCGGCCCTTGAAGCCTGGGGGCCTGGCACTGCCCGGCCTGACCATGGCCACCCTTCTCCAGCTCCTCTTTGTGCATGCTTTTCAGATGCTTCCACAGGGCTGTGGTGCCCACGTTAACCCCAGGGCCACGTCCCACCTGCCCGCCACACAGGCGGCAGGTGGTGTATGGGTTGGGGTGGTGTCCAGCACAGGCAGGGGCCAGGGGGAAATACTCCCAGGCCTCGGAAAACCAAGTCCCCTTGTTGTGGGGCATCGGGGTGGGTGTGGTACCCGCAAAAGGGCCGACCGGTCCTCCCGTCTCACTGATCTCGTCCTCCTTCACTTCTAAGTCCCCTTTTGCCTTTATCCTGGTTCCCTCTCCTTCCTCCTCTTCCCGCCTCATCCTGTCTCTTCTTTACAGCTTTCCTTTCCAAAAATCTCTAAGGCTAAAAGTGTACTTGGCAAGGGACTGTGGTGACTTGGGGATTTGCAATAATGGTCAAAGGCCGGCCACACCTGGGTGGTGTGATGTTCCCTTTCTGCTTCACTGGAGAGTAAGGGTGCATCAGAGCCAAGCAAAATGGCCCGGAGGCCCTCCTGTACATTCCCTCCATGACCTGGATACATACTGATCCCTCCTTGGCTGGCCCAGAAGACAAAACAAATTAGTGCAACAAATACAAAGCTCTTGAGTGAGCTCAGTGTTCTCTACATCAACCAGCAACACGGGTGTTTTTGAATATTGAACATTTTAGGTTTCTCTCTTGATTCTCCTCCTGGCTGCTTCCGCTGTTTCTGTGCTCCTGGCGATCGATCCAATGCGTTCTGGAAGCAGGAGGAGAAGCCTCAGGGTTCAGGCTGTTCAGGAGCCCCAGGGCTGGGGCCTCACTGGGTCTCCCTCAGCGTGGGTAGAAGCGAAGCATAGACAGATGCTGATGTCGGAGACTCGCGTTTCCTCAGAACGGATGCAGCAGGCTGTCCGGAGGCTACAAAGTCTGCCAGGGTCTGGGAAATAAAGTTCTCAATGTGAGGTTAGCTTGTCCCTAGGGAGGTCCCTCTGGGGCTGGGATTCTAGGAAGTCCACACAGCAGGCTTAGCTGTTTTCAGTGGGAGGAGCTGGCATGCCCGAAGGAGAGAGAGGTGGAGCGAATCTCCACAGACCTGGTTGTGCCTGGGTGTCCTCGGCAAGCAGCTCACCATCCTCCACCTTCCCAGGCACCATCGCCTGCAAAGCCAACAGCTGATGAGAACTTCCTGACAGCAACTTAGTCCAGGTGTTTGGCTTATTTTAAGAGGTACCTCATTTTAAGAATAAATAAACAAAGGGAAAATTGTAGTATATGTTAAAAACAGCCTGACTTCTCTCTCCTTTCTTGGGTCATTTCTTAAGTGATTGAGAGCTTATTCGTTAAGCTTTGCAACCTTGAACAGTTAGGAAGCACCTCCCAGCCACAAGTGGGTACTTAACAGGCAAGCAAGGCTCTGGACTGGTCTCTGATGGCTCCGGTGCAGGGTGAGCACTCCTGCTGCCTTAGAAGGCTGTTAGCTGACTCCTATCCCTGGGAGGAGGGCACCTCCAGTTCCTGTTCCCTCCCACTTCCAGGGAAGCCTGGTTTCCAAGTGGGTGTGTCCCTGCCTGTAGGGTTTTTCTGCAACAAATGCAAAACTTTTCTCCGCCCCCCTCCACCACTGAAGAAAGTTGTCCCTGGCAAATATCATGTAGTAAAACAGTAAGTTGAGCACCTACAAGTCTTAGTTCTGTTTCCAGAAGACTAGATCACCTGTCAAGCAAAGAAGGAGATTTAAGAGGGGGAATGGGTGACATACAGGCAGAAAAACCACATGCCTCAAGAATATCTGTGGTTTCAAATATTTTGTCCAATTGTCAGACCATGAGTCTCCATTTTTGGTTGGAAACTATTGATGTTGTAAATACAGTCAGTAGAAAAGCCAGAGAACTTGCAGAAAGGGGAAGATTAAGTGAAAGCACTCCCCCCCCCAATTTAGAGAAATATAGCAAATTTGGGGTTGCTTTTTATTATATTATGTAACTAGAATTGGAAAAGCTGAAATATGTTGGCTTCTACTCTCAATTGGAATGAAATAAAGGTATAATCAACTTAAGCAAAAAATATGTATTTCAGATAGGTAGATAGATAGATAGATAGATTTAGGAAGGAAGACCTACCAAGAGGAGACAGGCACATTTTAAAGAAGGTGTCCATGGGAGAAAAAAATTTTGAGTTATAGAAGAAAATATAGAAATGGTAGAGTAGAAAACATGTAGAGACTGAAAGTCAAATTTCAAGTGAAAAGCAAATGTGTGGGGCATGGAGAGACCCCAAATAGAAATGAAGAGCTGGTAAACAAATAGGGAAACTCTTTTCTTTTTTTCTTTTTTTAGGTTTTCTCTTTCTAGACTAAACAGCTATTTTCAAACTGATTCTGTGAAAAGTCCTTTGGAAAAGGTTCTGTCCAAACTTAAGCAAACTGAATATGGGATAATTTACAAATGGTCACCATTTCAGTATTTCATCTGTGGAAATAAGGGAATGATCAGTCTTACAGCCAGATTTGGATTCATTTTTCCTGACTCATCAGTTTTATCCTGCTCCAACCTCTCCTTCCAGGACAACATCCCCACCTCACTCCCAAGCCCATGAACCATTCCATCTGCCCATCTTTGTGAATCCCCCACTACTTTTCACCTGTAGGATCCAGGCCCAACTCTTGCCTGTCCACAAAATATAACTGTGCCCGCTAAGTTATTTCCAGATTTCATCCTTCTCTGTACTCCCACAGAACTCTCCAAATACTTTTTGACACTTACTGCAGAATTCTTTGTGCTACTGCTTACTTATTCCATATGTACTTAGAATAATGTGCTGGAGAAACCAATAATTTACTTGTTTCATGAATGCAATAGACACACTGAGTGAGTGAATGATTTTGACTTCTCAGCAGAGTAATATATGTACTCTCACATATATGTATGTGTACGTAAACTCTTGTTCATATTTACTTCATTTTTTTTCCAAATTTAGCATGTTTTTCTCTTAATTGTTTGGAAATACAGCTCTGCTTTCTCAGCAAAACCATATGTGCTTGACATTTCATAATACGTTTGACTTCAATTTGAACTAGTTTAGTCTGAAGCTTTTCAATTTTGGAGACTAAAGGAGTTTTGGGACAACCATATCCCTAAACAAAATCTTGGAACACTGTCTGGAGCTCGTATAGAATATATGAAATCTGAAGCATTCCATGAAATCTGAATTCAGAGAATCTACAAGAGTTAAATCTTTTTGATATTTTTATTAAATTGACAAGAAATTTCTTCAGTGAGCCAGTTGCCTTTATGAAATAATGGAACCCCTACTTGTTCCTGATATGACCATATCCTCATCTTTTGGTGGGTTGAATGAGCATGGAGAAAATGAACCATGAGAGGGGTTAAAGGTATGGGCATTAATACAAACTTTTACAACTTTTAAAAGACATTTTTTTCCTATAACTCTTACATGGACGACCTGGAGATCAATGCCAATCTTTGGCACTTTATTGGATTAAATAAACTGAATTCTCTTTACTTATTAAGAATACAATTCAGGGGACCTGGTTTTACTTTTAGGACAGAAAGAGACATAATTTCATGGAGCTGCATTCCCGTCACGTGCCTGCATCCCATTGGCAAGTGCTGAATGGGTAGGAAAGCTGGGGCTGCAGTGTTTGCTACTACCATTTTGGATACAACAGATGACCTCCTCTGAAAGTCTCATGATTTCCTTAGGGTTTTTGCCATGATGTGATGTTCTGGGGGATGTTCAACTGCTCCTCAGTGGGATCTCACCAGAAAGATGGGACTTAGTATCCTTAGGTTTGGTTTCTCAGTTCTGCTCAAGACCAGACTCTTTGGGCATCACTATCCTGTGGGGAAATTGGCACACCGAGCATTAAATATAGTTAATTGTTCTTTACTAGTTAACTAGCATATTCATCAATATTCATGTTCATCAATGAAAAATATTTGAGAACTAAGAACTAGGGCTGGTCATATGTAAAACACACATATCTCTGGATGAGAAAACAGGTAGCTAAAAGTGGGATTATAATTTTGCAGCGTCTCAGATAAAATAATGAAGATCTAATAAGTCTTATCGGATATGTTCACCAGGCTCTTGAAAAAACCACCATCTTACAAAGAACAAACAGTGTTGAAAATAAAACATAACTAACCCTCCTCTAAGCTCCCAGGTTTTGTAACGTAAGCTACCTCTTCTTCTACTTCTTTCTTATTTCAATACAGCGTGTTTTACCAGGAAATGTCTTGGACTGGGATTAAGGTAACTCTTCCAATTGTGCCATCAACTACATTCTTCTCCTTTTAACCATTCTGTGATTCTGTGCCTTGATTTCCCCATCTGTCAAATGGCAATAATAGGGTGGGTCCTATCTAGCCCATAGGATTGTTTAGATGATAAAATAAAAAATTAATTAGGAAAACTCTTTACAAGTCAAAAGTGAGATGTTTATATTAAATGGTTCCTGTAATTGTTGCTACAAATAGTACTTTACATTATTTGGGGAACGAAAGCAACAGAAGTCTGGCTCTCTTTTAGCTTTCAGTCTAACAGAATATTCTTCTCTGGCCGCTGCCTGTTATAGCTTCTTCTTTCTATTCTTTGGTTTCCATTTATACAGTTTTGTTCTGCCTATGTAGGGATGTAATTTTCCTTTTCAGAACCCAGAATCCAGACTTGCAACATTAGTATAGTCCTAGATTCTTCTTAAATTGACCTTAAATTCTAACCATTAATTTATAACATCTGTATAGGAGATTGCCTGTTTATAGTTCACTCTTTAAACCTCTTACAGGTAAACACTGCCTTGTTAAAAGTGGAGAAAATGATTTTGTGCCAATTTGCCTTGTTTGAGGCTTGGTGGAGATATAAGGGGTATCAATTCAGTTTCTTCTGAATTGGCAAGTAATTCTTTCTGTATTCTGCCTTTCACCACCTCCAGAAAATATTTACCTGCTCACTGAAGAATGTATTTCCCACAGCAAATCTTACATGGTTTATAGAGAAAAGCTTCCCTCAAGGTGAAAGAGAAGGTAAGGAAATCAGTCAATGGAAGTGGGTTTGGCAAAGAAAGAAAACAAAGCACAACAGAAGTTGCCACTGCCCAAGTTGATCTTGGCATTTAAGAGCAATTCTCATTCCAAGAAAAACATCATCTTGCCTACCAAATGCCATTTTCTGATACCTCATCTAGCTCCTCCAAGGGGTTGGGAGGTAACATTTCCCAGAATATAAGAAATATATTTGACTTGGTCAATTCGTATATAAACACTAACGTTGTATTTAACTGTCAGTAAATGCAAATCTTTTATATGAGTGCCAACAAGTTTAATTCAACCTACATGAATTAATCATTTCAGTTAGTTCAGTGAACTTAGCATCACTGCTTTAAACCAATAAACAAATAGTTTCTACTTTTTCTTGCAAGGATCTGGGTGGTTTGGGGGTGAGGAGGTTTGGAGGAAGTGTACATAAAGGACTTGGCTCCATGGCAAGGAACATGTTTACCAAGAGGATTAGAAGTTCCTGGAGCAGGACACACGTCAAGACAAGCTCAGGTGAGAACATACAAAGCGATACTCTCATAGGTGGTAAACATGGCCACCTCTGCCAGAACAATCCCAGCTGTCTCCTGCCTGGGACAGCAGCCCTTCTCCTTTCTCCTGAGTCATTTTGCCTCAGAGCTCAGTATATTTTCAACAGTCACTGAGTCATGTAGCTCTTGCTGCACTGTGATCTTTAATTGATAAAATTTTAAGTTTACGTTGATGAATGATTGTATTGACCCACTTGATTCATTTTGAGACTATTACTGGTTTTGTTATTAGATCACTTTAAAAACAATTCACCCACGATAATGACAGGATGCAATCCTGCAAATATCTTTTAAGGGTCATTATAGATATGTTCTGTTAAATAAGCTGTGGTTTGATGTGCCCATTACCCTTCCAACCTTGAGGCCAGGAGGTATGGCCAGAATTTTACCGCACACAACTGCATTTAGTTATTATTTTGGCAAGTGATAACTTCAGAACTGGCATTTAGAACCCTCAGTGTCAAGAAGCTGTGAGACAAAGTTCTGGCCTCCAGGGATGGAGAGTTTCACATTCATTTTCTGCTACCATGTATGCTATTTGGAGGTGGTACTAACAGTGGCAGTTAATATTTCTAAAGAAGACTTGCAGGACCCAGAGTGACAGTGTTAGAAGTCTACAGCTTAATTCAGGAAAAGGATATAATCTAGCAGCAATATTCTTAAAGTAAGGATACGCTTCCCATGTATACATTTACAGCACTCAAAGTGGGGAGCCCAAAATGGAGTCTCAGCTGAGGTGGTTTTATATTTTCCTGGTCACTCAGGCATATTCCTGCTACTACTCACACTCGACAGGAGAGTCCTCCCAGGTTCTCGCCTAGGCCAGGGGCGAATCATCAATCTCACTGTTATCAATAAGCAATGCTGATGAGCTGGGAAAACTTGTCCCTAGACCCACTAGACCCATGGTTACAAATAGAGCAGCACTTTTAATCAATACATTTCATACCTTGACCATGGATCGATGCCATGCAGGAGCTTGAACAAAAGAGTTCAGGTTAATTCCAGGCCTTCCGCACAAACGCTCGCTGCAAAGAAGCTGTGGTTTGACCACTTTAGATTCTGTATCACCATAAACCACACTGCCTCTAGCCATACCTTGGCATCGTTGTATGGCTCATATGGAAAACGTTGGGGACTAACCTTATGCTTATCTGCCTTGTAGAAATACACATACTAATGAAAAGAGAAAAGACAAAGGAGGATTTGGGGAACTGAAGTCTGTTTTGACAAGTGTGTATGATAATAAACCAGCCCAATCAAACAACCTGACCATCTGGTGTATGGCTGTGTCTCCAGTCCCTGGAAACAAAGTGTGGGATAGCTCATCCGAAAAGATCACGTTTTCCTTGGGTGAGTTGTCTATTTAATGAGATCAACAAGGGGTGGCCAAGACTGCCATAAGTTCAGAACATTTCTAACTGAAATGAATAGAATACTGAGTATTTCCATGATATTTTAATCTCTGAAAACTCTCTCTACACAACTCAAAATTATTAGATTTCAAAGTAATGGACATTTTTTGACTAAAGGAACTCTACTGAAAAGAATTTCTTCAAATAAAAAATAGTTGATTCCTGTTTCTAAGAATTTCTGGTGAATACAGCAATTTTTTAATTCAAATTCCATTAATAATAACTCTAAACTAGCATTTTTGTTAATCTACAATATAATGAAAATTAACACTAACATACTGATGATCAAGAGAGTTTTTAAAACCCTAAAATTACTTCAGAGTCTATAAAAACATTCATTTATGTATAGGATATATAATTCTAATACTTAGGAATGGATAAACCATGTATGAGATATAATGATTTTATTTTCTTTTTATTGAAGTATAGTTGATTTACAGTGTTATGCCAACCTCTGCTGTTATAACAATTTTAGTATCCCTAGACTTGAAGCACAAAATCTGACACGGAGGATTTTTATGACTTGAAAATTTATATGTGGGATCATTCTACTATTACAACATTAGATTAACCAGAATATTCATTACTCTGAACCAGATCAAACAATAAAGATTTACTACATAAAAGATGTGAACAAATATCTCAACAAATACAGTGACGACAGATTGTCTATAGAAAATAGAAGTGCATAATGACAACTGTCAAATATGCCTATGTAACAGTAAAGTAATACCTATAAAACTTGAACAGATTTGCAAGTCATTATTATGACTCTGCAGAACCATTAACATCTTTTACCACCTTCCTATTTTCAGAGATATTGTAGTTCATAACATACTTATAAAAACCAGAATAATTTATGAGGGAAAGAGTTTCCCTTTGTTTCAAGGCTGCAGTCTGCATATTGGGTCCTTCCCAGCCCTGTTACCAATGCTGTTAGCTGGTTCCTGCGAGCTTTGGATGGGGTATGTTGCTGTGTAAACCCATCCCTGTTATGCAGAAACAGGTGCCATTCAGACATGAGGACACTAGCATGATCCCTGCAAGCCTGCAACCACGCCCGTTCACATCATTCTGTGAATTTTGAGTTCATCATTCAGAAAAGGTCATGAAATATCCATACTCAACTTAGCCTAATTCCCTCAGAAATAAGTGCACCTCCTTTCCAGAAGACTGTACAAGGTTAGGGCTGCAGTCTTGGAACAGTGTAAAGGTAACTGGTTCTCACATAGATTCACCAGTAGCTTTGGCCGAATCTAAGGACATGAGCTAAAAAACAGTTAACCTCAAATTCCTAAGGAGAATCCTGTTCCCATCATAGACAGAGCCACGTTTGAAAAAACAATATTTTATGATGTTAAGACTGGTTCTTGTTTTTTTTGTTATTGTTTAAAGACTTTATTTTTTAGAGCAGTTTTAGATTCACAGCAAAATTAAGAGGAAGGTACAGAGATTTCTCATATACCCTCTCCCCACAACATGCATCCTCTCCCTCATTATCAACATCACTCACCAGAATGGTGCATTTGTCACCACTGATGAAGCTACGCTGACACATAGCAATCACCCAAAGTCCTTAGTTTACTTTAGGGTTTCCTCTTGGTGTTGTACATTCTACAGATTTAGGCAAACGATGTACTCATCATTAGGTTAGGTCCTACAGCCCTAAAATTTCACTGTCCTAAAATTGACTTCTCTCACTTAGTAATATGCATTTAAGTTTCCTCCATGTCTTTTCATGGCTTGATAGATTTATTTTTCAGCACTGAATAACATTCCACTGGATGCGTATACTACAGTTTATGTATCCATTCATCCACAGAAGGACATCTTGTTTGCTTCCAAGTTTTGACAATTAAAAATAAAGCTTCTATAAACATTCATATGCAGGTTTTTGTGGGGCATGCATTTTCAACTCCTTTGAGTAAATACGAAGGAGCACAATTGCTAGATTGTATGGTAAGAGTATGTTTAGATTTATAAGAAACCAAGAAAATGTTTTCCAAAGTGGCTGTACCATTTTGAATTCCCACCAGCAATGAATGAGAGTTCCTATTCCTCCACATCCTTGCCAGCATTTTGTACTGTCAATATTCTGGATTTCAGCCATTCTAATAGGTGTAGCAGTATTTCATTGTTGTTTCAATTTGTGTTCTCTGATGACATATGATGTGGAGCATGTTTTTATATGCTTATTTGCCAACTGTATACTTTCTTTGGTGAGATATCTGTCTCTGGCCCATTTTTATTTTTTTTTAACTTTTTAAAAAACTTATTTATTTTTGGCTGTGTTGGATCTTCGTTGCTGTGTGCAGGCTTTCTCTAAGTTGCGGCGTGCAGGGGCTACTCTTCGTTGCGGCGTGTGGGGGCTACTCTTTATTGCAGCGTGCGGGCTTCTCATTGTGGTGGCATCTCTCGTTGCGGAACACAGTCTCTAGGCGTGCGGGCTTCAGTAATTGTGGTACACAGGCTCAGTAACTGTGGCTCCTGGGGGCTCTAGAGCGCAGGCTCAGTAGTTGTGGTGCACGGGCTTAGTTGCTCTGCAGCGTGTGGGATCTTCCCGGACCAGGGCTCAAACCCGTGTCCCCTGCATTGGCAGGTGGATTCTTAACCACTACGCCATGAGGGAAGTCCATCTGGCCCATTTTTAAATCAGGTTGTTTGTTTCCTTATTGTTAAGTTTTAAGAATTCTGTGTATATTTTGGTAACAGTTCTTTATCAGATATATCTTTTGCAAACATTTTCTTCCAGGCTTTCCTTCTCATTCTCTTGAACTGTATTTTGTCTTAAGATCAGAAAGTAGTGAATATTCTTTAAGGTAAGAAGGAAGAGCACTGATTCTGATACTCAAAGCACACCATAATTTCAATTTTACAGGACAGCCCTGATCTAGTATAATTTTAGGCAATTTAAAATTGTCAAATGAGTCTTTATCCTTTACGATCAAATATTAAAGACAGTAAATCTTAAACAGTTCGGTTTCCCAAAATTATAGCTTATATTCTGCTCATATTCTGACATTTGTCTTTTGAATGATTTAGAAGATATAGTTGAGGCTCTGCAAAGCAATAGCACTGCCATGTCCTATTTTCCTATTTGTTGTAAGTTCTTAAACATTTACTTCCTAACATGCTTTCTGCCTGCAGTAGTACTGCTGGATGCTTTATAAACTCTGGAGTAAAGTTCTGATGCCTTGTGCAAGCGTCATTGCCTTGTGGGACAGATATTGACATGAAAATGCAGGAGAAAAATCTGTCTCTTAGTGCTAAAGTAGAGAAATTCTAAGACTATTACAGAACAAAAAGGAGATTTAGGGAGAGAAGGCGAGGACGTTTTGCTCTCTTTTGTTCCCAGAAAAGAGTAACAATGTTGGAAGGCTGCAAGGTAACAGCCCTCTGAGGTGCTTCTTTCCCTACCTACCCACCTGTCTCTCGGGACATTCAAGTGCTCAGTGATTCTTATTCTAGAAAACTCAGAAAGGGGAAGGGGTCAAGGTGAAGGTGGCTCGTCAGGCAGCTATTCGAGTACCAGGGCCTGAAGAATTGTCATGATTCAACAGTAACTTTAAAATAAGCTCTTTCTAAAAATATCCTATCATGCCAACCAAGTCTGTCAGAATGTCTAATATTGTAGCGTGGAGGAGTCAATGTTTTGGCATATACGAAGAGTTGTTTTGTTTTTTTGGGGGTAGAGGGAATAGTTTGTTTCTTTCAGTTCAAGAGTTGAGTGCAGGGGCTTCCTGGTGGCGCAGTGGTTAAGAATCCACCTGCCAATGCAGGAGACATGGGTTCGAGCCCTGGTCCGGGAAGATCCCACATGCTGCGGAGCAACTAAGCCCATGCGCCACAACTACTGAGCCTGCGCTCTGGACCCCATGCACCTAGAGCCCGTGCTCCGCAACAAGAGAAGCCACCTCAATGAGAAGCCTACACACCACAAAGAAGAGTAGCCCGTGCTCGCCGCAACTAGAGAAAGCCCGTGTGCAGCAACGAAGACCCAACGCAGCCAAAAATAAAATAAATAAAATAAATTTATAAAAAGAAAAAAAGAGTTGAGTTCAGATACCTCCTGAGGTGGGTAATATTCTGCCTGTCTTGTTGATTAAATAGATTTCTAACTGTAACTGTCGAGATCAAGACCTTTGGGATACAAAGAGAGCTAAGGGTTGATGAGTGGTTCAGTGTGTGTGTGAGAGTGTGTATGTGTGTTTTGGGATGTGGAGAGAGGATTAAAAATGGATAGTTTGATAGTGGGATGAGAGGACCACTGAATATTAAGGTAACGTATGCCAGAAAAATACTTCTGGTTTTATGATTTCCCTCATACCCATGACTGATCCCGGGACTACTGAGAGTATCAATAAAGGACTTTACTATACATACAGATCACCTATGGTTCTTGTTAAAAAGCAGATTTTGACTCAGTAAGTTGAGGGGTTGGGAGGGGCAGGGCCTGAGATCCTGCATTTCTAACAAGATCCTAAGAGATGCTATGGGCCACATTTTGACAAGCAAGGACCTAGCAAACCACGGGGTTCAGTTCATTTCTGGGTGGACCAGCTAATGGCTGATTCAAGCTCTGAAGAAGCTCTAGAATTGACCCAGCTGCCTGTGGGACAAACACATGGCCACTGCTGCCCATGAAGGTGGTCCTGAGAGCCCTGCCAGTCCTGTGCAGAACAGACACACTTGTGAGCGGATGGAGTACTATACCCTCTTAGTTTTGTTTTGACCAAGACAGAGTTTCTCCTTTATAGGCCAGTCTGAAACTAAAAGGGCTCTTTATGGCCTCAGTGAAGCTGTGCCTCACTTCTGTCACAGAGCAAAGGATTCATCTCAAAATGCAAATCTTGCAATAACGTCCTAATGCACTCTGAGGTTGTATGTACCAAGAAGCCCTCAGTTTACAAAGACATTTGGTGACGAAACATGGCAAAATAATATCTTAAAGTAGAAATATTCAACAAATGAAAACTAAATGCTTCTTTCCCATTTTGGAAATCTAGGATTGAGCATAACCTATCAACAACTTCTGTTCTAGGAGTTGGCAAACATTTTCTGATTTTAATCTGCCAGATAGTGAGTATTTTATGCTTTGTGGACCATATGGTCTCTACCACAATTATTCAGCTCTGCCGTTGTAGTACAAAAGCAGCCGTAGACAGTACATAAACAAATGGGCATGGCTGTGTTTCAATAAAACTTTACTTACAAACATAGGCAGTGAGTGGGATTTCACCTAGCCGTAGTCTGCCAACCTCTATTCTAATCAATCTGCAGAGAAAAACACCTAGGCATTATTTTTCCAGGCCTGTTCCATCTCATTAAGGTTACTACTTTGGAAGATGATGCACCAGCAGTCACGTATGTACTTAAAGCTGATCTTTGTTCTTTGAATGTTAAGAAGAAATCTGTATACATTCAATTCATCCACTTGCATTTGCCAGGAACTGGAAATACAGTGAGAAACAAAACAATTACTTCTCTTGAGAGGTGTAGTGATGAAGTAATGAGGCCTTCGCTAGGGCAAACATTAAGAGCTATGAGTGCATCACAGAGATCCCTAGGATTCTTCAAGTCTGAGAGGTACATAGTAGGAAGTTTGGGATGGGAAAGTATTAGGAAACAGTAAGCACAAACATCAAGAAGTCATGGAGAACATTGTGTTTGGTAAATTGGATTGAAATATTACCTGTTGGATTGAGGGTGTATTATTTTTTAAATGTATTTATTTATTTTTGGCTGAGTTGGGTCTTTGTTGCTGTGTGTGGGCTTTGTCTAGTTGCACTGAGCAGGGGGGCTACTCTTCATTGTGGTGCACAGACTTCTCATTGCAGTGGCTTCTCTTGTTGCACAGCACGGGCTCTAGGTGCACGGGCTTCAGTAGTTGTGGCGTGTAGGCTCAGTAGTTGTGGCTCACGGGCTCAGTAGTTGTGGCTCGTGGGCTCTAGAGTGCAGGCTCAGTAGTTGTGGCGCATGGGCTTAGCTGCTCCATGACATGTGGGATCTTCCCGGCCCAGGGCTTGAACCCATGTCCCCTGCATTGGCAGGCGGATTCATAACCACCGCGCCACCAGGGAAGTCCTGAGGGTGTGATTTTAAAGAGATGTAAAAGATAATAGTCAGCATCAGGAAATGAAGATAGGAGTGTAATGCGGGATTAAATCATGATCAGATTTGTGTGTCATGCTGAAGAGTTCAAACTTGTCCCAGATGGCATAAGGGGAAGAGAATAGTCATTCTGCTGACCTATTCACATACTCTCCATATAAGTACCCCCCAACCTCCTCAGAGATTAATAGCAAGGAATCATTTATGATAGCAAGTCACAGCCAGCTGTGAGTACTACTTATATCCAATAGCAATAACAAACTACCAATGAGAATAAAACATAGATGCATTTAGATCACAAAAACAAATTCCTTCCAATGCGCTATGTGCTATCAAGTGACATAGCTTAAATTGTATATACTTATTCCTTAAAGTAAATTAAAGAATAGGAACAATAGTATAATTTCTAATTAAATGTCCAAATAATTGATACAGCTCATCAGATGTGTTATACTGTACCCAATGCCATGGTATCTAGAAAAATCACAAAATCCCCGAGCCTGGAAATCATTTAATTATATTTAATCCACATATTCCTAAAGTCAATAGGTCCTTCTTACATTTTTAAATTGTTTTAAAATGCTAATAGGATTATTTTACAGTACAATAATGGAGACTTATTAAGGAAATGACGTGAATGTATAATGTGATAAGTAAAACAACGTATTCCAGCCTCTCTTTCATCCCAGACACCCCACGCACACAGAGAGAGAAAAGCTATAGCCAAATAAAAGTTTTATGAAAAAAATAGAAATTTTAGAAAGAGCACAATAATACCATCAGTCTTAGGTTTATTGATGTTGTGTCCCATTGGAGAGCTGTATCATTGTTTCTACTCTTAGGAATAAAAAAATTTGTGGGTTTATGGATATGTAAACTGTATGGTTACTTTCCAAATACCTCAAAGCATTAGCTGCAGTAATTGTTTTACCAGGTTTTGGTTAAATGTCTCTTTCTCCAGGAAGCTTTCCCTGACCTCTCAGTGCTGGTTGGTGCCCCTCCTTTGCATTCTCGTGGCACCCTGCACTTCTGCTGTCACAGCACTAAACACAGTGCCTGGCTACCTATCTATTTTCTAGGCTGTATGCTCTTTAAAGAAAGCTCCATGTCTTTGTCATCCACCATTAAATTCCACTGCCTTGCCCATAGCAGGGCAGTAATGATGGTTTTTAATCAATAATAATTTGTTAGATGAATAAGTAAAGGTTTGGGGGGAACTAAGTTAATACTTTATCTTCGTATCACAATATTTTGTTCATTACCCATGTCTATTTAATCCTTCCAGGCTCAGTGAACCCTCCAACAGATTCTCTGCTTGATGCTACAGGATCTACCCGTGGCATCCAGCCTTCTCCAGCCAACAGCATATCTCCTACAAGTAAGGATGTTTTCATACTGTTTTACTTCCCATGAGCTATTAATCCTTTAACTAAGTAGGTTGATAAAGGAAAAATTTTCAGAAAATTTGTATGATTCATGCCCTGTTCTTGCCTATGGCATTTCAGGTAAATATGTTAAGTACTATTCTCATGGATTAAATGAATTAGCACAGTTTCCAAAGTCCTTCACTTGAAGACCTGGCAAAATCAGGGTCAATAAATCTTCAATGAGAAATTTAAGTTCTGTATTTATTATTAAATAAGTTAATAAATTGACAGTTCTCCTCCACAACTATGTTCTCAGTAGGGTGTTTAAGAAATTGGTTGTAAATGGGGATCCTGTGGGCCAGAGGTGGGTAGATAGTTTTAAATTTAAATTTGTTCTGGTTCATATTAATTTTGACAAAGTTGACTGGTGTGGACTTGAATTCAGCCTCCTAGTGGCTGACTGGTGTTGACTGGTGTGGACTTGAATTCAGCCTCCTAGTGGCTGACTGGTGTTGACTGGTGTGGACTTGAATTCAGCCTCCTAGTGGCATTATTAATAATGGAGTTCAGGCTGGGTCAGTGTTACTGTGGCAAAGGGATAGCAGTGACTTTCAGAAGTTGGCAGTGATGCAAACAAATCATAAATTTCCATATCTATGGCCTTTTTGTTTAACAAAGAGCCAAGGTGACTTTCTCTAACACAGAAAAGGATGTTCTACATAGAGTAGAAGTATGCTTTTTATTTCTTATTTAATTAAACTATCAATTTTAGCTCAAAATGAGAACTGAAAATGGAATAAGACAAAGCAGTCAGCAGGAATGAACAATATAGCCTGTAGCCTTTAGCATATAGCCTGAAGTCACTGTCACAGGTTGATATTTCTCAGAAAATGAAGCATGTGGCAGGATGAGAAATGCCTGCAAATCACCCAACAGAAGTTTTACATCCATCTGATTGTTTCCTAGTTCTTAAGGCTTTGTAATTTTCTTTTTTTATGCTTCTTCTTCTTCCACTTTTAACTCATCATTCAGCAATAAACCATAGTAAATTATGATATTCTTCATTCAACAAATATTAGCATATTCAACATTAATACCTTAAGTCTCTTTAGTACTGTACTCTACGTATTACCTATCCACTGCTGTATAACAAATTACCCAAACAAAAGTTAATTACTTATAACACATATATTGTCTCACGTGGTTTTACATGAGGCAGGAGCAGCTTAGCTGAGTGGTTGGCTCAGGTTCCTCCATGAGGTTGTAGTCAAGCTGTTGGTTGGAGCTCCTGTCATCTGAAGGCTTGACTGGAGCTGAGTGAGGGCTCTGCTTCCAAACTTGAACACGTTGGCAGGAAGTCTCAGCCTCACAATATGGCAGCTGTCTTCCCCCAGACCAAGTAATTCAAAGAATAGAGTCACCAAGACAAAAACCACCCTCCCTTTTTATGACCCAGTCTGCAAAATTGCACACCATTACTTTTGCTATATTCTATCTGTTAAAAGCAAGTCACTAAGTCCAGCTTACACCCAAGAGGCAGAGAATTGGGCTCCACTTCTTGAAGGAAAAAGTGTCAAAGAATTTGTGGACAAATTAAAACAACCACATCCTATCACTTAGAAGACGTTTGCACCTAAAATTCAATGTGGTTTGATATTCTCTATTAAGAGAGGTAGACAGAGTAAGCATTACCGTTTCCATTTTCCAGATGGGGACACTGAGATGCTGAGAGCTTAAATGACCACATAACTAATAAGTGGCAAAGTAGTATTCACACCAAAGTCTTCTGACTATAAATCTAGTTCTCAAAACATTAGATGCCATGTTTTCTCCAAATGGTCTAAACACTTCATGAGGACAGGGACCATATTTATGTTGCTTCCTCACGCACGCTTAGCACAGAGTAGGCATGCAAAAATATTAGTTGAATAAATGAATGAAAAAGAATAAATGAGAATAATGTTCCTTCACTATGTAGATATCATTTAATAGACTGCATGGTGTCAAAAAAAGATGATAATTTGTTTCTGCCTTCTAAAAGGTTGCCTTGTACTTGGAGAGAGATGACATGCACATATGAAAATAAGTCCGAATAGTAAGGTGAAAGGTGCAGTGTTTTATAGAATTAAAATGCTCAGGGAGAGATACGGACCAAGAAGTCTTAAGTTTTGAGTATGGAAGGGTGCCTATGAGTTCGTGGAGTCAGGAAGCGTTACAGAGAGAGATGAAATAAGCTGACCCTTGAAGTATGTATTGTATGTATTTGACTATTAAGAGCTTGAAAAACCATTTTAAACAAAGAGAACAAAATGAGCTGTTGTGCATTGGTGAAGATATTCATGGGGATTTGAGAAAATTTTAGTAAGTAAAGTCGGGTCAGAGGAGTGGGATTGTGTAGCAGAGAAGCAGGGATGAAGATTGGAAACTGCAGAATAAAGAGAGCCTTCAGACCCAGTCTAAGGATTCTAAATGTTATACCTTAAGAGATGGGAGGGACCTCATTAAACATTTTTTTAGAAGGGAAGTGACACAATTCATTCACCAAATGTTTATTGAGCACTTCCTATGTACCAGGTGCTCTTCTAGGTGCTAGAAATACAACAGTGAACAAAAGAGAAAAAAAGAATCATGCTGTCATGGCGTATCCATTCTGCTAATTGAAAGCACAAATGAATTTCTTCTAGCTCAGTTTTCTGTGGGGTTAGTTGACATATACTAAATTGTTCCATCATTTCAAACACCATTTTTATTTCTGTGAAGAAATTCAAGAAAAAGGAAAGGACATTTGTTATCTTCAAAGAGTCTACAATCTAATATAGCACTAGTATTAGAGAGGTTGAAAGAGCACAGTCAAATAAATGTATTTGTTTAAAAGCAGAAAAACTGCTACCTGATCTGCTATGATACTAAGGTGATACAGTTTGGAAATTTCTGGAGAATCAAAAGACCTCCTTAAAAATAAGGCCCCATTACACTGGACCTCAGGACTGTTTTAGATCAATGGTTCTCACCAGGGTGATTTTGCCTCCGCCCCCCTCCCAGGGACATGTGCAGTGTCTGGGGACATTTTTGGTTGCCAAAATGGGGGAAGGGACGGTGCTCCTAGCATCTGTTACGTGGAGGCTGAGGATGCTACAACATATGACAGGACAAAGAATTATCAGGTCCAAAATGTCAATAGTGCTGAGGTTGAGAAACCCTGTTTTAGTTCCAGGCTCAGGTATAATAATATTTCTCACTTTACAAAATCTGGACCTCTGTCAAGATAGTAACAAGATAATGTTTGGGATAATTTTCAGTCTGATTTTTATATGTCAAAAAAAGATGTTAAATCAATGGCTGCTTATATCTAAGTGAAACTTATTTGCTTAGAATAACACTGAATTACAACTGAAAAATCTAAATCTCATCCTGGCAATCTGGAGGGTAATTGTGAAATCACATGATGACTAGCTGCCTCAGAAGCTGGTAGGATTCGCCCTTGTGTTCTTTTAAGAAAGGAAATGGGGTGGAACATGTCATGGAAACCAACTTCAAAAGGCTATGGTTTTGTTCTAAATTCTAAGATGTAGTGAACTATATAATTCAGTCATAATTATTAAGCTACAGATCTTGCTGCAAACATCCAATTCATATTCTTTTTTTTCCTCAATGAAAGGATATTCTTGAAACAAATGTAGAAAGTAATGGAAACAATGGAACCTTATAACTCACAGCCAACTTCAAGAGTTACACAGGGAAGCCCAGCTCAATTCAACCTGAACTAACTGGTGTTTTCTGAGTGCCAGCTGCATTCGCAGCACTGTCCTAGAAAAAGACAGGAGGCTGACAAGCTAAGTGGTGAGATGAGACAAGCCTGCATGGAGCCATAGAGACCCCAGACAAATCTAGGATGAGACGGTACTGGCGTAACTCCAACCTTCCATTGCCCTGAGCAGAGCCCTGTGCCTTCTAACGCACTGGCCATGAATTGCCTCTAGACTACGTAGCCTCAGAGAGCAGAACCTCAGAAACCTCAGAGAGCATAGCCTCAGAAACACCAGCCCAGACTGTAGCAGTCATCCAAGACCTTCTTTCATTCAACAAACACCAAGTGCTGACAACGAGCGAGGAATTTTTGAGGCGCTGGTATACAGTAATGAATGAGACAGGCAGGCCCCCTGCTGCACAGAGTTTACGATCTAGCCAGACCCGCTTGCCTAGCCTCCCATTTCACTGGCTACCATGCCACAGACCTTTTGGCTTTGCCTCCTATTTTTGTGTACAACTCTTGGACCTTATGGCATTTACTTTTGATATTAAGCTCTCTCTAAAAACTTAGATAATCCTTACAGTCTGGATCTTTCTACTCCTGGAAGCTTTGAGTGAAATACCATATCCAGTCTGATTCTAACCATTGGCCAGCTCTCCAGGTGAGCACACCTGATCCTTGGCGAGTGGGGGGAATCAGAGAGGAAGGGTACAGACTGAAGGAAGTAGTTCCACAGGGGATGCAATGAAACCACTAATTTATGAGAAAGCCTGTCAGAAATGGGTGGGAGATCAACCTGGAATTAGATGAGATTAGTCCAACACAAATACAGGGGAAGCAGATTAGATCATTTGTAGATCTGGATATTCTAAAGTGAAGAGGGGGGTCCCAGAGAGACTCTGCAAGGCAATGAGAAGGCTATGTGATTTGTTTGTGATAGCAACTTCTGACACCTTCTCTGGTCATGCCGTACCTGTCTTCAAGGGTCAGGACACCTCTGTTGCTGTCTGATCATTTCTGCCTTTATCATATGTATCCAGGCACCGAAAATTAAGAAAAGTAAATGAGTTCTGGGGTCATGGAGAGTAGAATCAGGAAAGTTGCACAGGGGGTCTGGAAAGAAATATAGACTCAAATAGAAGAAAGGTGAGAGACAGATCTTCACATAATGGTCTTGAGCAAAGACATAAAATAAAATGCATGCAGGACCTAGGAAGACAAGCAGGATGAGTGCTGGCAGTGCTTGTTGGGAAGGGGGCTGCAAGTTGCTTAGGTGAGGTGGAACCAGGTGGAGGTGAGCTTAGGTTAATAGGCTATGGATTCGATCTGCGGTCTGAACATCAACAAACATCCACTATGGCTTTTTGAGTATATAAAAAATGTAAGTAAAACAGAAGACCAAATGATGACGACCAGATGATATAGATTAAAAGTGATAATGGTCTGAACTAGAATGGGCATATGTAGAAATTGAGAGTTCTGTGTGTGACAGAAGCCTCAGCAGGGTTGTCTGCCTAAATGTGGAGGAATAAATAAAATATTTTTATAAAACTATCACACAAGGGCTTTCCAGGTTTTCTTTTTCTAGTTATTACCTAAAAATTTTTACCAACTGCCATGATTGTATTATAGTACTGAGCAATAATGTTAACAATGTTTGTTAATACTTGAGTGCCTCTGATGTGCCTGGCACTATTCTAAACTAGTAAATGTATTATCTCATTTAACCCTCCCCAAAACACAATGGTATAAGTACTGTCATTATCCCCATTTTACAGATGAAGATACTGAAGCACAAAGAGGTTAATTAACTTGCCCAAAGTCGTGCAGAAAGTGAAACAACCTAAACAGTCAGCTGCAAAGCCCAAGTCTTACTGCCTCTGAGAGTACATGACGGGTGCTCAATAAATGTCGTTAGACATTGAATAAATCCCTTCTAGTGTGAAGCTGGTATTGCTGCTATGAAAAGGTCAATATGACAGCTATGCCTATATTAATCTTTCCTTCTCTGGACCAGTGCTTTCTGAGAAATGCTGCCTCCAGAAGTGGGGCTGACATTTCCTCAGTTGGAAATAAATTGGAGAAAAAGACCCTCCCCCATTCGTTACTCCTTTTCCTCTCAACATCATTATACTATAATTCTTATTGCCCAGAGTTATGTACAGAATCCATACAAAACCCCAGTGCTCTCCCTTGAATCCTAGGAAATTCTGGACATTACATCTTTCTCACAACCATTCACCTGGGACGGACTTTACAGGTTGTTAAAGAATTTCTCAATTTTTTCCACTCCTGTCACCCATAAGTCAAGGGTAGCCTCCTTGATGACTGACTTACCTTGGTATGTGTTTATTCAGTTTTCCCCCTTTTGGGTGAGGTATGTCTGGGGAAAAGCTATTGGACGTCCTATTCAGTTCATTTCCTAATTATTGAGTGTCTGTGAACACACCACATGATGTGTGATGAGCTCTGTCCTGCCTACTGTCATCTTCCCCCAAAGGAGTCTTGCAGATCCTTTCTGGACTAGTAATCCAGCAATACACATTACCTTTAGTCCTTCAGTGAGCACATGTTCCCCAAACTATCTGCCTTCCATGGGAAAACAGTTGTATGTAGAAATTAAGATTTCACACCACACATCTCCTTTACGTTGACCTGAGGGTCAATACCCACCTTATCCTGACATTGGGGGTTGATGAGGCTGACTTGGATGTGTTTAGATGTATTTGCTGACCTATATTCTTTTAAGTGCAATTTTCCAGTCAATGCCATTGTGGGTTTAAAGCCTCTTTGTGCTGCAGGTGAATGAATGGAGTACAATTACACATCTGTCAAGGAGACTGGGTAGTTATGTCAATAAATGCTATGGCAATAGAATGGAAGGCCAAGTGAAAATATTACTATTTGAGAATATAAGTTAAATTTTCAAGTTTAATTTTACATAAGAATAGGCAAAGTCTTAGACAATTGAGCTTGATGAACTCAATCACTATGACAGCAGCAGCCTGAACTTACAAATAAATTTTACCTCTGTTTTCAGTTGAATAAATAAACTGAACTGGGTAGATTAGAAAAAATAATTTTCTTTTGCCCCATCATTCCCTGTCCAAATGAGCTCTGTTGAATTTCTGCCTAGCCTCTGAAAGAAATTTTAGGTAAATTTTTTCCTTGGCTTTTTTGGTGATTTTCATATAATAAATATTATCTGGTCCCTTTCAGCCACAAGAACAGATTTGTGTCAATAATTTAAAAAGCTTGTCAATGTAATGTCAAAATTGCAAAAGTTAATTCAGTTCAGAACTCCTCTCCCTCCTTCCCACCAACTGTGGGTCTACCTCAGCTGTGGAAGCCTGGGATGTGAGGTTGTGTCTTTTATGTCTCGGGGTGGGGGTGGGGGGGTGGGTAAGGGACAGACATGGGAGATGTCTTTGAGATTTCCTGGCTCCATCCTGTTCTCCAGTCCTAGTTGTTGGCTTGACTGTCTCTTTGGAGATCATATAATGGGGGAAAAAGAGGAGGGGTAGGTAAGGAAAGACCTTCCTTGTCAGGCTGACTGTAATCTGACTTAGGTGCCCTAAGGCTGGGGAAAATAAAAATTGCCATCTTGACCTCATGGGGCACTTTGGCAGATTTCAGAAATCTGTGACTGACCTGTCCCCTTGATGGGCCATGCTTCTCTTTCGGTCTCCTGCGTTCCTCCCCTCCCTGCCTGTTAGCTTCTGGGGCTTTGTCAGCTTGGGAGCTTTTTTGTTCCTCTCAGTATTTTTTCCTGGGTGAGATTTCTTTTTGTGGCATTCTGCTTTGTCTGGGAAAACATGTACCTTGGCCTCCTGTTTGGGGAAGTGCTCTTTTTCCCCAGTATGGCCATATCTCTCTTCTCTATGCACATTTAGCACTGCTACTTAAGCATAGGCTCCCAATGTAGCCTCTTTAGCCTGAGTAGGGCACTAATCCCCTTTGTCCCAAACTCCAGTACACACAGGTCAAGAGATCTGAGTGATGTCTGGAACCCACACTTCATTTGGACTAAGCTAAGGGAGCATATTCTTCTTTCCCTCGTCCATGAAAAGGGACTTGACTCACAGCACCCCAACTCTCTCCAAAGAAATCCTCACCAGGGCTGCTTTCATCCCCTTACATAGCCTTGAGGTGGATGATGGACCAGAACTGATGAACCCATTCTACTCTATCTTCACATGTCCTTCATAGGTGGTCTAAAATTCTACTTTAGAAGTGAGGATGACTTGCCCTGTAATATCATTCTTAGCCTTTGAGACCTGACCTAAAATGGAGGTACAAAGAGTCCCATTTGAAAATTCTGCTCTGCATTATCCGTTAAAATTAAAAGAAATTCAGTGACACCAGCAACAACAAAAAAGAAATTAAGAAAACAACCTCATTCACAATAGCATCAAAAAAGAGTAAAATACTGAGGGATAAATCTGAGCAAGAAAGTGAAATATCTGTACACTGAAAAATATAAAACATTGATGAAAGAAATTGTAAGACATGCAAACATGTGAAAAGACATCCAATGTTCATGGATTGGAATAATTAATATTGTTAAATTGTCCACACTACTCAAAGCAATATACAGATTCAATTCAGTCAGTCCCTATCAAAATTCCAATGGCATTTTTCACAGAAACAGAAAAAACAACCCTAAAATTCGTATTCACAAAGGACACCAAATAGCCAAAGCAATGTTGAGAAAGAAGAACAGAGTTGGAGGTACCACACTTCCTGATTTCTCACTACACTACAAAGATGTAGTAATCAAAATAGTATGGTACATGCATAAACAGACATGTAGGCCAACGGAACAGAATAGAGAACCCAGAAATAAACCCAAGCAAATATGGTCAACTAATTTTCAACAAAGGCACCAAGAATGCACACTGAGAAAGGATAGTCTCTTCAATAAATGGTGCTTAGGAAACTGGATATCCACATGCAAAAGAATGAAATTGAACCCTTTTCTTATACCATACACAAAAATCACCTCAAAATAGATTAAAATTTTAAATATAAGACCCGAAACTGTAAAACTCCTAGAAGAAAACATAGGGAGAAAGCTCCTTGACATCAATTGGCCTCAGCAATGACTTTTTTGATATGACACCAAAAGTTCAGGCAACAACAGCAAAAATAAACAAGTGGACTACATCAAACTAAGAAAAAATTTCTGCACAGCAAAGGAAACAATCAACAAAATACAAAACAATCTATGGGAGAAAATATTTGCAAATCATATATCTGACAAGGGGTTAATATCCAAAATATATAAGGAATTTATTCAATTCAATAGCAAAAAACAAGAAACCACCTGCTAAAAAGTGGACAAAAGACCTGAACAGACATTTTTCCAAAGAAGACATACAAATGGCCAAAAGGTATATGTAAAGGTGCTCAACATCAGTAATCATTAGGGAAATGCAAATCAAAACCACAGTGAAATATCACCTCACACCTGTTAGAATGGCTATCACCCAAAAAATTAAAGATAAGTGTTGGCAAGGATATGGAGAAAAGAGAACCCTTGTACACTGTTGATGGGAGTGTAAATTGATGTAGCCTTTAATAGAAAACAGTATGAAAAACATGGAAAATGGTTTTCGAAGTTCCTCAAAAATTTAAATGTAGAACTATGATTTGATCCAGCAACCTCACTTTTTGGTATATACAGAAATGAAATGAAAGCCACCTCTAAGGGATATCTGTGCTCCCATATTCACTGTACTATTCACAGTAGCCAAGATATGGAAACAGCCTAAGTTCCCATTGATAAAAAATATATATTTATGTATGTGTGTGTGTGTATATATATATGTATGTATGTATATGTATATATATATTATTCGACCTTAAAAAAGGAGATCCTATGATATGCAACAACATGGATGAACGTTGCGGACATTATGCTAAGTGAAATAAGGTAGACACAGAAAAGGACCTACATGATCTCACTTATATGTGAAATCTAAAAAGAGTCAAATACATGGAAGCAAAGAGTAGAACGGTAGTTACCAGGGCTGGGGAGGTAGAGGAAATACTGGTCAAAGTGTACAAAGTTGGAGTTAAGTAGGATTAGTAAGTCTAGAGATCAAATGTATAGCATGATGACTATAGTTAATAATACTGTATTGAATATTGGGAATTTGCTAAGAGTAGATTTCACATGCTCTCATCACACACACACACAAAAGTAACCATGTGAAAAGAGACAACATGTTAACAGGCTGAGTATAGTAATCACTTCACTATGTATATGTCTATCAAATCATCATGTGTACACATATACAATTTTATTTTAAAAATTTGTAAGTAAAATAAAATAAATTCATTGAAAATGAAGCAAACATGATGAGGTGATGGTTTACCCACTGAGATGGTCCACAGAAAGCTGTAGTTCTTGGCAATGGTGTGGTGGATTGACAGGTAATAAACAGAGTTCTAAAAACATGGCCAAGGTGAGGATGCTTGAAGAAAATGCGGAAAGACAAGAGAAAGAAGAAAAGGAAGAGTGTTAGCATGAGTACTGCCTTCCTTAATGCGTTATTAAAAGCAACAGAGGACACTCGGCATGTAAAACACCAGGTAGTATAGTACCCGGCTCATAGTGTCAAAATGTTACGTTTTATTATTAGTTCCGTTAAATCCCTTTGGGAACATGGTAGGAACCCAAGGTAGGAAATAAAGTGGTTGAGAAATTAACCAGTCTGTCTTTGTTTAAATTGTTTGGTGTGTGTGTGTTTGTGTGTGTGTTTGTGTGTGTGTGTGTGTGTGTGTGTGTGTGTGTGTGTGTTTTAATAAAAAAAACTAGAATTATGTATCTACTTCTACTTGAGACGGATTCGGTTGTAAATGAAACTCCCATGATCTTATGAGTGGAGGAGGAAAGTGGGCAGTGAGAAAAAGCAGATATATATAAAGTTGGCCTGAAAGGTCCCATGTTATATCCAATTTATTATATTCCCACTACTCTACTCTCCCCCTTGCTCACTGGGCTTCACCCAAATCGGCCTCTTTGCTGTTCCTCTAACATGACCCGGGTGCTCCCACCTCAGGGCCTTTTCACTCATTCCCTCTGCCTGGAAACTCTTCCCCCCAAAATCCACATGGCTCACACCTCATCTTCTCCCAGTCTTTGTTCAAATGTCACCTTCTCAATGTGGGGCTTTCCATGACCAACTCATTTTAAACTGTAACACCCTCTATCTCACTTCCTGTCCTCTTTCCCTGTTTTATTTTTCTCCTTAGTGTCTTTTAACATCTTGTATAATTGACTTGTCTGGCTTTTCCCCACAAGAAAGTAAATCCCATGAGGGCAGGATTTTTTGGTCTGATTTGCCTACTGATGTCTCTCCATTGCCTAGAACAGTGATAACACATGGTTCTCAATAAGTATTGATAACTCCATAAACCTTTGGGGGTGGGGTAAGGATATTTTCTAAAGTACAAAGAAGAAAGTGATTAACAAGGGAAGGGTTTTAGAAAGAGCAGAAGAAGGCTCCCTGAAGAAAAAGGCACCTGGTCACAGCCCAAAGACTGGCTAGTCTCATGACAGGAAACTAAGAGGTGATGATGGGAGAGAGGAGAGAGGAGAAAAGCAGAGGATATAAAGGCCTTCTGTTTTGAGTGGTTGTGTGTTAGGGACCATGACTGAGCTCTTCCATGGCTAAACCTTGGTTCTCAAAGATTTCCCCCCAATTAATCTGCCTTGGGCTCTCTAGCGTTTCCTTCCATGCTGTTAACAAGGCTAACTATACTTTTTTTTTGTTTTTCGGTACGCGGGCCTCTCACTGCTGCGGCCTCTCCCGTTGCGGAGCGCAGGCTCCGGACGCGCAGGCTCAG
The DNA here is from genome assembly GCF_949987515.2 of Delphinus delphis. NCBI lineage: Eukaryota > Metazoa > Chordata > Mammalia > Artiodactyla > Delphinidae > Delphinus > Delphinus delphis. The sequence goes on from NC_082686.1 coordinate 58,001,087, forward strand.
TGGCCGTGGCTCATGGGCCTAGCCGCTCCGCGGCATGTGGGATCTTCCCGGACCGGGGTACAAACACACGTCCCCTGCATCGGCAGGCGGACTCTCAACCACTGTGCCACCAGGGAAACCCCCTTTTTTTTAATTTAAAAAAATTTTTATTTTATTGAAGTATAGTTGTTTTACAATGTTGTGTTAATTTCTACTATACAGCAAAGTGATTCAGTTATACATAAATATGCATTCTTTTTTGTATTCTTTTTCCATTATGGTGTATCACAGGATATTGAATGCAAATGAACTTATCTACAAAACAGAAACAGACTCACAGGCATAGAGAATAGACTTGTGGGTGCCAATGGGGAGGGGCAGTGGGGAAGGGGTGGATTGGGAGTTTGAGACTAGCAGATGCAAACTATTATGTATAATGGATAGACAACAAGGTCCTACTATACAGTACAATGAACTATATTCAATAGCCTGTGATAAACCATAAAGCTTAACTACACTTTAAGGCTACCAGAGTGGATTGAATATAATCTTTGGTGTCAGACAGGCTTGGGTTCAGTTCTTATCTCTGCCACCTACTAGCTCTGTTACCCAGGGCAAGTTATTTCACTTCTCTAATACTGTTTTCTTATACTAAAAAAAAACAGAAGTAATATTTTCTAGTTCGCATGGTTATTAAGAGTATGAAATGTAAAAATGCATAAAGAGCAACTCTAAAGCTAAGGTTCACACAGTCCAGTCTAAGAAGTAGGCCGGGATCAAAAGAAGAGTCCAGTGAGCAAAATTAATCTTGAAATAAATCAGTACTTTTACTTGTATTTTTTAATTCCTTGAAGGAGGAAGCAATGACCGAATCAATATTTCTTTTTTGTTGTTGTCATTATCATTTTACCCTTTATTCTCCATTTACATTACAACTGCTCACCTGTCTTCTTTATTTGGCACATAGTAGTCGATGTTAAATAATTAAATTGTTTGGAAAATATTTCTATATTTCCCCCAAATTAATCCACACGGGGCCTCTAGCATTTCCCTGCCTTTCCCTCTCCAGCAGTGAGAGGGATGGTCACTGGGAAGATGACAAGAGTCCAGGTTAAGAGATTGGGTTTTGCTTCCTAATGTCACAAGGAGCCAACCAGAATTAGCTCTTATAGAACATATCTCTGTTTCCCCCATCTGACTCAGAACTGTCTTCTGAGTTGATTGGAGCTGTCTTCTGACTTCATTAAATTTCTGGTGGTAACATAAAGGGGTAATTTTTAACATTAGTGAAAAAGCATTTTAAGTTTTAATAGAAATGGGCTTCAAAAGGTTTCAAATCTCGTCTAACCTCATGGCAGTTTATGAATTAATATAGCAAACCATTTTGTAGTAAGCAGTGTTTTCCTCTAAACCCCCTCTTCTTTCCTGGAAACCAAGGATCATTATTTTGTACCTCTGAACATGTACAAGGTTAAATAACAATAAACATTCAAACTGAAGAAGAAATAAACAACCAGCAAACAAAGCAAACAACTGTCTATCACTGGGTTTGGCATATTACTTGCCTACATAGTATTTCATAATATAAAACCAACTACTGAATGCTGAAGAGGTTTTGCCATATTGTGAGTATAAACATAACCTTAAAACAGAAAAGACAAAAAGCAAGTATGGCTTATTCGCATGCTGAAATATGTAATACAAATCTTTTAAAGACTTGACTGAAAGGAATATGAAAGCAAGTCTTATAAAATGCTGTACTTGATGTCAAGAGATTGGCAGATACATATGTCCTCTTACAGTTACAGAATCTCTAGGTCAGGCTCTAGGAAGGGATTGCTTTCAGAAACAGAAATAAAACAAAAGAAAACAGCTCAGAGAAACAAGCAGCGTTGACTGCCACCAGCGTGCCACAGGTTGATCACTGTTCTGCTGCTGCTGAGGCCATGGACGTGCACTGTGACAACACTCAGTTCAGTTCAACACACAGAACAAACACTTCTGAGGGCTTGTAAAGGCCCAGCCCTGGAATAGACAAGTACCACACATTACTAATACTAAACCACAGTGTGTAGACCACCCCAGGGCCTTTGCACTTGCTGTGTGCTCTACCCTAAAGCTCCCACAGCCCCTCCCCTGCCTCCATTCTCCCTCTACATTCCTCAGGGCAGCCTTCCTGGGACTCTGACTAGGCCTTCTCTCCTTCAAATGTTCTCATGTTTGGATTGGTTTATGTGATTCTCTGGTTAATGTCCATATCCTCCATGAACTTAAACTCCAGGGAAGCTAATCATTGTATCCCCAGTGCCAAGTACAAGGCCTGGAAGATAGAGGCTCCCAAATGCTTGGTGAATAAGTGAAAGAATGTAGGCTGGGAGTAGCAAGAGATAACAATGTTGAGATTGTTAGAGGTTGTGTCATGTAATGCCAAGAGGCCTTAACCTTGAACCATCGTGTAAAGCTATCTCTGGCTGGCTTCAGCTCTGACTTCTGCACGATGGACAAAATTCCAGATTAAAGGGATCATTCTTTCAATAACCTATGCAACTTGGCACAGACCCTTAGGCCAAGACCAAAACAAAATTCAGCTGGAGACGAATAAGACTGAAATGACCTTGGGCTCCCTCAAGATAGTGATAGCTGTCATTGATCCCTTTGTTCCCAGAAGCTATGGCACTGATTCAGCCCTCAACAAACTCCACAGGCCTGCCTGTGAGAGGAAGTGCAGAGCTGTTATCTAAACCAGGCAAGAGACAGAGTGAGGCAAAGATCAAGGCAGCATTCATGCCCGAGGCAGTGTTCCTCTTCCCATGGTCCAGGAACAACACTCGCTAGATGGAATCAAACGAATGAATTCTTCCCCTGCAGTAAATCTGCAGTAAGTAAGGATTTATGTCACATTATTTTCTGACCTCTAGAAGAGAACATTTAAACAGTCCTTTTAATACAAATGAAATTCCCAGTTATCATACTTCATCAGGATTCCAGTGAATCCTGCCAGGATTAAATCATATGTTACTAATCAGTGCTAGCACCCAGTGTGGGCAATTGGAAAATGTCTGTTCCTTCTAAGTAAAAAGTATTTTCAAAGGTGGCTGGCAGTTGCATATTAGACTGAGATTTCTAGGTGATGGTGGTAGCTCACAAATATATACAAAGTTCTCTGATTTTTGCTTCCTCGTTCTTTTTCTTCATCATCATCGTCACCATTGTTATGATGTATCACCACTGTAAAACCATTCCTTTCTGCTTTCACTTACTAAGTCACTTGGTGAACACTGTGAAGGTCAGTTCTCCCAGTGAGTGGAAGAGAGTGGGGGAGGGAGGAAGAATGAATGATGCTTGCCAATGGGAAGGGAGATAAGAGATGAGACTATGACTGATGAGACTATGACTGACAATGAAAGCCACACTTTCTCCTTTACAGGGAACAGAGTTCCAGAGTAAAGGGATAATTCTTTCTTTTATCCTTCTGAGAATTGTTTAAAACGTGGGTAGTCTTTGTTCTTTTTCCCTTCCCCTCCTCACTTCCTCTTTCGCCTTTTCTTCCTATATTAATTAGGAGGAGCACATCATATCTCTCAGTATCCCACGGTATCCAATGATTACTTATGGCTAGTTTTCTTCTACGCAGTTTTTACTTTGTCTTGTACGGTTACGAGGTAAACTTACAAAATTTAAAAAATAGATAACTGAAGAAATTATTGCAAAGAGGGACAAAGATAAAGCCATCTCGATGAGAGAAAGAAATTCAGATTCACTCTGTGATCCATAGGTTCTTAAAATCGTAATGAGCCAGTTGCAGAGAAGCACAGCTGCTCTTGATGCAGAGACTTCCTGGGCCTTCCTCTAGAGGGCGTGGTGGAGCACAGCCAGCCAAATGCTCACAGGGAGTGAACAGCGGCTGACCTCCTTGCTATTCGACTGCCGGCCAGGGTGGGCCAGTGGGAGAACGCCAGGGCTCAATTCCCTAAGAGCAGTTCTGGGGTGTCCAGGAATGTTATCCCAGTACTCAGTTTGAGACAATCTGAGCTTGCCCTACAGCTACTTCGTGTATCCTGCCACCAGTCTTTTGGTGCATTTTTTCCTGCCATTTGTCTTGATGAGCAGTAGGAGGCAGTGAGCTGGAAGTTACAGTGACTGCACGAGAATCTGAGCCACGGGGGCTCAGTGAGGTGGAAGAGGAGAGCTGCAGGTGACTCTGCCAGTAGGCATCAGTCTGCCATCAGAGAGCTAATGCCCAGCACGCTGCCGTTCTCTTCACCCCAGACAGCCCTTTTCTGGTGCAGCCTTTTGGAATGTAGTTCTTGACTTGGGCCAGCCTGGGGAGGGAGGGATTGATTACCTGGAATCAGAGTCCTTCTAGAAAGACCAAGGAAAGTGGGTCAATGGTAGAACTCATCAGGAGATTCGTCTATTGCTACGATATGCTTGTGTTTTCAGCACCTGAACTAAACTGCAGATGACCTGTTATATAACTTCTAAGATTACTTTTTAGTGCTTACCTCATGCCAGGCATTCTTCCATGAGAATTCATACAGTCACCCTATAGAAAAGTACTGTTATTTTAGACACGAGGAATACAAGAAAGAGAGACAGGTCCATAGACTTTACCAAGATCATACATTTAACTTAGAACTAAGCGAGGCTTCAGCTCACGGTATCTGGCTCTGGAATTCATGCTTTTAATAGCTAAGCTACACTGCTTTTGCCCGTCTCCAAGTGGTTTGCAAATCTGTCTCTTAGGCTTTGTATGCAAGTCTAATGCAATGGCTTCCTAGCAGTTAAGAGCTAGAAGGGAATCTGTCTTCTTGGTAGCATTTGACTGCACTGACCCAGCGTTTGGCACATAGCGCTCACTCACAAATATTTGCTGAATTGGACTGACTGGCCCTGCGTCTGGAAACCCTCTGTCACCTTGGCTTCTCTAAGCCATAGCCCCTGGCTTTCTTCCTGCCTCCCTGGGGTCCTCCTTTTCAATCTCCTTTTCTCCTGCCAGTACCTTACATGGAAGTGGTCCTCATCGTTCCATGCTAGGCCCTCTTCTCTTCTGCCAGGACCCATCTTCTTTGGCACTCTCAGTTACTCCAATTACTGTCTACGTGCTGATGTCTCACAAATACTCATTTGCAGCCTAATTTTACTCCTAAGATTCAGACTCACATGCTCAACCCTGTGGAATTGAATGTCTCATATGCACTCAGAATCAATCTGTCCAAAGTTTATTTCATCTTCGTGCCTCTTGCCCTTCCAAAGCTATTTTTTCTGTTTATTTTCTCAGATAATGATGCCTTGATCCAAAAATCTGCCCAAGCTGGAAAACTGGAAGTTATTTTGACTTCTCTCTCTTCCTAATTTCCTACATTCAGCCATTTACCAAGCCTGTAGAGCCCACACTTGAAACCTGTCCACTTCTCTTCTTCCCCACAGCCTTCACGCTATAGTCCAGGCCACCCTTCACTTACCCTGGGGTCAGAGCATCTGTTAAGGACTAGTTGGATATTATTCCTCCGTGGAATCTTAAGGATGTAGCTTCTTCTTACTTCTCTATCCTCGTCCCTGTTCTTCTCACAGAGTGCCTTCAACATTCTGATCGGGCTTCAGTTCTCTCCCACTTTTTCTGTCCACACTGCTTGGAACATTCTGCTCCTTGCTTGCCCCCTTTCTCCAATTTGTCTGGCTAATTCTTGTCACCCTTCAAGCCTAGTTGATACGTCACTTCCTCCAGAAAGCGCTGAGCTCACATGTCTTCGTTGTTTATGTGTTCCTCCTCTGGAATCCCACAGCACAGTGCATTTTCTCTACCATAGTACTTATCTTTTACTGCAATTCTCTTTATACTATTTGTGAGGGAAAGAAAAACTACAGTAACAACAAATTCCAACATTTCATTTTGTTTGTTTATACTTGATATAATACAAATTTATTTATCCTAACAGAAAGAACCAATAAAAGGACAAGCAAGTAGCTGAGTGCTCTGTTCTGTAACCCATGCTGTGGCAGCCCTATCACATTTAAGTTGTGGTTTCCAAGTCACTCTATGTCATAATACCTGGATAGTACATGAGGGAAGATCATGGAGGATCAAATGTGGGATATTTTATAGGACAAGCCTTGAAGTGACAACCATCACTCCCACTCACAGTCCATTGCCTGGGACTTGGTACATGGCCACCACACCTAACTGCATAGGAGGCTAGGAAGTGTAGTTTCTCTGTACCAGAAAGAAGAGGACTGGGTTTGGTGGCCAACCAGTAATCTGCCATATTGACCTTTATTCTCACTAAATTGTATACTCCATAAGGGCAGGGGCAAAAACTCTCATTCTCTGTACTTTGTCTCCAATACCAGTACATAGTGGGAACTCGATAAGTATTTGTTGGATAAATGAAGCTGTGCATATCCTGTCTTTAAAACACTTTTTTCTGCCCATCCTGCTGCTGGCTGCCCATTTTCATTCCTCATACAGCATCACGTGAGACAGCCTATGACACATCTCCCCGTATCTAACTGTATTCATGGAGCTGGTGGGTGGTATGTCTTTGGTGTTCATTGGTAGGCTACAGTGTAAAACGATTGTTGTTGGTCATCTCTTATGTGAGCTTCTTATGAACCACAATGCCATTTATTTATTTATCTTATATATATTTCTTTCAGAGATTTGATTACCCGTGTTTTCTATTTAAGGCATGCCCTTTCCCAGAATCGAGATACCTGGGAAGTTGCCAGGCTATTCACTACTAACTAAAGCTTGAGGGTGAATGAGCACATTGGCTGCCATACTGTAAGGATATTGTTGAGAATATTGTACACATTTTACAGTATCTTTTTTATAAAGACTGGGGAGAAAATTTTTTTAATCATAATAAAAAGAATAGCTGTGTTTCTCTTAAAATTGACTGTATTTATCTTATAATGTTCACCAATGGCATAACATACACTTATATATATATATTTATAGATATTTGATTTTTTTAAAATTTTCTTTATTTTTGGCTGCGTTGGGTCTTTGTTGCTGTGTGCAGGTTTTTTCTAGTTGTGGCGAGCAAGGGCTACTCTTCGTTGCGGTGCATGGGCTTCTCATTGCGGAGGCTTCTCTTTTTGCAGAGCATGGGCTCTAGGCGTGCAGGCTTCAGTAGTTGCAGTACATGGGCTCAGTAGTTGTGGCTCATGGGCTCTAGAGCGCAGGCTCAGTAGTTGTGACGCACGGGCTTAGTTGCTCCGCGGCATGTGGGATCTTCCCAAACCAGGGATCGAACCGGTGTCCCCTGCATTGGCAGGCAGATTCTAAACCACTGCGTCACCAGGGAAGTCCAATGGCATAACATATACTTTTTATTTCTTAGCATTGTTACTAGAAAGTTCTGACCAAATGTGCAGTCCATATCTACTAAGAGAACACTACATCCAGAAATGCATTTTATGTAATATCCCCAGTCAGGTTTCAACAAAACTCAACATTCTTTTTCTAACTTCATTTTTCCTTGCCCTTGTTTTCTCTTTCTATCCACTTCTTTTATCTTCTTGCACTTACATATTTATGTAAGCCACCATGAACATGTTTTGGAACAAAGAAGAAATACATATAAATAAAAATTCTATTAAAGATTTGTCTTCCCTAGAGACATATCAACATGTTTCAGTGTGCTGTGGTAGGGTATTTTTCTTCTTCAATCTACCTTGCTTTATATCCAGAGATATTTTCAAATGAATATGAATTAGTCTTTCATTTTGGGGGGAAGGGAGGGAGGAGAATGGGAATTATGATGGCTTATAAAGATGGAGATGATTTTGAAAGCTAAGAATTGAAGTAAATATGAAACCATATTTAGTATGTGAAACTATTATATACAATTGTGAAGATTCACTACAAGATAAGTTCCATGAGGGTGAGGACCTTGTCTTCATTGTTCATTGCATGTCGAATAGTCTTGCACGCAGTAGACGCTAAAACAACATATTTTGAAAGTGTGAATATTGGGTGTATAACCACAAGCATAGAACTTTTGAACTCAGTTTCATAATTTATAAAATGAAGCCATTAGAGTATATATTCACTAAGATTCTTTCCAACTCTTAACACTCCATGCTCTACGTGCCACCCTTGTTAAGCATAGTGGCATATTTAAACATGTGAAAGTAAATACCTATGACAATTTGGGAATATTTTTTCAAAGTAGGTTATCCAGCTCCATCTTCAACAGCCCTTGTAGATGTGACTACGTCGACTCCAAATGTCACCCCTCCAAGTGCTCAAAGTGAGTATAGCAAGGCTTTCCTCATGTGACTTAAAAGAGACAACACAACACTACAGCTATGATAATATTGAGGTTTGGGCAAAATGCTATCTTTTTTTCATTTGATGTTGATATTTTTGTTTTGAGTTACTCTGTGGCGAGTTATAATCTGGTGACTCTATATTGATATGCCAATCACTGTAATCTTAAAAATATGGGTTGGTGATTTGTTATTATATTGTATTTTTCATTTGTCATGGGATTTTTAAGGTAATGTTAATCTTGACAATACTCCCAGTGATCTGAGTTGGTGACAAGAACAGAAAAAGAAAGAAAATCAGTGACAAGTTGGCATTAAACATAAACTACAGACTTTTGCTTATTATGCCAGCCAGTGTTCCTGTGTAGCAAAGCATATTTTCAATTTCAGATTTCCCCAAAGTCATATAGTTTAAAAATTCAGCACATCAAAGTAAAATTAAATTACAGCCTTACAAGAAAGTGGAATTCTGAAAATTTTGTCTTTCAACCAGCAATTACGACCTGACTACCTGAGGCTTCAACTACTCCTGGACCTCCAGTGGGAAAGACGCCAAATACTGTAAGTGTAACTGTGAGTCCCTTGGAGTACTCTGGGCCTCATTCATTTACCCAACACATATATTGAACAGCTACTGTGTGCTTTGTTTATAATCATATTAACAAATATTTACAAGGCATTGACAATTTTTAAAGCATTGTTGTAGTTGCTAGGGATATATCTGTAAACAAAACAGACCTAAGTTCCAAAATCTGGTGGAAGAGAGACAGACAAATAGTGATAAGTGATACAGAAAAAATAAAGCAGAGAAGGGAGACAGTGAGAATCAAGGGTGAGGGGGCACTGCCCTTCTAAACAGAGTGGTCTTGAAAGGCCTTACTGAGGAAGGCAACATCTGAGTAAAGTAGAGATAAAAAAGCAAACTATTAGTAGATCTGGGGAAAGAGGGAACTAGCTAGAATATGCATATCACTAAAAAAAAACGAAAAGAGAGAGCCCAGTGTGAGGCACAGAAATGGTTTGTTACTTGTCATCTGACCAAGTAGCAGCAGGGTCTGCTGATGCTGCTTTAGCAGGTATTGACAGGATTTGAAAAGGAAATATACTGCCTCTTAGTGGTACAAGACAAAGATCAGCATGGTGGGAAGCAGCAAAGGATGTGTCTAAAGCGAAGAGAAACCTGGATGCCACAGGTGCAGGACTTCTGAATTTAACTCCCGGGCCCTTTGCCACAGAGTAAATGTGTATGTCCTTTTTAAAAAGCATTTAAGTTGTACATTGAAAACCTCTAAAAGTCTTTTATACCCACTGGCTCAGTCAGTCATCTCACTGTTCCTAAGGAACTTGTCCTTAGGAAGTAAATCAAAGAGAGAAAAGGAACCTGTGTAATATCGCTCTTTGAGCATAATTTATTTATTTTATCTCTTTTATGGATGTCAGGTTCACAGATTTCGATTAATCACAATCTTTAATTCATGACACGGTTTCATTCTTAGTCTGGGCATGACGCTCTATAATTTAATGTAACACAATTCTCTCAGCTCATACGTTGATAATGTAATAGACACTCATGAACTCAGTACCCAAATACAGGAATGAAAAGGCAGTATCAGAAGAGAGAGCACACAAAGAGATCCATAAGGCAGTGTAACCTAGATGTATGTCAAAGCTGGCATGCAGAGTACCGTAAAAAGAAGAGACTGTTCAGCAAGTGGACCCAGGAACATTGATTTTTTATAAGAAAAACATGTTAAAATGCACTCCCACCATGCACAGTACACAAAAATAAACTCCATGTAGTTTAAGATATTTGTGTCAAAAAGCTAAATATTAAAACATGTAATAAAATTAGGGTGAACTTCTTCCTGGCTTTGGGGTAAGAAAGGGCTAAAAAAGAGACACAGGGCCATAAAAACAATTGAAAAATTAGAATACAATAATACTAAGAACATTTTTTTCATCAAAAGACTCCTTAAAGACAGTTTAAAACAAGGCAAACTATAATCTGGGAGAAGATATTTGCCACACATACTTGAAAAAGGATCAAGAATATATAGTTAGCAAAGGTTCAAAACTTTATATCAAGAATATATAAAGAATGCCTACCAACCAAGTTTTAAAAAGACAAAAAGCAGTAGGAAATGAACAAATAGGCACATCACAAAAGATGAAACACAAGTAGCTAGAAAACATGTAGAGATTCTCAGCCTCTCTAACAATCAGGACATGCCAGTGAAGACTAAGCTCAGGAAGTCATTTTACACATAATCAACTTGCAAAAATTAAGTCTGGAATTGCCAAGTGTTATATAGGATGTAGATTAATACAATTTGTTATGTGTTGCTAGTGAGGGTATTAATTGGTACCATCTCTTTCCACCACTTAAGCATTATGCTTTATAGCTGAAGAGTTTCATAGCAGACAATTCAACACTTCTACTCCAAGATAAATACCCCCCAGAAAACAAGTTATTACATGTGTCCAGGAGATATGTACACAAACGTTGGGGGGAAAACACTACTCATAATAACAAAAAAACTGTAAATTATCTAAATGGTCATAGTTAGGAGGGTGGATAAATAAACTGTTATATAGTCATATCATAAAATACTATGGAGCAATGAAAAATGAGTGAACGGCAGCCACGTATGACAGCATGAATGAATCTTAATAACACTGTATTGAGTCAAAAAAGTAAATGCCAAGTGACAATATATGGAATGATATTTTAAAGTAAATTTTATTTTTTAAAATTTTAAAAATTTTAAAAATTTTTATTGAAATAAAGTTGATTTATAATGTTGTGTTAGCTTCAGGTATACAGCAAAATGATTCAGATATATATAAATATATATTCTTTTTTCACATTCATATTCTTTATGAGATATTGAGTATAGTTCCCTGTGCTATTCAGTAGGTTCTTGTTGATTATCTATTTTATATATAGTAGTGTGTATCTGTTAATCCCTAACACTTAATTTATCCCTCCCCTCTCGTCCCCTTTGGTAACCATGTTTGTTTTCTACATCTATAAGTCTATTTCTGTTTTGTAAATAAGTTCACTAGTATCATTGTTTTAGATTCCACATATAAGCTATATCATATGATGTTTGTCTTTCTCTGATGTTTGGCCGGCTTACTTCACTTACTATGATAATCTCTAGGATTAAAAGCAAGTACAGCCAAACACTATATGGCTTAGACATAATAAGTGATAAAAATTTAAAATATATATAAGTAAGTGAATAATAGACAACATTCAGAACAGCATTTGCTTTTGAATGGGCATACAAGGGATGGGACAGGGAGTAAATATTTACAGTGTCATTTTTAATAATTCCAAAATCTGTGTGTATGTGTTGGGGGTAGGATGAGATAATAACTCAATGGATATTATGAAGCCAAACAAAACAATAGCCAAAATGTACTAAGCTACATAAAAAAGGGTAGAAGCTGGGAATTTTTTACCAATCAGATATTAATTGATAATAAAAAGCATTAGACTGGGGATGAAAGTTCATACTTAATAGATTAACATTTATCCTATGTTAAACATAAAATTGATGTTAACATAAAATTGAGTTGTTTATAATAAACTATGCTGAAACTCTACCTACACTAGTTGTCACCCTTTATTCTGGATACTATAATACAAGAAAGTTCCATGAGAGTGTTTTTTTGTTTGTTTACCTGTATCCACAGTGCCTGAGATAGTGCATGGTATTGAGTTGGTTCTCAACAAATATTGTTGAATCAATAAATGAATTAATACTTCTTGGTTACAGGGAAGGTAGATCATGTGACAATGGGGATAAAAATTTATTGGACAATGTTATAGGAAAAAGCTGAACTCCAACTTAAATTTATGCTATGATTGCACATAAATTATCCCATATTTTAATTAGCATCTGATGTTTTCCTTTGTTTATTTGAATTATTTGATTGTCTACTGAAATTATGCTAGAATGTAAGATACACAAGAACAGGGACCTAAGCCTTTTTCTGTTGTTCACTGTAGTATTCTAACATCTGTAATAGTGGCAGGCAACAGTAGGTGCTCAGCGAATATTTGTTGAATGATTGAAAAGGTATGTGTACATTTGGGCAAGGAAGAAAACACACACACACACAGTGAAAAGAAATGATCTGTTTAATTGAAAGTTTTGAGCTTTTTATTTATTTAAATTGTTATTACAATAGCATGTGTGCCCAGAATAAAATCCTTTTTACCCCGTGCAGCCCATCAATATGAAGCATAGAGGCCACCCAAGGTACTTTTTGCCCCAGAAACTAGAAAATTGAAAGGGTCTTGCTTGAAAGTGCTTCCTAATTTACACAAGTATATTCTTGGTCTTTTCAATAGATTTCATAATGAAATGAACTATTGTAATCCTTCACATTTTCTGTCCTTCCCCACTTGAAAACTTCATCTATCCTCAGACATCTCTTTATCATTCTTACCATAAAAATAGCCTTAGAAATTGTGAAATCTAGGAAGGGACGCTAAAACCCAACAAACAATTTTTTTTCCTGGCAGTGAAAACCCACTTTTTTATTTATGCAAGAAGATCTTGTTAACCATTTGCCATTTTTCATCCATAAGCTTAGAGAAAAAATTCCCCACAGTGAGTTGCTCTATTTATAATCATTCACAAAAACACATTAGGATCCAACGAGTTAATATTGATTGCTCAGTCCCAAACTGTTTTTGAAACATGTTTCTACTCATTGGATTGGACTGCAGTGTGACATCCAATATTAGATGATGCATTTGGCAAGATTTGTGTCAGGCACAAATCTTTGGTAATGGGTAATGGGATTGGTAATGGGATTTTTTCTTCCAATATGTTTATTTCAATAGATTTATGAAATGTTCAGAGGGAAAAAAAGAATGATAATGGATGGATTTCTAGTGAAATAAACCCACTAGCAGTGTGTCTAGGGCCCTTGCTATTTATGAACACATTCTATGGGATATTTGCTTATACATGCATTTTGTATAGCTCATATATATCTGGATGTCACAAGGAAGTTCTGAGTACATTGCATTTACAATAAATTTATTAGTGTATGTTTTAATATATTCTTTTGTTGTTATTTTGTTATTTATTAACTTGAAGAGGTCTTGGCTGCAATTCAAGAGTGCTGGAGTCTAATCCTAGTTCAGCTTCCATATTTCCTTCAGTCTAGAACAGTAACGCGGATTTTACTGTAACCATCTATGAAATGAGGATACCAAATCTGAACTTCTAAATACCCAAAATGTATGAGCTTAATAACAACCTGGGACACACTTTCATCCTGACACAGGTGATCAGGCCATGGAGGAGAAAACTGAAGCTTAATTACTTTTTTCTTTCTGGTTTTTCCTGCCATCCATCTGGCCCAGTGGAGCCTAAAGCCACGTTGAAATCAGCTTGTCTGTCTAAGTTAGGCAAGCAGAAAAATGATACGAGTCTCCATGAGTCCCTAAGCCTCCAATGTATCCCATTACCAAATCATCAAGTTCACTGTCACCACATGTACGCACACACACACACACACACACACACACACACACACACAGGCCTCAGAGTACCTCTTGTCGATCTCACATGAGGTCTTTATTCTGTTCTTTGACCTTGCATCCCATATTCTTCAAAATTTATGTATTCTTCTTAAATCTTACAAGTGCATTTCTTATCCTGTCCCTGGTCCTGGCTGTTTCTCCTCAAGTTCCTGGTAGTGGTGCCTAATAATTTCATAACAACCCCTTTTACTTTCCATAGGCAGAGGGTGATGGAGAAGCTAGAGTTGAGGAGTGGAGGGTCAATGGCAGGGACACAGCAATGCCAGGACCTACAACGATGCTGGGCCCTGTGTCCGGCTGCACCATAATCTCTTCAGTCCCTCCGTTCCCTGTTGGTCAGGATGCTGATTCTCTAAACTCACCATTCTTATCTTCAAATTCTAAAATCTTATATGTCTCAGATCACATCTCTTTCCATTTTCCTTTTATCTAAAAAACTGTTCTGCTCCCATTCTGTCACCTAATTCCTCATTAGGTCAGCCTCAAATTAAAGATTTAGTCCTCTGATTTAAAATTCGATCCTCTGTTAAAATACCAATTTCTGGGGGCTCCATGTTCTTCACAGTTAGTACACAAGCCCCACACTTCCAAAGCTCGTAAATGTCATCTTTGTTAGGAAGAGCATAAGGGGGTCCCATTTATGGACTAAGTGATCATGGCAAGAATGGACACAGTAGCTGGTGCCAGTATTTGCATCCTGATGGAAGAGGTGATGCTGACCCAGTATATATTCCCCTTGAAGGAAAAGTTGGGGCAGAAGACCAAGATCAGTGACATCTCTGTGTCCAAGCCCTGCATCTATGATTATTGCTTGCCACCCTATGCCTTTGTTCTAGGACAAAATTAAGGGCAGAACTCAAGAGTGTCTTAAGGAAGATTGGTTACTCAATATAAAGTCTGTACATGTAAAAATCATGCCAGAATTTTAGAAAAGTTCAGTTTGCCTCAAGAACCTATAAGAGTACCAGAAATTACCTGTGATATTGTCAAAAGAGGAGCTGCCAAACCAGATAATTATGGACTTTTATATGACAGTAAGGATTTTCCTACAAAGGGAAAGATGCCTAACATGTCATAATATTATTGAGAACTGTAAGCTGGTTACAAATGAATGTCAAAAAATGTTATTGCAACCCTGGGCTTCCCTGGTGGCGCAGTGGTTGAGAGTCCGCCTGCCGATGCAGGGGATGTGGGTTCGTGCCCCGGTCCGGGAGGATCCCACATGCCGCGGAGCGGCTGGGCCCGTGAGCCATGGCCGCTGGTCCTGCGCGTCCGGAGCCTGTGCTCCGCAACGGGAGAGACCACAACAGTGAGAGGCCCGCGTACCACACACACAAAAAAAAGTTATTGCAACTCAAGGAAAAAGACAATGCTATCAAAGTGATCTTGTTTTTACCATAAAAGTACCCTTTTATGGTAGAATGGTATGCTAAGTTCACAGAGTCTCCTTGTCGAATAACCTTTATCAAAAGCTAAATTTAAAGGAATTGTGGAAGAAACTGATGTTATGCTAAAGGAGGGATATAAGAATATATTTGAGAAACTCTAACTACACCATATCCCTATGTTCATATTTTCGACCAATAATGGTGACGTACTTAAGGATGTTATCCATCAAGCTGGTGTTTGTCATCCAAATGTCAAAGTAGTGTTCATTCATGGATTTTGATGAAAATGTGTTCTCAAAGAATTTAAAGGAGAATTAACCTATATATTTAACAAACATGATGATACATGAAGAACACAGAATATTTCAATCAATTAAAGGACAATAATAATTTAACTCTGCTGAGAGACTCCCAAGGAGACTTAAGAATGGCAGATGCAGTAGCCGGTGTTTAACACATCCTAAAAACTGGATATCTAAATGATGGAGTGGGTGAGCTTTTAGAAAAAGTATGGTTTTAGTGAAAGATAAATCACTGGAGATAGCCAGCTCTATCTTACTGAGGATTCTATAAACTGGTATTCTTCAGGAAGACCTCTCTCCTATGGGAGCAGTTAATACAAGAACTGCCCATCTCTTAATCTTGCTGAAACGCTCTTAATTGTAATATATTCTTGCTCTTGAAGTTTTTCCTTTACATTACTGAAATATTTTCAGACATGTTAAGTCTATCAGCTGGAAGCTGCTTTTTCTTCGCCTCTCTCAACACACTTTCCTCTTTATTTCTTTTTAACAGATTTTGAAAAATCTTAAAGCCAAAATCAGAAAAATAACTCCCTAGTTTTCCAAAGTGGATTTTGTAATTCAATTTTATCACACATATTTTGAGATCTTTTTATACTTGAAAAGTTTTCAGGAGGCCAACAAGAAATTTTATGAAATGGTCAAATAATTTACGTGATTTTAAGTTAAGTATTGCCAGTTCTGCAATTTGGATGGATCATGCTGATGGTATTACCATCTCCTGAAATTGTATTATGTTTGGTTTTCTTGTTTGGAGAAAATCAGAATTGGCCAGAAAAGACTGGCGCTCTGTATTTAATGAAAAAACAGTTGGTATCCACATGTAACTGATCATTACAGGTGTTCTATATTGACTCGCTGATAATAAACATAAAATAGAAAATCTATTTTTAAATACCCATTTGTCTCAAGGTGATAGCACTTGTTAAACCATTCATATCTTAGCATAAATTAATTTATCATATCCTTTCTTGCAAACAGACTTTGAAGGCATAAGAAATAAAGGCATCAGGCCCTAAAAGTAGGAAGTAAAGGAGACACCATATTGGGCAAAAAATCCGTAAGGTTATCCAGAAGAAACTTCCTTCTTCATAATTTTACCTAAATCCAGGCCTGGCTCCAATTTCTTTTTAGTTGGTTTTGCTCTGTGTCAATCAAACTCCTGGCTTAATGGCTTAAACATTAAAAATTGGCATTAAAAAAGTACCCAGTCCATTGTCATCTATAGACCTTGGCATTCTGTCTACAACAAAAAGGATCAAGATCACATGTACAGGGTCATAGAACTATATTGAAGATAAGAACATCTCCCAGACCTAGACAAACTCAAAATAGCTATATACAAAATCACCCTAACCTGGGGGGTGACCCCAAGTGGAGCAGCTGTCACAGACTGTCTTGTGAGCAATCCCCAGAAAGCAGTGACTTTCAGCTCTTCCAAAGGGCCTGGTAACATACCTTTGTCGGCAGCTGTAACTGCTACTGGCATCTAGAGAGAAACCAAGAAAGGGTCAGGCTAAGGGGGGTTTTAATGTTTGTTTTATTTTATTTTGGTTTTGCTTATTGTTTTGGTCTTGACACAAAAGAAAGCATTCAGCTTGGAAAATCATGTATACTAATGTTTTAAATAAATGAGCATAATGTTTTTCTACTGATTATAACCATATACTACTGCAGATATTTTACTTTACATTACATTATAGGCATGTTATCAGGTACAGATATGTGGAGTCTGCCAAGAAGTGGAACTTTCTTGCCAGAGTTGGAGAGCTAAACAAAATGAGTTGATATATCTATTTCAAAGGCCCTATGTGCTGCTGGAATTTGCTGCCATCCACTCAAGGGGAAGGTTTGCCTCTGAATGTATCTAAAGGACTCACCCAGAAGCTAACAAGTCCTGTAACCACAGGGGTCTGATTATTCGCTGTTGACACTTCAGTTTTCATGGTCAAACAATAATGTCAGCTTACCCTTCAGACTATACTACAAAGCTACAGTAATCAAGAGAGTATGGTACTGGCAAAAAAAAGAAATATAGATCAATGGAACAGGATAGAAAGCCCAGAGATAAACCCATGCACATATGGTCACCTATCTTTGATAAAGGAGGCAAGAATATACAGTGGAGAAAAAGACAGCCTCTTCAATAAGTGGTGCTGGGAAAACTGGACAGCTACATATAAAAGAATGAAATTAGAACACTCCCTAATACCATACACAAAAATAAACTCAAAATAGATTAAAGACCTAAATGTAAGGCCAGACACTATTAAACTCTTAGAGGAAAACATAGGCAGAACACTCCATGACATAAATCACAGCAAGATCCTTTTTGACCCACCTCCTAGAGTCATGGAAATAAAAACAAAAATAAACAAATGGGAGCTGATGAAGCTTAAAAGCTTTTACACAGCAAAGGAAACCATAAACAAGACGAGAAGACAACCCTCAGAATGGGAGAAAATATTTGCAAATGAAGCAACTGACAAAGGATTAATCTCCAAAATTTACAAGCAGCTCATGCAGCGCAATATCAAAAAAACAAACAAACCAATCCAAAAATGGGCAGAAGACCTAAATAGACATTTCTCTAAAGAAGATATACAGATTGCCAACAAACACATGAAAGAATGCTCAACATCATTAATCATTAGAGAAATGCAAATCAAAACTACAATGAGATATCATCTCACACTGGTCAGAATGGCCATCATCAAAAAATCTACAAACAATAAATGCTGGAGAGGGTGTGAACCCTCATGCACTGTTGGTGGGAATGTAAATTGATACAGCCACTATGGAGAACAGTATGGAGGTTCCTTAAAAAACTACAAATAGAACTACCATATGACCCAGCAATCCCACTACTGGGCATATACCCTGAGAAAACCATAATTTAAAAAGAGTCATGTACCACAATGTTCATTGCAGCTCTATTTACGATAGCCAGGACATGGAAGCAACCTAAGGGTCCATCAACAGATGAATGGATAAAGAAGATGTGGCACATATATACAATGGAATATTACTCAGCCATAAAAAGAAACAAAATTGAGCTATTTGTAGTGAGGTGGATGGACCCAGAGCCTGTCATACAGAGTGAAGTAAGTCAGAAAGAGAAAAACAAATACCGTATGCTAACACATATATATGGAATCTAAAAAAAAAAGTGGTCTGAAGAACCTAGGGGCAGGATAGGAATAAAGATGCAGCTGTAGAGAATGGACCCGAGGACATGAGGAGGGGAAAGGGTAAGCTGGGATGAAGTGAGAGAGTGGCATGGACATATATACACTGCCAAATGTAAAATAGATAGCTAGTGGGAAGCAGCCGCATAGCACAGGGAGATCAGCTCCATGCTTTGTGACCACCTAGAGGGGTGGGATAGGGAGGGTGGGAGGGAGGCGCAAGAGGGAAGAGATATGGGAACATATGTATACGTATAACTGATTCACTTTGTTGTAAAGCAGAAACTAACACACCATTGTAAAACAATTATACTCCAATAAAGATGTTAAAAAAAAAAAAGTCCTATTGGTATCTTTTCTTTACTGAAGGCCACTGTAACACACCTGGGCTTTCATTCTTTTAGCTCCTCTGTGGGATAGACATGAGAACAGTCACAACACACCACTCTCTGGGGCTGGAAAAACCTCTCCTAGTGTTTTCTTCCATTTCTTCTTCCTGCTTTAAATGGCTGTGATCAAAACCTTCCCTATTAGAAACATCTGGACCACAAGCATTCCCTCAACTCCCACTTTATTTTGGGACCTTCTAATGTGTGCTGAATTTTTAGGTTCAATTAAAGGTCAAGAAGAGACAATAAAATAATTAGTCTTATACAGATTAACTTTTCCATTATCTTCTTCCTTTAGCAGCTTCATGGATGCCCAGTGAGACGTACAGTTCATCCCCCTCAAGGGCAGGTTCGACACTTCATGGTGAGCACTTAGGGAAAATTTCGTGTCAGGGAAGGTTGTGGTCTGCTTTATTTGATCAGAGGGGAAAAATGAGAACGAAGCCAATCTCAGGTATTTAAAAGTGCATCTTGATGAAAACGACAGTGATGATAAAAATGACAATGGATGGAACCAAAATTCTTCCCAGTCACTCAAAAAAGGTAGAGAACAAGTCTTAGATTTGTCTCTATTTTATTTCAAAATGAAATCTACATAATAGCATTTGGGGGCCAAATCCATTAAAGTGCATTTTAAGTTTTAATTTTCCATTGGAAAATGGAATGATTTGTTGACATGGATTTGTCTACTCAGATGTTGCAGAGGAATTTTTATTGATCTTATCAAACATATTAGAGTGGGAAGAATCAGTCTTTTGACCCATTGGACCTCTGATAACCTGGGCTACTATGGGTAAGCCTCATCTTCCCATGACACCAACTTCAGACATTTTCCCATAACCACTTCTCATGGAGATTCTTTAGCAGATATTATTTTGTTTTATGTGCTGTATTGTTTCTCTTTGTTTTCTTTAAACCAATAGGAAGTTTCACTCTTTGGTAACTGTTAGATCCTAGGATACCAGTCCTGCATAAATTGGTCCTTAGTAAATTTTACAGGTAATATTTTAGGAGCATTTAGGCCATTCAGATTGAGCCCTTGCTAATAGCAAGTGAAGTCCAATCACAATTTTACACTTCTTGACCAGGTGGAGATTGTCATTAGGATCAGATCAGATATCCCCTTTATATCCCTAGGTGACACCTTCCCCAGCACAGCCAGAGCATTTTCAGAAGTTCCCACAACTGCCAATGGATCTACTAAAAATAATCATATCCATATCACTGCTGAGTCGTTTACCATTTTTTAAACTTTTATGTTTTATTCACTCAACAAGTATTTACTGAGTACCTGCCATTTGTCAGGTACTGTGCCAGTTGTTGGGTATACGTTGAAAACACTTGCCTCCTGAAGATTATAATCTATTATAGAGGATATTTAGTAAATAAATAATCGTGCAATTAAATTTATTTGTGACACATCTTATGGTATAGTACAAGGTGTTGCCAGAGTCTAACAGAAAGCTCTGATTTTAATTGGGGAACAAGAAAGTATTCTCTGAGGATATAGTTAAAATTAAAATCTGAAAAATGAATGAGAATGAGCCAGGTAAAAAGTAGTGAGAAACATTTCAGTTCTGTGAAAGTATAATCTGATTTTTGGAACAAAGAGTATTCCTATAGGGCTTCCCTGGTGGCGCAGTGGTTGGGGGTCCGCCTGCCGATGCAGGGGACACGGGTTCGTGCCCTGGTCCGGGAGGATCCTGCATGCCGCGGAGTGGCTGGGCCCGTGGGCCACGGCGGCTGGGCCTGCGCCTCCGGAGCCTGTGCTCCGCAACGGGAGAAGCCACGACGGTGAGAGGCCCACATACCGCAAAAAAAAAAAAAGAGTATTCCTATAATTCAACTAATAAAATTTTGTCAATGTTAAATGTAATCCCTTGTTTTATATCATAAGAGGTCATGGTATTCAATAAAGTTAGGACCCTCCCAACACAGATCTTGATTGTAAATTCAGAGCCATAATCAACTCTTTCCCTTCAGAAGGTATCCACTTAAACGATGAACGTTCCACCTGGGGACTCAGTTTATTTCATATTGAGGGTCACACAGTCCTCAGTTACTGGAGCGTCATCCATCCTGCACACCACATAGCAGCAGAGCTGCAAACTGACATCCTACTAACATCTTTCACTATTGGTGCCTTAAAGAACTGCCTAATTGAGAGACAGGGCAAGATTGGAGCTCGGCTTCTCCACCAAGACATTCCTGAAGTCAGGGGTCTCATTTTCTATATTTGGTTGGGAGAAAATTAGTAAGCATTGATGGAAGACCTATTAGAAGACCTATTTAAAACCTTTTGTTCTTTCATTTCTCTAAAACTTTGGAGGTAAAATGTTATATTCCACCATATTACCAGTGTAGAGCTTAGTAAGTCTTGACTTTACTAAAACAGAATTTTGTGTAGTCCTAAATTGACCTCTTGTGAGATTCTTTCTTTTGTGATCATGAGATTCCAGTGGTTTGAACTACTGTGAACTCTCTAGCACCTGTGCATACAATGAGCCACACGGTTACGTATTTTAGGACTGTGTGAGCTTCCAGGGTACCCTCAGTGTCTGCTTTGACAGGGCTAGAGTAGCGTGAGCATCAGGAAGACCTTGAATCCCTGGATACGTGTTGTAAGAGGAAAAATCTTCAGCACTGATACCCAGTGTTAACATGACATCATGTGGCTGCCATCCAAACTACGTAAAACATAGAAGAGATTTGGTAACTAATATTTGAAATCCAGTTTTTTGGCCTGTAGGTTTTGAAACTTTGCTTTATGAGGCAATCAAAACAATTAAAAAACTAGTCTCCACCTACAATCAGTTTATAATCTAGTTAAAATGATGAAAAAAACAAAAACAATCCAGATAATTCTGATACAAAAATGCACTTTTTGCCCGAAGAATTTATGTAATCTGAAGAGCTAATGATCTACCTATAATGTATTAGGAATTTCACTGGAGTGTTGTTAGAAATAAGAAAAGCCTGGAAACAATTTAACCATCTAACATTAAGAGGCCAATTAAATAAACTATGGTAGATCCATACGTTGGGGAACTAGCCAGTAATTTAATATTGTAGAATGAGGAAAACCTCTATGCACTTCTGTGAAAAGTATTCCAAGAATATTTTTTAAGAGAAAGAAACCAGGAACAGAACAGTATGTACAGTATGCCCCCATTTGTAATAAGAAGGGATGTATATTCGTGGTACATATATTTGCTTATATAGGAGTAAAAAATTTCTGATAGGATACATAATTAACTATTAAAAGATATTGCCTCTAGTGTGGGTAGCTGGCATCTGAAGAAGTAAGGATACTTCCTTTTCATTGTAGTTTTGTATTTTTGTACTATTTGAATCTTTAACGTGATCATAAAACACTTTTTAAAAAGGAAAAAATTAAGCAACTATATAATTATAAACATTCCCTTTTATTCTCTGCCAGGCAGAACCAGACAGTCTTATTTCCTAAGAGAGTTTGTTTTCTTAGTTTTTCCTTCATGTTAGAGAAAAAGTAAAACAGTCCTGAATATTATATTTATATTGCCTCTGGCCTTTTTGGCTTTGGACTTTCAGGCCTTTGAATTGTTATAATGCTTTTTATTCTTTCCTCCTCCTCCTAACACACGAATATTCCATAAAGCATTTAATGACTCCTTAAAGAATAAGAAAATCCAAAGCTAGATCAATATTTCTACATATAAAGTTTTCTTTACTGAAGTGAATTTGGAAAACAAATTTACAGATGATCAGTTTTATTTAGTCATTCTTACAAATACCATTTCACTGGGCACCATGTGCCAGGAATTGTCCAGGGTCTTGGGGAAATGAAAAAAGAAAGAAAAGATCAGTTCTGGAACATTCTAACAAGAAAGACATTCATGTGAAAAAAAGCAATTGTATAAATGCAAGAACAGATATGAGAACAAGGCATAGATATGGTCCCAGAGCATGACTGTGATCAATGAACACCCCATGGCCTTTGGAGAAAACGTGTTTCAGGTAAGCAAACTAATTCAATTCATCCTGCCTTCCAGTTGCCAAACTTTGGCATTAAAGTTCATCTCTCTTTATGCCCTTTTCAGGTATTGTGGTTAATCAGCCCAAAGACGGAATGTCCTGGCCAGTGACTGTGGCAGATTTGCTCTTTTCCTGCCTTGTACTGTTTGGTCTTGGAGTGAGAAAATTGTGTCAATACCAAAAAGAAATGTGAGTCCAATACTAAGATACGCAGGAACAGATACTTTTTTCAGTACAAAATATTCACTCAGCACTTTAAATATCATTCCTAGCATTTATCTCGTATTTAACTGAGGAAATAAGGCTCAGAGAAGCCCAGAGAGGCTACCTAGCTTCCCCGGCACCACACAGTTGGGATTAGATGCACAACTTCCGACTTTGTCCCACCTCTCCCTGTTCAGGCTCGAGCACTCACTGGATGGAACAAGTCAGTGGGCATGAAATGAGAACTGAAACTGATTTTTCTCTTAATCTTCATTAGTTTTTTCATTTTCATGCATCTCTGAATTGCCTGGGCCCCGCTGGGCCTAGATGCTCAAGTGTGAAATTGAGTGAGAAAGGTAATTTTAAGAAATTTCCACCTGCTTTTCAGCAGAATGGGCTTTTACTGCCCTTTTCCTGTTTCCCCACGGGGAAAAGCAAGCAAGCAAGCAATGAGTTACCCCTTTTCTGTCTTATTGAAATATTTTCCAAAACTCTCCTCCCTCCACTCATCTTTCTGAAATGACAGGGAAGGTTAAGCCTCACTTTTCTGACTCGGCTACTTTGGATCAGTCTGGATTAGGCCATGCCTAGAGGAGACCCTCAGAATACACAGAGCTGATCTTCCACGTGTCTTACTACTACTGTCTCAGATAACGTTGACCATGTACTCTACCTTCTACTTAGAGTACCCTCGAAGACTCTATAGCCATGGGCAAGGAGTGTTTTGTGGTGAATAAAACACCAAACAGAGTCAGAAATTCTGGATTCTTGTCCAAATACTACACTTTGGCCACCACGTGACCTTGAGAAATTCTCAATTTCCCATAAAAGATAGAAGTGCAAATTTCTTAGAATTTTGTCCACCTTTTGATATATATATTGTCTCCATTAAAGCATCAGAGAACCAGGTAATAGGTGTTGGGATTTTTATATTAAAATGAGAAAACGGGAATCTGAAAATATGAATTGATTTTTTTATTGTTCTGCATTCAAATGTCTGTGTTATATAGAGATGAAAAACAATCTCTCCCTCTCTCTGGAGAAATTAAGGTACTATGGATTGATAGACAAAGACTGGAAGTATTTGAGTCATGGACATAAATCTGCTCACAGATATACCTCTATTTCCTGATATCAAGAGAGCTGGAGCATTTGTACAGCTGAATGCCACACTCACCTTTGTGCTTGAGGTGCTTCAGAGAGAGAGATGAATTGTGCTAACATAGAACAGTACTTTATACAAAGACAACTTTAAGAATATTCACTAAAACAAACAGAAGGGATGTGGGCATCATCCATCCAGTACCAATCCACTCAGAGACTCAGGAGAGTTTACTTCCCGCTTCCATCCTTCCCCACAGTATACACACAGTGAGTGAGTGGGTGAAGGTTGGGGGTAAGGTTGGCAAAGGGACTATTAGAAAAGCTGCCATCTTTGGTCCCAGAATTTTAAAATTTTGTCCCTGAAGGAATGTTTTAACCCACATAAGAGAAACACTTCTTCTATTAGGAGGCAGTTGCCATGGAGAGTGTAGGTTCTGGTTAAAAGGCTTGAATTGCTGGTCTGGTTTCTTTGAACAAGTTGCTTAAAACCTCTGAGCCTCAGTTTTATCTATGGAATGGTGACAATAATATTCAATTCCTAAATACAAATTATATAATGCTGTGATTAAAATGATTTACAAATTATAAAGTATCACATAAATATTAATTAATGCTACTATCATAACAGGACTAAAAAGCAGGTTACGCCAGGAAAAAAATCTGAGAGAACCAGGGAAGCATGTCTCTTTCACTTTCTCTGTTTTCTACTTTAAAAAATATATTATACATACATACATCACCCCCTGACATTCTCAGCGTTGAAGGAGCCGTGTTTTGTTCCTAGCATGGAAAGACCTCCACCTTTCAAGCCGCCTCACCTCCCATCAAGTACACCTACATTCAAGAGTCCATTGGAGTTGATCTGCCTTGTCATGAGCTGGAGACACTCTAGTCCTCTGAGACTTTGCCACACAAGCAAAACTCTGCTAGAATCCTATCGAAAAGATAGATATCGTGCTTTATTAATATAATCACCCTCTAGCCAAGTCTCTACTGCAGTTGAAATGGGTGTCAGAATTGAATGACCTGTTTTCCCAGCAACTCACCCTCTTTCATCTGCACATGCTGGAAATTTAAGCAAGAGTGAGAGGCTATGTGAAGCTCACACCTAATGCTATCTGCAGGGATTTTCTTGCTTATGTAAGAAGTGCAAATTAGGCTGCTGTCATTAAAAAATACTTGCAGTGTTTTTATGTTTCACTTTAATTCTTTGAGGGGATGACAAGGGTTTCAAGCTTATGTCCATACATGATCCTCTTCTCTTTGGGGCATCTGCTAACATTCTAAGCTATTTGCCAAAATTATGATAATCTCTGAGGTTTGTTGCATTCCCTAGGAAAATTACAAGAAGAAGAAAATGTGAAAGTTCTAGCGAGAGTTCCAAATAATGGGAAAGTGCAATTAGTCTTTGTACTGAAATTCAGTTGTTTATTTTCACTGGAGGAAAACAGAATACCTTGCATAAGAACCCCAGTTCCAGTCTTTCTTCACTCTTCCTCCCATCATGCTCAGCCCGGGCTCCTGCACATGGGATGAACAAAAGGATAACCATTTGGTTTTGTTTTACTGTCTCATTAGAAGACATAAATATGTGTAGAAGTATTGGGTAAAAAGTGGCCAAGTTGGAGGATGTCTAGATTGTTTCGGTAAAGGGATAGACAGTTGTACAGTACAACATACGTCATGTAATTGTTCAATCTATCACATGGCAAGTGTCTCATGATGTTTTAGTCTTAGCCATCTCTTTGAAGTGGCCTCTTCTGGTTTTATAAGTAAGTTCTGGTCAACATTTGCAAATTCATCTCCAGCTTGAATAGAGTGAACAGTTGCTCATTCATGGATGGATACTCATTCCATGATTCAGAGGAATTTTCTGCAAAATAGAAGGACTCTAGATGATTTTCAGGCAGTGTTATGATCTTAACCTCTCTCATTTGACTAAAATGACACTTTTACCTGCACCTTAAAATTGTGTGCAAGTAAGTTCATAGATCCTGTCTCAAACCAGCAACTCTGGACTCTAATCCCTAAGGTTTCTGCATGTCTTCATCATAGGCTTCATTTTCACTGAGAAGAAGCCATATATAAGCATTTTCATCACTCATTTCCAAAGCACAGTGTGTTATATAACATTGTTGTTCAGAAATATTCACTTCTTTGCCCACCTGCATCATGAGCACCCCTTGACTTTGGGCTTGGCCATATGATTTGCTTTGGACAATGAAATACCATGAACCTGACTAATCCAAGACTTGAAAGTCTTTGTATGGTTGGACTCACTCTCTTGTTCTCTGCCATTACCATAAGAAGAACATTTTAGGCTAGACTGCTGGCTCCAAGAAGAGGATGAGAGACTCATGGATTAGAGCGGAACCACCCAAGCCAGGCCCAATTTAGACCAACCAACCTCCAGCCTAACCAAGTGTGCATTATTAAATGGTGTGACAGTTACACAGCATTGTTGTAGCAAAAGTTAACCTATATGCATAAGTCTAGAGGTAGGCATATTTAGGTCTTATGCAAGTGCCTAGGGTGAGAGAGAAAATCAAACTTAATCAAAATAGTCTTTCCCTTGATTAAGCTTAAGTTTTGTTTTAACTGATGAACATACGGTCAGCTTGACCAAATTAACCTTGCAGTGTAAGTCTTTAAAATCACAAAATATTTGATTACGATGGACATTAGAGGTCATATTACAAATAAAGAGCTAGAGACTCTGTGAGATTGACTTTCCAAGGTTACATAATTAGAAGTGATAGGGTCAGAATGATGACCCAGCGCTCTGATTTCCAGTCCAGAGTGTGATCAGTCTCCACTATATCATGATATTTAACTGCTTTGGTATCTCCTTTTACTATATACAAGAGCTGTTTTGTGTGCACTTAAGTAAATATTGATTTTTTTAAATGCCCAGGTAATATATTCCAAAAATTGTTGACAGAAAACAAAGAAAAGCAGAAATAATTGGCCCCT
Organism: Delphinus delphis; assembly: GCF_949987515.2. Lineage (NCBI taxonomy): Eukaryota > Metazoa > Chordata > Mammalia > Artiodactyla > Delphinidae > Delphinus > Delphinus delphis. Next base: position 58,028,474 of record NC_082686.1, read on the forward strand.
GGGGTGGGAGGGCCAGGAAAGTATGCAAAAAAAAAAAACAAAAAACAAAGACTAGGAAATGAAAAGAGAAAAGAAACTAATCAAGATCAAAAGCTGGAAAGAAAGTTTAAAGAAACTAACGAAGGCCAGAGATAGTGGAAAGAACATTGTCTCAGAGGCTCTGAGGAAGGGGAGAGGTTTTCGAACGCAGCCCCCTTGGCACCCTGATTTAGGAGAATGGCTTTGACTTGAACTTGAATCTGCAGAAACACAGAAACTTTGTTCTTTGAGGGATGACGGACATAGCCTGAGTTTTTGACAACAGCAGTCATGGCTATGTCAACCAGCTGAAGCTTGAGTGTCCAGCAGAGACAGCTGAAATGGTGAGTGAAAGTTACCCTCTTGAGAGAAAAAGACATTAACTGGCAGAAATGAGCTGAAGTTCCAGCCAGAAACACATGGTGAAATGGTGGGAACAGAACATTTTATTTCTCAGCTCTGGCAAAGCTGTTTTTTTTCCTGGATTCTGTGACTACCAGCAAGGCTGCAGGCTCCAGCCAGGAAGATGTAACCAGAGAGCAGGCAAATATGAACTTAGGCAAGGTCGGGACCAAGGAACACTTTTCAAATTACTCTTAAACCCTGTCTAGTGCTTCTGTGATGGGTCTAGACATTAGCTGGGTGCAGATTAACAAAGGAATGAGAACAATAGAATCTAAATTTTTCTCCCCAGCCGACATCTTTGTACCCTCCTAACCTCGGTTACATTCTTTATCTGGTTTGCTCACTCAGATCCCTCATGTTAGCTCAAAGGCTCTGTGAGATTGTGATTATAAGGAAGGATACTGAGGAAAACAAGGGGGAAGAGTAACAAACCCAAGATCACAACATAAAGAAGAGAACATGGAGGGGGCCGCATCCAGCTACCCTTGGTAAATGGCAGGAATGTACCTGCATTTGCCCTGAGTTCTGTCAGACGACTCCCCATTTACCGTCCAAAAAAGTCATACCACCAAACTAAACTGATCACAGTGTTAAAGCCATTCAGCTATTGCTAGAAGATACTCAGAGGTGCTGGTAAGGCAGGGTGGAGTGGACGGAAAAACAGTTACATGAATTGTGAAGAGAAATTTGATGGTGGACCTGAGAACCACATAGAGAGTTAACATTTCTTAGACATGTGAAACTGTACTGATTATACCATAATGGCAGATTCGTGCCATTATACATTTGTCAAAACCCATGAAAGGTACATCAAGGGTGAAACTTAATGTAAAGTTTGGACTTCGGGTAATAATAATATGTCTGTGTAGGTTCCTTGATTGTAACAAACATACTGCTCTGGCACAGGATGTTGATAGTGAGGGAGACTGTGGGGTGGGGCAGGGGGAATATGGGAATTCTGTATTTTCCACTCAATTTTGCTGTGAACCTAAAAGTTATCTTAAAAAACAAAATCTATTTTAAAAAAATGTTAACCTCTCTATTCTGAACTTTCTCTTGTGAAGACATAAATACACGATAATGCTGAATGGGAAGAGAAGTGGGGATTTGAGAATTTTATCTGTGGTAGAACCGTTTTTGTACCACTGGTTTGGGATCAGCATAATTCCACTCTCATAAGTAATTGGGTTGCATTGGATTTTTCTTGTACATGAAGCCATTGCCCTGATTCAAATGGACATGCTTTAATGTCTAATAGATCTGAACCTGACATAATTATAAATAGGAATTTATTTTAATTTCTGCTGCTAGTTAATGGAAAAGTGTGACAAACACTGCTCCTGAGTACCTCTTTTTTTTGGGGGGGCTGCATTTGGTCTTCGTTGCGGCGCGTGGGCTTTCTCCAGTTGTGGCGAGCAGGGGCTACTCTTCGTTGCTGTGCGTGGGCTTCTGATTGCGGTGGCTTCTCTTGTTGCGGAGCACCGGCTCTAGGCGCGCAGGCTTCAGTAGTTGTGGTGCACGGGCTTAGTTGCTCTGCGGCATGTGGGATCTTACCAGACCAGGTATTGAACCCGTGTCCCCTGTACTGGCAGGCAGATTCTTAACCACTGCACCACCAGGGAAGTCCCCTGAGTACCTCTTTTGAATGGCCAGTTTAGGGTCTGTAGAGTTCACACTCAGGAAACTGATATAAAAAAGTTCTTAGAATCACTCCATGCCTTCAGTGAGTATAGAGTTTAATGGGAGAAACAGATTCTAAACAAATAAATACAGTACAGAGTGATACGTCTGAAAATAAAAGTATGTACAAAGAAGTGAAAAGAATAAAGAAGAGGGTATCATTTCGGGGACAGAGTGTGAGAAATATTTTTAAAAGGCTTCAGAGAGAGGACGTCAATAGAGCAAAGGCACTTCAGTAGAGACCTTGACATCTAAGACAGTGATGGAACTTGAAACCTTACCTAAGGATTATACCAGGAATGCAAGGAGGGCTTACTAATAGAAAAATCTCTTAAGTTAATGTACCATATAAATAGAGTTTAGGAGGAAAAGTATAGGATTAATCTCCATAAATGCTTTAAAAACCATTGGCAAAATTCAACACCCATTTCTAATAAAACTCTTGAGAAAATGGGATATTTCCCTAGCTCCATATATACATGTGTGTGCATATCCATATCTATCTATTTATATATAGCTATACTATATTTATGTACATATATACACTATTGTTATAGTGTATAGATATTATAACTATATAGTTATATATATACACAAACATACTATAGAATATATACATAAAGACATGTGCCATAATATATACTATACTATAATTATATACATACAATGGCAATTACTACAACTATAACTATACAAATATATATATATCCAGATGTAATGAAAGGGAAGATGGATAAATCTGACTACTTAAAAATAAAAACAATTTGCATGGAAAAAAAAAGGCAAAGTGAAAAGGCAAATGATAAATTAGGTGAAAGTATTCACAACATATATGACGAATAAAGGGTGATGAAGAATTTGCAAACTGATAAAGAACTTACAAATGTTGAGGATAAAAAAGCTGAAAAATTCTGTGGAAAAATGGGCCAAAGATATGACACCAGTGATTCACAAAAAAGATCTGAAAATAACACTTAAACACTTGAAAAAATTTCAAATTCATTCATATTAAAAGAAATGCAAATTTAAAATTCATTGAGACATTATTTCTTCCCCAATCGCTTGTCAAGAATTTGAAGTTTGACAGCATGCTCTGTTGTCAAGGCTATGGGGAAACAGGCACTTTCCTATCTTGCTGAAGGGAATGCAAAATGGTTCAACCACTGTGGAAAGGAACTGACAATATCAAACAAAACTACGTATTAATTTATCCTTTGACTTAGCAATTCCTCTTCAGGAATTTGCCCTGATGCTCCCTTCTAACAATATCAAACTGTATATGCACAAGATTCTTCTTGGCAGCATTATTTGTAATTCCCAAGTACTAAAAACTAAAGTCCAAACATAGGAAATTGATTGAATAAACTATACTAAATACACAAAATGGAAACTGTACAGCAGTAAAAACAAGAAAGAAGAAAATCTCTATTGACTTATATGGAGTGATTTCCAGGAGATAGTGTTAAGGGAAAAAAGCAAAGTGCAAAGAGTATATAATATGCTACTTTGTGTAAGAAAGAGGGAAAGATAAGGAAAAAATTATATTTATATAAATATAATTTATATAATATGATATCCATCTGTCCCTATTGGTGGTGGTAATTTCAATCATGTGTGTGTGTGTGTGTGTGTGTGTGCGCGCGCGCGTGTGTGTGTTGTATGTATATATACATACCTATTTTTCCCAGATCTGTCTTTTGGATGGACCAAGAAGCAAAGATATTCCAGTAGCAATAAGCACAACTGGCACTAGTATCTTGTTCACTAATATAATTTCATGCTGAAAGGAATCAGAACTTTCCAGAGAAATGTCTGATGTTGGAATATCTTGTTATTTCAGAAAATAAGAACATATTCCAAAAAATGGTGGGGGTATGTCAGAAGGATTCAGGAATCAGCTTGAAGTCTCCTACTGGCTAAATCTAGGGCAGTTTAAGCACTAATATAATGAAGTATACTAATGAATTAGAAGCCATTGAAAAAAAGTAAGAATTCATAAATCTGTACCGGTAATAGATGACAGATACATAGGGAGAGAGAGAGAGACATTGAGAGAGAGAAAGAGAGAGAGAGAGAGAGAAGGGAGGAAGGGAGGGAGGGAGGGAGGGAGGAGAAAGAGAGGGCTCTTGCGTACAGTAGGATGTTTGAGCTGACTGGTAAATACAGAAATGCTGGAGTTGGAAAGTCATCATTCTGTAATCATTATAGTAAAGATTGAATCAAGCTAGATTCATCAACAAATACTAAATAAGGAGGAAACTTTGATGACAATCAGGATATTTGCATGGTCTCTAATGGTCTCCCTGAAATATGCTTATTAGTTACAAGGGGGTAAAAAGCAGCAGTAATTATATAGTGGAGAAATTAGACAACTCGACCAAGTGGTCAAAATTAACATCTGTGAGGGACAAACGGACATCCTGCTCCGTCAGATGTGGTACCCTCGGAAGGACACAATATTCCCTTTGCAGTATTAAGGCAGAGAATGAATAAACTGAATCCAGTCACAAAGCAACATCAAATAGACAAAATAAGGAGTGCCTAAAGGCAAAAAAAATCCAGATTAAAGAAAGCTAAAAAGACATGGCAAGTTAATTGCACTATCTTGCTCTAGACTGGATCCTTTACTGGAGGGGGATTAAAGCTACAAAGGAAATCTGGCAAATCAGATGTGACTAATCTGGCAAATCAGATCTGACATTTGTCAGATGAGCTGACAAAACTAGAATAGGAGCAGAAGACTAGATAAAGAAGTATCGGTAACTCTGCTGTGGTTAAGTAAGAGAATATTCCTATTCTTCGGAAATGCACACTGAAGTATTTAAGGTAAATGGCCATGATGTATACATAACTTACTCCTAGTGGGTATGTGCACATGTATATGTAATACACATACACACATAGATACATGCATGCATATGTACATATACATGCAGAGAGTGAGAAAAGCAGATGATAAAAATGTTAACAATAGATGAATCTAGGTAAAGGCAATATGTGGAGGTTTTTTTTTACTCTTTTGTTTTTTTTGCGGTACGCGGGTCTCTCACTGTTGTGGCCTCTCCCGTTGCCGAGCACAGGCTCCGGATGCGCAGGCTCAGTGGCCATGGCTCACGGGCCCAGACACTCCGCGGCATGTGGGATCATCCCGGACCGGGGCACGAACCCGTGTCCCCTGCATCGGCAGGCGGACTCTCAACCACTGCTTCACCAGGGAAGCCCTTTACTCTTTTTCTTTTTGCAAACTTTTTCAAAGTTTGAAATTATTTCCAAATAGAAAGTTTAAGGGGAAAAAAAGTACTTAAGTAAGACCCTAGTAAATATTAGTTAATTGACTCAAAACCAGCCTATTTTCTTAAACATTGCAGCCCTTAGTATGACAAGATGCAAAGATCTATTTATTTGGAAGAGCTTTCTTTCTCTGTCCCTGAGTGTTCTTTTTTTTTTTTTTTTTTTTGCGGTATATGGGCCTCTCACTGTTGTGGCCTCTCCCGCTGCGGAGCACAGGCTCCGGACGCACAGGCCCAGCGGCCATGGCTCACGGGCCCAGCCGCTCCGCGGCACGTGGGATCCTCCCAGACCGGGGCACGAACCCGCGTCCCCTGCATCGGCAGGCGGACTCCCAACCACTGCGCCACCAGGGAAGCCCCCTGAGTGTTCTTTAATCTCAAAGTTCAGGTGAAAATAAATGAGGATTAATCCTGCAAGTTCACTGTTTTTGTTTCATTTCTGGGTCTCACTTATTCTGCCTTAGGTACTGGCCGGGACACACCAAAACTTCAATCAATTTTTCTTTCTTAAGGAAATGAAGAGAGCCCTTAGGTTTCCCCAAAACTCCAGGGCAAACTTTTCCTCTCACCATTAAACTATTTTATATCGAAGGAGACTTAAGCTGTCTCTCCAGAATTCACCCAAGAAAGAAACTGCAGCTCCTACTCAAAGCCTTAGGCAGTGTTTTCTGTTGACACCTTAGTAGAAATTGTGGAAACAGTTCACAGTTAAAGCAGTCCCTGGGGCAAGATCCCGCACACAGGGCAGTGGTGGATGCAAGCTCCGGGTCAACCTTCCTACTGGGGACCCCCCAGGCAGAGTGGGGGGCAGAAGACTCAGCAATCACTTCCCCTTCTTCTCCTAGAGAACTTTATTCAACTCTCCAAACTTTTAGTAAACAGCTTGAGCAATGTGTGTTTATTCAATAAATACTTAATCTGAAGATATTCTATATTACTGAGGCCAAACTTTTTAGTCTGTTGTGTTGCTTTGGTGTAATGGTCAAATCAAAACTTTCAGTTAAGGAAATGCAGGCTGTGAACACCTCTGTTGACTGGAATGCCCTCAACCACAAGTCTGTTCTCTGAGTCTGTTTCTGTTTCATAAATAAGTTCATCTGTATCATATTTTAGATTCCATATATAAGTGATATCAAGTGGTATTTGTCATTCTCTTTCTTACTTCACTTAGTATAATAATCTCTAGGTCCATCCATGTTGCTGCAAATGGCCTTATTTCACTCATTTTTATGGCTGAGTAGTATTCCACTGTATATGTGTACCACATCTTCTTTATCCATTCATCTGTCAGTGGCATTTATATGTACCACATCTTCTTTATCCATTCATCTGTCAGTGGCATTTAGTTTGCTTCCATGTCTTGGCTATTGTAAATAGTGCTGCAGTGAACACTGGGGTGCATGTATCTTTTCAAATTGTGGTTTTTTCCAGATATATGCCCAGGAGTGGGATTGCTGGATCATATGGCAACTCTATTTTTAGTTTTTTGAGGAATCTCTGTACTGTTTTCCATAGTGGCTGCACCAACTTACATTCCCCGCAACAGTGTAGGAGGATTCCCTTTCCTCCACACTCTCTCTAGCATTAGTTATTTGTAGACTTCTTTTGATGACCATTTTGACCAGTGTGTGGTGGTACCTCACTGTAGTTTTGATTTGCATTTCTCTAGTAATTAGCAATGTTGAGCATCTTTTCCTGTGCCTATTGGCCATCTGTATGTCTTTTTTTGGATGAATGTCTTCTTAGGTCTTCTGCCCACCCTTTGATTGGGTTGTTTGTTTTTCTGCTATTGAGTTGTATGAGCTGTCTGTATATACAACAAAATTTAAATGAATTTGTAAAAAAAAATGCAACTTGAAAGAAATGCCAGGATAAGTGCTTGCCATATGGAGCTCCAGGCAGTGTGAAGTTACCCTTGTCCAGGGTTAGGACATCTCAGGTGGAGATGTGGGGAGTTCTGCCCTAGGACCACACACATCAGTCCTACCACCATGGAGGTGTTGGAGGCACCAAAGTGACTCCCATCTTGGCCTTTCACGCTCCCCATGCTGAGAACTCCACTAAGTGTTTTCTGAGACTAGCTTCCTGAGGTCGGAGCATCTCATCCTGGGTGCTGAACGTGGGGAGGGGGGTAGAGAAAATTTTGAGCTGTCCCAGAGGCTACAGTGTATAACCAATATAAAGGCTTTATTAGAAAACTACTCCCGAAACCAAAACTCAAGTTTTTGCTGGTAGCAGCATGACTTTAGAATATCAGTTCCGTATTTATAGAAAAGATGTTCCCGTAATCCCAGGCCCATCAAAAGAAGTCAAAGATTTGAGTAAATCAGTGTAATAAAGAGGAGAGGAAGGAATGGCTTCAGCGTGTAAAGATACGGTTTTACAGCTGGTGGAGGGAAAAAACAGAATATGGCTGGAAAGACTGTAAAGCTGCGTAGTTCAGTCTTCCATCGATGCTTCCAGCACCTTACTGTCTTATTGTTACCAAACTCAGCTTGGAGTCATAGGGACTCATTTCCTCCCTACTTCATTATGCCTAACTCGGACTTCTAGAACATTCTTCCTTATACTTGGCTGAAACAGAAGGACGTGTGGGATAAACTTTACTTTCTCTACTTTTGCTACTAAAAGGAAGCAGGAACTGTGGGCAGAGTTTAGGAAGGGTGCAGCAAGACATGTATGTGGCTGAGGTGGGGACTTAGCTGCAGAGACTTAAGCAGATCAGAACTCTTTGAAACCAAATCCTCGAAAGTCCAAGAAACATACTAAGGGTTTTGACTGTAACCTAACATTGAGAGAGTGGATAAGGGAAAAACACTAACGATTCATTATTTATATTTACTTTGAAATTTATTTCCTTTGTTTTTTTAAAAAGAATTAGGAGCGGGAGGAGGTCGCGGCGGCGGGAAGATGGCTCCTTCTCCTACCAAACGCAAAGACCGCTCTGATGAGACGTCCACGGATCGCTCTAAAGATAAGGGGGCGCAGGTCACCCCCACGGGTGAGACGAAGGTCACGTTCCCCTCGGCGCAGGTCCCCTGTGCGCTGGCAATCCCGCTCCCCTAGCCGCCGCCACCACAGGAGCCGCTCCAGCTCCAACTCCTCCCGATAAGCAGGGCCACCGAAGCTCTGCCCTGTGACTTGTATCCCATCCAACTCACTTTTGTCACTTTTCTAGCAGAAGGAGGATCAGTAGGAAAGAAATCCCTCACTCAGGGGCAGGCTTCGAAGGTGAAGGCAGTAATTGCTACATTTCCCCTGGTGGCAGAGTTCCGGCTGCAGGAGTGTTGTTGGTTTGGGGTCGTGCTTATAATGATGCCCTCCGGTTTTCTGGCTAGAAAGCTTCCACATTTCTAGTTCTTGAGAGTCAGTTTAGTGGCAAAGCCAGCAGGGATGAGCAGGGTGCTCCAGGCGGTGGTACAGCCCCAGCCTGGGAGCATGTTTTCCCGTTCCACAGATGACGTGGGGCCCATCTGGTGGGCTGGTCGTGCCCTAACCTGTTGGCCTCGGGGTCCCACAGGAAAGGGTGTGCTTTTATGCAGCTGCCATTCCTGTTAGCCTGGCCCTGCTCCCCTGCTCGAGTCCTCTTCTGACCTCTAGGGCCAAATACCCAAAATGGTTCTTTTCACGTGTACTCATGTGCGTGCACACACACACAGACAAACCCACGTCTCCCTTTCTCTCTGAAACTGGTAAGTTGAGAGCCAGCTCTGTCGGGTCATCACAGAACCCCCGGTTGTGTTGGTCTTCATGGTGGTCGTGCAGGTTACTTTGGCAACGTGTACATTGCTTTTTTGGCTTTTATTGTACAATCAGTACTATACATTTCCTGTGTTGAGTTTCGTAGCATTGTAGATAATATTGTGTTTGTACTTTGTTGTGTAGAGAAAAGAATTGTGTTGAATAAACCTAGGATTAGAGTGCAAAAAAAAAAAGAATTATTTGTGTTGGTGGAAGTTGTTTCTGCAAACTTGTAATTTTAATAATAAAGTTGGGAAAGAATGATAATATCTGCTCTCAATTAACGTGCTATTTACTGCTTGGGTGATGTGGCAACATGGTATTTCCAACTGGTTTCAGCAACCCAAAATGCAGAATCAGGTCATTATTTGCTAAATGAATAACAAATGTACAGAGGTCATTCTAATTGCGATGGAAGGTCAAGTAATTATGAAGATATATGCTAGTACATACAGTTCTCCTGACAGCTGATATCACTCTCATATTCCAAGAACCTTGGGGTGGGGTAAGTAAAGAGAGCAGTTCCGTGTTCCTGCCGGTTAAATGGAACTATTTTTCTCTGATTACTTAAACTTATACACAACGTGGATAAGACCTGTCATTCTACCTATTCTTTTTTTTTAAGAGAAATTGATTGACATTTCAAGGTCTTGATCTAAAGCATGTGGGACATAAAAATCCCTCGGGGAGCTTTTTTTTTAAAGACAGAAGAAAGATGCCACCCCCAGGGGATCTGATTCTGTAGGGTTGGAGTGTGACCCAGGAGTCTGTATTTACATAAGCTCCCAGCTGTTCCTATTGGTGATGGTGATGTGGAAACTTTTTTTTTTAGGGTAAAGGAAGGGAAACGTACTTACTGTGTGTGTGAAGTGTGCCTTTACTACCAGAAGGTGGCTCCATAGCATATTAGATCAGGCACTTTGCAGCTGACTAGCTGGAAAAATAAAGGCCTGGAGCTTCTCTCAGTTACCTTTTTTTGGTGAAAGGGGTGGGTGGGAAGGGGGAATAGAAGAGGGTGCAGGAATATGGTGTGCTAGAAGGAATAAATGTACATTAAACTAATTTTACAATCAACCCTTGTTATTAGCTTCTCTCAAAAGTATTATAGCAACACTGTGTTGTTAAAGGAAATCTTTAAATATACCAGAAACACTTGATGTCTAATAGCTATAAAAGGCAGAGGAGGGCTTCCCTGGTGGCGCAGTGGTTGAGAGTCCGCCTGCCGATGCAGGGGACGCGGGTTCGTGCCCCGGTCCAGGAAGATCCCACATGCCGTGGAGCAGCTAGGCCCGTGAGCCGTGGCCGCTGAGCCTGCACGTCCGGAATCTGTGCTCCACAACAGGAGAGGCCACAACAGTGAGAGGGCCACGTACCGCAAAAAAAAAAAAGGCAGAGGAGCTCCGAGGATCTTCCTGATCACCAAGCTTTCACATCTGCAGGAACAATCTTAGGGCTGTTACTACTACATTCACTCTTGTTTCATGACAGAATCCCGGTTGTGGGCCACAAATACTGGGTGGGCATGAGGTGATGCCACATATGACGACTTCCTGTTTTAGCTGCTGCTGCTGCTTTCTTTCTTTTTTTTTTTTTTTGCGGTACGCGGGCCTCTCACTGTTGTGGCCTCTCCCGTTGCGGAGCGCAGGCTCCGGACGCGCAGGCTCAGCGGCCATGGCTCACGGGCCCAGCCGCTCCCCGGCATGTGGGACCTTCCCGGACCGGGGCACGAACCCGCGTCCCCTGCGTCAGCAGGCGGACTCTCAACCACTGCGCCACCAGGGAAGCCCTGCTGCTGCTTTCTTACTCAGGTTCTTAAAGACACTCACCTGGGTATGATCAGGATCTGGGTCACAACCATGTGGTCTCTGGCTCTAGCCCTAATCCATAAAATAACTGACCCCCAGCTCCTGACTCATTCCTGATGTCAGGAATGTCTGAGGTATATCATATGTGTTCACAAGGCATTATGCTTGGTGACCTCCCTTTCCATGGAGGCTCCTGAATAGCCCTGGCTGCTACGATGATGTCACTCTTCCTCAGAGTAGTTGTTGCTGCTATCATCATGTTTCCCAGCACCACCCATATTGGTGACATTTCCTCATTCTACTCTGATCCTTTATCACATAGTCTGGGGGGCTTGAATTGGGGAAAGGAGGTTGGGAATGAGTAGAGATAAACTCTGCTGTTATGAGGCACGAAACAAAGCAGGCTTACACTCCCATCTCATCTTTCATTTATCTGGCTCCTCATTTCAGTTCCTCACCCTCCCCACACCCTCCAGCCAGGAAAAAAATTGTGAATGGGACATCGCTGTGGAACTCAAAACATCGTACAAACTCTCTCATCTCCAGGCAATGTCCCTGGAACAAACACGTGTCTAGTTCTAATGCTATTCAAGGTCTGTTCCTTTCCCATCTAGCACACAGACTGGGAGGGAAGTCAGCACAGGGTCCTAGGTGTGGAGCCAGAGACAGCCCAGCCACAGTCTCATTAAGTCAGTGCATTTCCTCTGAAGCTTTGAGGGTGCCTTCAGTCAAGTGAAATCCAGGCCATCTTGCCCTGCCAACCAGACATGTCCAGATGGAAAGCTGTTTAGGGACTTGCTCTGGGACCATCAGTACTCATTTATGAAATGATTCATATGATAATGAACGATCTTAAAAATTTCCAGAATATAATGTAGCCTCCAAGAAAGGGTAAAGACTGCAGTCACCTCTTCAGGAATTCAATAGGGTCCTTGATCGAGTAATGGAGAAAAACATTTCCAGAAAGGGAAACAAAATTTGTAGATGTACTCATAGAAACAGGTTTGGTTGCATATAATAAAAATGGATGAACAATTTGGTGAGACTTTCAAGTGATGAAAATAATTCCAGAGACAGTCAGGCTGTCCACTTGGGCCTTAGAGTCATAGATCCTTGGAGATAAGAAGTGGGAAAGAAGAGGCAAACACCATAGTTTAGAAGGCCATGCATTGAGTCTCTGTGTGCCAGAGCTTCTGCACGCTTTCTCACTTTTTTCCTGCTTAGATAACTGATTTCAATGATCTACCTGAAATTGTTGTATTTCTCCAACAATTTTTCATTATGCCGGAGTTGTCTTCCTAAAATACAATGTCAATCATTTTACTCCCCTTCTCAAAAATCTGCAATGGCCCGTTTTATCCATAGGAAAAAAAATGTCCAAACTCTTTAATGTACTTTGGTCATAAACATCCTTTACCAGGTTTACAAAAATAATGGGTAACATGTAATGAGAAGCCACTGGCACAATGATCAAGAGACTGGAGTCACAGCTCTGCCACTAACCAGCTATTAGCTCTCGGGCAGAGTTATGTAGCCTCTAAGCTTCAGTGTCCTTTGTAAAATGGGGATAGGAATAGTAGCTAACTCATTGGGCTCTTGTGATGGTTCAGTGAGAGTAAATGAGTTGTATTTCCCACATATCCCACGTGCTGCCACTCTTGTGTGTTTTCTGTTTCTCACATCTCCCATTCATTGTCATAGCTTTGCTTACATTTTCTCAGCTACACAGTCTCTTTCCCACGCCAAAACCCTCCACCCATCTTCCACTTGCAGAAACTTTTCTCAGAATTCCGGACCTGGCTTGAATGTCACCTCCTCTAATAATGCATCCTGTGGCCCTTCCCCCATCAAATATATACTTCTTTATTGTCCTCCACATGTACCTCTATTATCCCTTCATTCAGCCTCATGTTAAATTTTGTAATTCATATATTTGATTCTCTTTTCTCCTGGATTATATATCATCTGAGGTTCATCAGTTACCAACTTTTATTAACTTTTCTTCCATTCCTAGCACCTATCAAAATGATTTGTACATGATAAACACTCCCTTGGTGGTAATTGCTAATTAAAATTGACTTGTTTTAAAATTTCAGTCCTTCTATTAATTTAGTGTCCTCTCTGATAAATTTCATAAGACAGTATGTAAGAAAATATTAACTATCCAAATTGTAAATATTAATTTTTATTTTAAAACTATATGGTTTTCCCAAAGCAATTGTGGCATAGTATAAACATCCCACTCATAATTTGGTTTCCATTACATTATGTGACAGAAAAATTATTCTCTAATACTTAGAAATTCTTAGCTGGGATTTTAATGCAAATTTATTTTTTCATTATAAAAGTGATATAAAAATATTATAAAACCTTGGAAAGGAGAGTGAAAACGCAGTACACATTCCCACCTAGCAAACGTGAGCTGTTTCCTAAGGCCTTGCTACTCAAGGTGTGGTCTGAACCAGGAGCATCAGCGTCAGCTAGAATCTTGTTAGAAATGCAGAGTCTCAGGCCCATCTCAGACCAACTCAATCAGAATATGGTTGCTTTGCACGTTAAAGGTTAGAAAGCACTGCTCTAAGGTACTACCTAGAACCCAGCAGAGCATGTTTTACCAAGCATCTCCCTCCTTCTAACAAATATTTATAGAACACCTGCTATATGCCAAGTACTGCACTAGAGGCTGTGTTTTCACTTGAAAAATTTCTTCCAGGACTGACTCAAGAATATATGGAGAGCGTGCTGCCTTCTTTTGAAATGTTTTCTTAGACAAACCAAGTAGTTTTGACTGAAAGCTGTCAGGTGTGCAAAACGTCTCATTGTGAACTCGTTCCACTTCTCTTGTTTTCAAGTTCTCACACAATGATGACTCTAAGTCTAATGTTTAATGCTTTCTTATTCTGTGCCTTCCTTCCATTAAGAGCTGAAAAATAAGAAAAAAAAAGTCACTGAAATTGACATTCCACAGTAAAGCTTAAAGAATACTTTTTGTTTGCCTTAGGCAGCTTTCATAAAATTTTATGTTGAGATTTAAAAAAAAATTTTTTTTAAGTTCAAGGGAAGCCCAGAAAGGTGACATTTCAAAAGTAAATCTATAGTGTGATTGGGGGGGGGTGGCATTTCATTGAACAAAACAGCTAGGTGACATATTCCCAATATGTACAGCACTACACTGTAGTGCTCTTTAAGAATCAGAAGCTATATGATAAATAGTGTAGATGTTCTTTTTATTAACCAAGGCATACTCCTCCAGGAAACAAACAAACACAACTTTTGGTAATATTACACAGCTCAAAAGGCTGAAGAAGCAGGCTTAGATGAATGTTAATAATAGCCCAGAAGAGGAAATTTAATAAGATGTCAAAAGAGGGCACTATGCAACAGCAGTTATGTGTATAGAAAAGTAGCTGCATTGCTGCTGTGTACTTACCTTGGAGATGAGGCAGGGCCATTCGGTGACAGTATCAGCAGACCTGCGGGTCTGTCTGTACACGAGCCGTCAGTCTTCTCTTGGCACACAGGCTGCTCCTTCCTTTTCCCGTAAGCCCTCCTAAGTCACTGAGGCGCTGCCTGGCCTGAAGCCCTCCAGGACCCCACCGTCAAGGTCAGGGTGATTTTCTTGATTTGCCTGTTTGCCAAGGTGTTCCTGTGATTATCCGTGTGCAAAATTCTCTTATCATTAAAGACCCTATAGTTTACACCGTGGAAAGGGACCATTTGAAAGCGCAGGGAACACTGCAGAAAGCAGAGAAATGGGTTTCTATGCCTACAAGCCTCAGGGCTCGAGGATCTCATTCCAAAATGGGATTTCCAAATAGTGCCACCACATGAACTGCTCCCACAAGGCCGCCAAACTTTGATTTCATCTATGAAAAGGGGGTCATACCACCAACCCCCCCTGCCTTATAGGGATACTCTGAAGAGCAAATGGGACAAAGAATTTGGAAAAAGATTCCAAACAACAGACAATAAAAATGCAAAGTATCATTATTTCCTTCTCTGTAAAATGGGAATAAGTGGTGTGTACGAGAATCTTAATTAGGTAATGGTTGAAACACAAACCGCCCTTGATGTTGTCGTCCAAATATGATATACTGCACCTTTCTCAGCCTCTCAGCCTCTTTACCTCTCATATTTCTGCTGCCTATGTGGTTTATTGAAAATGTAATACTCTCTGTGTAATTGTCATTGTGTGTGTGTGTGTGTGTGTGCGTGTGTGTGTGTGTGTGTGTGTGTGTGTGTGTGTAGGGGAAAGAAGGAAGGAATCGTATGGTTGCATTTAACCTCTGAGTGCTGACAGCGTGAAAGGCCCGTGGAAAGACCCGTCCGATCCAAGACCTGACTGGTCCAAGCGTGCAGGCTGCAGCGGCGGCCGTCTACACATTTGAAGGCCGGAGTAACAGAGCAAGGGAGGCCGGGCAGCGGAGGGGTGGGCGCCGCTCAGAGGGCGCGGGCCAATCGGAGCGCTCTCCGCCAGCGGCCAATCACGAGCCGCGTCTCCCGGCAAATCTGCCCGGCAGTGTGGGGCGGGGCCGCCGGGAGTCCGGGCGCCGCAGGTTACACTTCTGAGCGCCTTCTGCGTTACACTTCTGAGCGCCTTCTGGAAGCCACAGGGCAGCGGAACCTGTGCGAGGAGCCGGTGGAGGGAGAGCAGGCAGGCCCAGCTTATGTGCCAGCCCAGTGACAGACATAAAAGCGTAAATCAGGCTGAGGATGGTGCGTCCGGGCGCTCACGTGTATGTAGACCCACCGGCGTGTCTTTCTGCCGTGTGGGTACCTGTAGTGTGAGTGGCTCTGGGCGTGGCTGCTCGTAGGACGTTCAGTTTCTGTAAGATTTATCTCGAGGGGCCTACCTTTCCCTGGCTCCAGAGGGGGAACGTAAGAAGTTTAACGGAGCCGAATCTAAGCAGATTAAGGGAACAGCGGCTGGGCCGGAGAGGGTGCGGACTGCAGGTGCTGAGGGGCTAGGAAACCACGTCTTTGCCCCGTCTCCCCCGGCAGAAAGGCCTTTTGGCAAGACTGGTGTGACAAAGGTGGCCCTGAAGTGTTAGAGAGCCCGGGCAATTATGATCGCTGAGTGAGTGGCCCTGGGCTGAGCCTCAGCCGTTGACTGATAGAAAGGGATGCTAGCAGTTAGGAAGGTAAGGAGGAAACTCAGGATGGGGACCATCTGCTCCCCCAGTCCCAGCGGGACAAAGACATTGGAGGTCTGCAATGCTGACTGGATGGCCTCGCTCCCTCCTCTCCTCCACAACGTCCCCCTTTCCAATCTGGCAATCCCAGGTATTCTTCTGTTCTTACTTGTTCCCACTGTGTTTGCTTCTGCCATTTTAGTGTTGTTAATGGGTTGGGCTGCTTTTCTATTGTGCTGAGAAAATAATTGTCAGTGACCTTAACTAAACCTCTTTCTTATTTCTAACTAAAAACTTAACACTGAAGCAGCTGCTGTAAAGAGATTTAAGTACGCTGCATCATTGGCAAAAGGGACTCGAGAATGGAAGCGCCATTTTTTGTTTGTTTGGGTCTTTTTGTTTTGTTTTGTTTTTACTTGATAGACTGACTCTAAGAACATTACCTTCTTAATGTTGGGGCCAGGGTATGTGAGGGGTGCGTTTCTTGAATCACTCAAAATTAAAAGGAGAGATCAAGGGTAATGAGTAAAAAGTCATAAACAGTTGTAGATCTGGATCAACATTAACACTGTAAAGTATTTCCTTTCTCATTTATTTGACCTTTCATAGCAGAGAAACAAGAAACATGTTAGCATTTAAGAAGAGGTTCAGAACTAGGACTGAGTATAAAGACACATATTATTGTTGTTGGAAAAGACAGAAATTGAGAATGCAGGTGCTCATCACAAGCAGGCATTAGGTGTGATGAGGTGGTGGTGTTTGAAGCTTTGTCTGTGTATATATACAGGTGTCTGCCTGGCTGATCTAGAACCGAAGCCTTGAAAAGCACTCCTGCACCAGCCACTCGCTCTCTCCTGGGGCTTTTGTACTGTGACATCACTCTCGTTAGATTTGTTAAGTGTGTCCTCTTCCTTCCATTCAAAAGCTGGTTAAAGCTTGGTTTCTAGGGAAGGAGGTTTGGACTACAGTGAACTTGGTCTCATGTGCTGGGCAAAGTCCTAGATTCTGATGCTTGGCGAGCACTCCCAGGAGCAGGGGAATGGACCACTGCCAGTCCTTTCTCTCACCTGTAGACATAACAATTGACTTCACCCCTAGACTACCAGAAAAACTCCCAGCCATCCCTGGGATCAGTCTGCTTTTTGGTGGCAGACAAGACGACCTCACGCAACCCCAGGTCTTTGCTTTCTGTGCATGAGGAAGAGCCATGCTGGCTTCAGATGCAGCCTTTCCTTAGTCGCCTCTTCTTTTGGAGGTTCCAGGTTCATTGTTCTTATGGGCTCTTGTTGTTTTTGAGCAAGGAGAGGGTTGCTAAATCTCTTTAAAGGTATGATCACTTGTGTTTTATCAGCCATTGACTACAGCTCCTTGGGAAATGCCATATGGTCATGCTTCAGAACAGGTCTTTTCCATGTTTAATTGACACCTGTGGAGTCATCGCTGAAATGTTGCACAGGCATCTTTTAACATGAGTCATATGTCTTTCTGATGGAATTGTTTTGTCAGGTGCTACAGCAAATAGTATGTGTTTGCAAACAGAATGGCATCTTAGGCAGGCGCTAAATGGCTCTATCATTGGGGCACGTCTGGGTAGGCTGGGGCTTCCTCCTTCCTGTTGTACTTTGGACAGTTCAAACCACAGCAGCAGCTCTGCCCATGGTGTGGCTGTGCACTCTGACCCCATGACTCCAGAAAGGAGCTGGGCGTTTGTTCTGCAATCTCTAGGGTATCTCCCGGTTACTAGAATTGCCAGAGTTTGTCAACAGTGGGGTCTGCTGGAAATTCTGTGGTTAGACACCGTGGGAACACAGGAATTTGTTCACCCTGTTGTGAAGTCCAGTCCTTCTAAGCAAAAAAAAAAAAGTCCTTGACTCCTCAAAAGAGATGGCACTCATTGCTATGAATGCCTTATTCCCAGCAGCGGAAGGAACATGAGTGTATGTGTGTATATATATATAAATATATATATATAGCTCAAGACAGGAAAATCACATATTAAGTGGCAGCCATGCCCCCTCCTCCCCCAGCCCTGCACCCCTGCCTCACCACTGGCTCTCTCTTCCCTACTTCAAGCTGAATATTCCCCGGCTAAGGACTGGCAGTCGAGTTCTGCCAAGACTCACTGAGAGGTTCTGAAATACAGACAGCATTCAGGAAGTGGAGACCACCATGTTGCTCCCTCTTCCTCTCTTCCTCTTCCCCGTCATCATCACCTTCATCATAATAGCTATTATTTCCTGAGCAGTCCCATGCAGCACCCACTGGCATACATTACCTCAAATCCTTACACCTCCAAGATGGGTAGGAACACCCTCATTTTAGAAATAAGAAAATTATTGTCCAGAGAGGTTAAGTAATTTTCTCAAGATCACACAAGTAGTAAACAGCAGAACTAATATTTAAGCCCCTGTGTAGCTGGCTCCAAAACCCACGCACTGTCCCTGTGCCCCTAAGGAGGCCTTGGGAAGTGCAGAGCAGCTGGGGGGAGGGGGGAGAATTCTCTAACTGAAAACCAGTTTTCACAGACTATCCTCTGCAGCAAATGAAAGAATTTTTAAAACTAGGTGGTTTTTGCCTGAGCAATTATAAATCACTATCTAGCTAGATATACACACAGATGTGTGTACATATTATGTATCTGTAATATAAATATATAATTTATATATATATATATCCTTATATATATATATATATCTACATATATATATATATATACTGGAACCCAGTAAGTTATTCCTATTTGGAATTGGAATCCAGTAAGTTTTCAATTCAAATTTAGAGCTTAGACCTATTCTGTATGTGCATGTGTGCTTGCGTGTGCCGCCCCAGGGTGTCTGTAATATTGGGTCAGCTCTGTCAGGGTGGGAGTAGGGTAGGAGTGATGTGGGAAAGGGCAGAAAAAAGGCAGGGGTTCTGACATTAAGAGCAGAACCGGGATGGAGTAAACTATGTCAGATCCGAGTGCATCTGCTGCATTTGCCTAAGTCATGATGGGAGAGAGCAAGTGTGAACTTGCACCTCTCAACAAAGCCTTGATGTATTATTTCACTTCCACAACTGTTAAGAACACCTGTTAATGACCACTGTCACCCAAACATATTGGCATATCTTGGAGAAGAACCTCAGAACAGTTCTCCCTGCCAACTGTGTAGAATAATTGGAGACCTTAAGGGTAAAAACATCTGGAAACTGCAAAAGTCAGATTTTTAAATGAAAGCTTTGAACTCTATGAACAATTTTGCTGATGTTAGTGAAAGCATGGTTTTCTTTATGGACAAAGGGACCGATAGGAAAAAATTTTTCAATAATGTATACAGCTTTTCCATGAATTCTTCTCTGTATATTTTAGTGCTATTTCTCTCTCTTTTTTTAATCATGTTTTTCCCTTCTTTTTAACAAAGGTAAACAATTTGGTTTATTGGAAAGAACCTTGAACGTAAGGGTCTTGAAATTTGATATTGTTGATTCTGGCTGTGTGACACTGTAGAAATATCCGAATTTCTCAGGACTTAGTTTCCTCATTTGTAATTAAGATGTTGGATTAAATGAAATGTAGAGTCCTTTCCAAATTAAAAATTCTTTGATTAGTTTGAAGGGTTTTTTTTTGTTTTTTGCCTATTCGCCTCTAAACATAGAAGAATGACTGGGTCATTTTTGACTGAAGGTCATTTCTCTTATACCTCTTCAGAACAAGAAATTATTTTTGGCATGTGCAATCAGAGAATCACAATTGCCAGAAGGAAGCGAGGTCTTCTCACTTTAGCATCCTAAAATCGACTGTAGAGTAGTTCAAATCAAACAGACTCTGAGTACGTTTTAAGAAACCTCGATGCTCAGGCCTGTGGCAGACCCAAAGGCGGATCAAGCTATCAAATGAACTTGCATCCTAGTGATAGAGAGGTTTACACACACACACATATATGTGTATACATATCTTCACCATACACGATTTTAAAAAACTAATTGGGGTGAATATTATAACAGAGATGTAAATAAAGTGTTACAGAAACACAGAATGGAAAGATTAATTTCAGCTTTTAAGAATAGGAACGACTTTGTTGAAAAAATGGCATGTGATGTGGGATTTGAAAAATGGTCAAAACTTTCAAGGAATGTGCCCTGGGGGTCAGGATTGGGAAGGGGGCTTTCCACTTGAAATAAGCCAATTAAGCTAAGGGATGGAGATATATTGGGGAAATGGCTGGAGGACTCCCTCTGCTGCCCCTCAGTAATGCTTTGTTAATATCTTTATCATTGCCCTTCTCCACACATTGTTATTTCTAGGTATCTGTCTTCTACATCGTCTGTGAACAACTTGTACACAGAGAACATGGCTTATTTCCCTTTACAATCCTAAGTCCTAGTACAGGTTAGCAGCTCTGTCACTGGTAACTGCTGAGTGGATCTTTTAGTGCATGGAACAGGAAAGTAAGGATGCTGGAAAAGTGGCTTGCAGCCACCATCTTTTTCAATTGTGATCAGAGCTAAACTGAACAGATAGGTTAGGTTCTCCTTCTGGGAATGCCGTATGAAACACTCGGAATATTTTCCAATCCATTTCTTGTTATCTTTTGCATAATTTTCCCGTAGCTCTAGATAAGACTCATCACTGAGCCCCATTAGAAATGGAAATTCTCAGGCAGAGTAAGATGGTCAGAAGGGTCAGAAGCAGATCTCTGTGTCACTTCTGCCCTAGGAACAGTTCTTTCACCCTGCATCCCTTCTGCCTTCCTTCTTCCCTTGTCAAATGTAAGCGTCTCATGTTTCCTGTCTGGCTGCAGCCTCAGCCTGCTCTCATTTCTTGTTCCCCTTCCTTCCACTGACCTGGCCTGTATCCCGACCTCTCCCGTTCCAGTGTCAGCCCTTGCTCAGACCTCCTCACTGCTCTCCAATTCCCGGAGCGTTCTCTGCTCTCATCTTGCTGATGACATTCCCTTCTCTCCTTTTTCACCTTTCTGGAATCCTATCCTTTTCCTATGCAGTCCTGCCTTTGACCACTTGGCAATTTCTATAGCTCTTCTCCTGTGGTCCCTCACTCACTCCCCACATGTGCGACAGGGAGACAAAATCATTACGGGGGCAGGACGTAGGGAATCATTACTCAAATCCTGCTTCTGGATCAGGTGCATCTCACAGAGATGGGGACCCAAAAGGGTGCAAGATACATTCTGGAACAAGAAGTTTAGGTGGGCTTCACTTTGGGGATATCATGAGCCATGAGTTGTCCCTAGAAGAGACTCATTGTCCTACAGAATCTAAGGCTGTGGAAAACCAAGGACCAAGCTAAATCTACCAGGGCTGACCCAATCAAGAAAAAAATCACACGGAACCAAAATGGCCTCTGAAGTGCGAATAGGTTTTTGTTGTTGTTTTTCTTTTTTTTTTTTTTCCTCTGGGTGATCATGGTGAGGAATAAAAAGAGGCTATGATTTAGTGTTTGCGTTAGTAGGTTTCTCTTCTAAGAAGGTTCATCACTTCCTGAGATCCTTTCCCTGCCCCAATCACACAAAAGCCACAAGGAACTCAGGAATCACCTATGTCTGTAAGAAGCAGAATCATGGATTGGTTTAGAGTATTAATGCTAAAGCCACACTGTCTGGTTTTGAATCCCAGCTCTGCCCCTCATGACTCTGTGACCTTGGGCAAATTACTTAACCTCTCTGTGCCTCAGTGTTCTCTGTAAAACAGAGATAGTAATGGCACTACCTCATTTGGTTAGTGCGAGAATTAAATTCATTCATGTTGCACGCTAAGAACAGTGTCTGTCACAAAATAATGTGTCTTTTAAAAAAATTAATCATGATAGTCATTTATTGAAAGCCTGTGTCTGGAATGGACAACAAAAACAGAGGTGTAAAATGCAGTCTATACCCTCAGGTAATTTGCAATCTAGTTAAGGAGCTGACCTTCCAATTAAGCCCTGTGGCTCAGTGTTCTCTGTCTGATCAGATCAGGATAACTTGAATGGTCATCCCCTCAAGGGGACTTCGAGTTAAGGGAAGGCTACGTGGAGGGTTGCCCAGGATGTGAGTACCAAATGAGTCTTAAATGCAATCTGAGGGCAGCTGATCAAGAGAGCCAGAAAATCCTCTTTAGCTACTTTGTCCTCCCATCCCTAGTTCAGCTGTCAAACTTTGTCATCTCCAGCCATCCAAAGCCTTTGGGAAAAATTTAAGTCTCTGTGACAGGACCATATTGCTAACTTTGCTTCTGCTCTCCTCCTGGCCCCATCACTTACCCTATTAACCTAGTCATTTTGTTCCCAGATGAACAGAAGGAATATTACAAAATGCATTCCTTTAAACAAATCTTTTTACATATATAACTCCTTCCCCAGCCGTGGAATAGCTTCATAGTCCCTCCAGATATAGGCATCACCCACACATACACACAAACACACACATACTACCCATCACCCAACACACACACACACACACACACACACACACACACAATGCGCACACACTGAGCCACGACCTTAGCCTCACCCTCAAGAGATCCCCAATTCTACTGCCTGCTGTTGTTTCGCCTTTATAAAGATTCCGCAAGACATGCCCACTGACATTTCAGACCCTAGGAGCCTGTCGCTGTCACCTGCATTGCTGCTGTTTCAGACGAGCTTCTGAGGCTGAGGATTTGGTTTCTGACACGTGCTCTGACCTGACCTCTACCCTGCGTGACAGGCTGGCTCCACATCTCTTCCCAGCCTCTAAGAGCTTATAACTGTAGGCACGCTAGAGGGAATGGTGGCGAAATGCTTTCGCTCCTGTAACTTTGCCTTTGGGAGCAGCACAAACCCCTTTGTAAATGCTGACTAACCCTAATTAGAGTTTCAAACCAGGCCTGTAGAGAAGGGCTTTTTTATGGACATTGTAATAGGTGGGCGTATTTGTGTGTGTGAAAAGAATTTGAACACATGTCAAGAACCAAACTTAGGTGGAGGAGAACTGTGACTAAATCTGTCTGAGTATTTACACGCACGTGGGGAAGTAGGAGTCCTTCCACTTTCTCACATCTATAGGAATGTGGGTTATATTGCTGAATGCCCATGAGGCCCAAACAATACCTGGGAGGATGGCATTACGAGATCTCTAGGTGGCTCCCAGATCACATGGGTTTGGCCACAGAGGCCTGCACTGCTCTCAGGGGGGTGTCTAGCTTGTATTATCTACGAAAGATCGGCATTCGTTTTTGGATTCATTGTCTACTAAGCAGCTGACATTTTCTAAGAGAAAAACAGGGTTTTAAAAATTAATTTCCAATTATTCTAGAACTGTTGGCTGGAAGGTATTATGTCTTCTCTGGGGATAGTCTGTCAGTATTTTTTTTCTCTGTACGGACCTAATGAAATCTAAATAAAGAAAAAAATAGGAAGCAGTTGTACCTCGTAATGCAAATGTCTTGGAGTGTGAAGGCATCTGCATTAATGATGGGACTGAGAAATCTTAGACTCTGGCAGACTGAGAGGAATATTTTATGAACATGTACGCTTTGAAGGCTTATATACTGAAAACAATATTCTTAAAGTACAGTTGAAGCCAGATGAAAAAAACATGCCGAACAGATAAAGGTGAAGACAGTGTCCCTCTCTCCCTCCCTGGGTTTGAGTTTAAGTGATCGTCCTGGCAGGAGGTGTCCATATAGATCCTCCTAAGAATTACATGTGCACGTCGTGTCAGATTGGCTAAAAACAATTACTGGTGCTTGTTTGCTTCTTTTGGTTCTCATTGCCTGTACTTTAAAAATGTATTCATTTAAAGGGAAAGTATTTGTTCAAAGGATATTTATCAAGTGCCCTTTTGTGTAAGGTGCTGTGTTAAATTAGGTGAATATGGAGATAAATAGGATTCTTCTCCCTGTTCTTCAAGTTCTGATCTTAGAGGAAAGCCAAAATTCAAACACCATGGAGAAGAATGCATAGGATGCAATAACACTTAGAAAACCTGTACCTATTCCGTTACTGGTAGGTGGAGGAAAGCTTAGTAGATTGGGCTTCCAAGAGGAGATGACCCTTGGGTTGAATCATAAAAGAGCAATTAGTAAATATCCAGGTGCTCCAGGTAGAGAGAAGTGTGACACAATGCAGAGGTACCAAGGACTGAGAGATAGGGTTTCCTTGAGGAAACCCAAGCATCGATTTCATTTAAAGAAAGTAATGGAGATAAAGCTGGGAAAGTAGGCTAATGAGCCTTATGTATCATGCCAAGATTAAACATTGAATGTTATCCCGAAGGCAAAAAGCAGCCACTGAAAGACTTGGTCAGGAATAGATTAACAGCCCTAAAACAATGGCATAAGGGTGCGGAGAAACAAAATGACCCATCAGTTATTAGGGATGCTGAGGGGTAATCTAAGAAATTCATTATTTCTTTCATTCTGTTGAATATATATATGTTGATGACCTTCCATATGCTGGGCTCTCTCCTGGGCACTGGTGATTCAGTGACGATCAATACAGACATGTTTCCTGCCTTCAAAAGCTTACAGTCTAGTTGGAGAAATGGACATTTAATCAGTCATAATACAATATGCTATGTAAGATGAGAGGTAGAGATTACTGGTGGAAGAAGCCTATAGCAAGGATATCTTAAGAAGACTTGCGAGTCTAGGGAGGCCCCCAGGAGGAAGTGATGAATATACTGCAGTCTGAAGTATACACAGGAACTAGCCCCCAGGATAAGAGCAGCAAGGCTAGGAGTGTCCTAGGAGAGGAAACAATCTGGGTGAAGACCTTGAAGAGAGAAAATGGCCCATTTAACAAACCCAAATGGTTCATTGTAGTTTATTTACCATAAGCAAGGAGGAGGGGGCAAGGAGTAAAGTGGCAGATACTGAGAGGTCTCCTAGCCATGTTAAAGTGATTTAGCTTTACCTTCACAGGTGAGGGAAGGGTGTTAAACAGATGTATGACAGAGCAGCTTTGTGTTTTGGAAAGATCACTCTGGCTGCAGTCCACAAAAGGTATTTGAGTTGGGAAGTACTGTAACCAAGGAGACCACTTAGGCTGCTGATGAGGTCATCCAGGTGGAAGATGATACTGACCTGAGGAAGATAGTGACAGTGTAGAGGAAGGAAAAGGGACAGACACAGGAGATATATAGGAGGAGGTATCAGCAGGACTTGGCGACTCATTGGAGGGTAAAAGAGAAGGTATAACTGTCTTGGGTAGCTGGGAGGAGGGGGATGGCATTCCCAGAAATAGGGATACAGGAGAGGGAGCAGTTTTAAGGGTGATGGAAGGAAACAGGCATGCTTAGTTTGGAACATGCTGAGTTTGAGGTACCCGTGGGACATTACAGAATCGGGAGAAAGCGTAGTAGCATCCAGTGGAAATGATTTCAGAGCTAAATCTTACAATTTGCCCAACCCCCTACCCTCCCTCACAGCTACTGTCATATTCAGTATAAGATGATTTGAGTTTGAATTTAGTGTCTTCATTTTTTTTATATATATATATATTTTGGATTTCAACTAAAATTTTACTTCTTTCAGGAAATCTGTCTTCAACTGCTGGTCCCAGATAAATGACCCTCCCAAGCTCATTTAGTGTTCTGCTTAATCGGCAGGAATTCTGTCATTTGTTTCACTCTTTCCCCTACCGTATTGGCAGCTTGGGGTTGGGGCGGGGGAGGGGTTAGCTATGTGCAATACACCACAAACCAGCTGTGAAATGGAAGCTTTTAGTTACATTACCACATTATCAAATACGATTTATTTTACACATGGACATTCAGGGTTACACCAAGTTAGTAAAAGCAGGAGAATTTTGTAATAGAATGTTTAGTGTTAACTTTTTCTTCTACCCTAAACATTTTCCTGTTGTCCCTAAACCTTCGTATTGTTCTTTCTTTTGTGTTAAAAGGAAAGGTTGTTAAAATATGATTATCCCAGAACTGAGAAGGCTCATCAGAGGATGACCAAGTGCCCTTTGTGAGGTGTTATTTTACCAAAGATGATGCCATCTGTTCAGAGACAGAGCAGGGTGATAATTAGCAAACTAGAGGAGGAATTTCTTATTAATGAATTACCTATACAGTGTCTTATTTGGGTATTAGCATCTGTTGGACATTTAAGGAAGAGAAAGTCTTTCAAAGAAAAATAGATCCCCAACTATATAAAATGCCTCCCATACATGGGATTGAAAACCCTTTGACTGACATAAATCCTAGGCTGTTGGGGCTGATTTAGAGACTGTCTAGGGCAATGAATTACCTTGATGCCCTGCAGAGTTCTTGGGAGGCTTGACTTCCCATTGAGCCCCGCAAGGACACCTCTAGGCCAGAAGTGGGACTGTCTGGACAGGCCTTTAACCAGAGAAGCTCTACTTGCACTTGTTTTTATATATAAAGACTTCATTTGACAACATTCCAGGTCTGAAAGCATCCTGAGAACCTCTGATTTACTTCAGTTTTCTCTAGCTCATCTAGCCAGCTGGGCTTGACCAGGACCAGCTCTCCGGATTCCCAGGCTGATGTCTGTCCTCAGACAGTGGGATGCCCCTTGGCTTCTCAGAACATGAAAAATATGTTGATCAACATCCTCTGCTTCCAAATGTTCTGCCTTGCTTCAAAACACAGTTGCTTTGTTGCACTGTGAATAATTATGAATTAAATAGGCAACTGATTAAAAATTATATTGGCCACATGGCCCTCTCAGATTTTGCTGACAGTATAATGGCTATAATTCATACTCTGCCACATGCCCCATGGAAAATAATCAAGTATGATGGGTCAAGTTTATCCCGTTGGCTTGGCAAGCTTTAAAGATATTATTCTTTGGTTTGGAAAACTGCTAAGCAGTCCCCTGATCTTGAACCTTGGATCCATGTTGGCCATATTTTATATAGCCTAAAGATGCCTCAGCCTTTCTGCACTTGTCCATATGGAGTCAAGTTCTCTACAAATGCTGATTTTTCCCAAGGACCTAATTTAGGTGCGTGAGATGGGAAGCCCCAAGGAGATGTTATTAAAAGATAATTTACATGGGCTTAAGTTGGAGGAAATCTACTCTCTAGGACTTTTCCTTTTAAATTGTTCAATGCAGCATTTTATTCTAGCTGCTCCTTTAGTCATTCTTTCTGGTTTATTTTTGTCCTCTGTGTTTTCCAACACATCCCTCTTCATCGACCCAGATAACTCAAGCTAGAAGGACAAATAGAGATAAATGGAACTGGGGATGTACAGGTGCTGGGGGAGAGAAGGTGCAGAGAGTGAACTTTGCCTATCTAAAGAAGATGAATGGACCAAAGAGAAGTTTGGGAAAGGATCAGGAGACCTAGGCTCATCTGCCCTAAGCAACGCTCTAAACAGCTGTACGTTTAAGTGAGCATGCTTGCACTTATTCTATATACATGTATTCAGTGCATACTGTATGCCAGAAACTTACTAAATATGGAGATATGGGCATGAATTAGACATGATCCCACCCTCAAAATCTCACAGTCAGCTGTCAGGGACAGACATGGAGATAATTACCACCAGTGTTCCGAGCAGCACAGGGCAAAGAGCAGATAAATCTGCTTGAGTCACGTGAGCTCACAGACAAATGATTATGACCTGAGTCACATACAAGTAATTAAAATGGAAAGGCAAGGGACAATGAGATTGTTCCCAAGGACTCTAAGGGTTTTTTGTGGTTTTTTTAAACAAATCTTTTGCTATATTCAATAACCATAAGGCCCAATTCTCATACATATTTTTACAAATAAGTGTCTTCTTAGCTCAGGCCATAGAGATATTTTAATATGCACAATTACAATCTGTTGAGATCAAATTTATTGCAATATTCATAGAGATTAAATACCTGAGTCATAATATGATATGCTTTTCTACAAAAGCTGCCCTAAACATCTTCAGCCTTTAAGGACATGTTTGTTTTTATGCCTATTCTTAATATTTTTTTATCTTATATCTATCTTTAAGTTTTATTCACATTGGAGGCAGTATAAAGAAGTAGTTCTGGGCTTCCCCGGTGGCGCAGTGGTTGAGAGTCCGCCTGCCGATGCAGGGGACACGGGTTCGTGCCCCGGTCCGGGAAGATCCCACATGCCGTGGAGTGGCTGGGCCCGTGAGCCATGGCCTCTGAGCCTGTGCGTCCAGAGCCTGTGCTCCGCAACAGGAGAGGCTACAAACAGTGAGAGGCCCACGTACCCCCCCCCCACACACACACACAAAAGAAGTAATTCCGAATATGGGTTCTGTTTTAGTGGCCCTAGGATCAAATCCTAGCTACTAGTTATGTAATCTCAAATAAAAAGTTTAATCCTCTGTCATACAGTTTTCTCATCTGTAAAATGGATATAATTATAGTACTTATTTCACAGGTGCAAAGTAAGAGGAAGCACAGTCCACGAGACCACCCTCACTCTGACACCAGTTGCAAGTTTGGGGGTCCTGAAGGTCACTCTTATGTTTGATAATTTGCTAGAAGGACTGACAGAACTCACTGAAAGCTGCTATACTCAATTGCTATTTATTACAGCTACAATCAACCACATGAAGTGTCCAGGGAAATCCCAAATGTGGAGCTTCCAGTTGCCCTTTACCCTGGAGTTGTGGACAGTGCTGCTGTCCTGGTGTTGATGTGTGATGATAGGCACAAAGTATTGCTAATCCGGGAAGCTAGCCCGACCCTTGGTGTCCAGAGTCTTTATTGAGGGTCCAAATGGCTGATCTCAGCATCCAGCCCCCCAGAGGTCAAGCCTGTTCCCACATGACTCAAAACCCTCACCATAAATCTCATCCTTAGACTTTTTGATGTGGTCCCAAAGCTCTCAGGTAAACAAAGGTACTCTTATCAGGTAGGGTATTCCAAGGGTTTAAGAGATTACCTCCCAGAGGCCAAGGACAAAGACCAGACCCCTCTTTGGGCAAGGGTAAATTTTTTACTACACAACCGATGTGTTGAATTAAGTAAGATGATGGTTACAATGGGCTTAGAATTTTGCCTAGTACAAAACAAGCATATATTGGATATATATCTATTATTATTAGCAATCCTTTTTGATCCTACAGCATCATACTAGGTAACTATAGGAAATCTTAAAAAAAATTAACAAGGTGTAGTTTATAATCTTGGAGGAGAGATACTAAGTTTCAAGTAAAACCAACAAAAGCAGAATGAGGTTGAGTATCACAGTAAAGGAGCGAGCAAACTGCCAGGGACCAGTGGAAGGGAGAGGTTACTTCCAGGCAGGGGTTAGGGGACAGCTGCTCTGGGAGGGCACCTGAGCGGCACTGAGGGATGGGGGTTCCGAAAAGGGGGGAGGACATTCCAGACAGAGGGAACCACATGAATAAAATCAGAGATGGGAAAGCAAGGGCCGCTTCGGGGAACAGAGAAGGGCTGCCATGGCCTACTGTAGAAGCAACAGGAGGAAGAAATGGGAAAGCACTGGACAGACAGACTGAGAGAGCTTTTCAACGTGCTGTTGAGCACTTGAGGCCTTATCTCATAGACTCTGGGGAACCAGTGACAATCAATATAAGGCCTAAAGAACACCCTGGAAGAGAATAGGCTGTCTCTTTTCATATCTCCAGTCTTTGAAACATGCTCCTTCCTCAACCGTATCACTCACCCTCCCAATACCGCCCACTTCACTTGGCCAATTACAATTCATCCTGCAAGAAACAGCTCAAGAACTACTTCTGTGCACACCTCCATAATGAAACACGTTATATGCCATCAGGACCTGTTTTCCGCTATACACAACTGTATTTTGTCATCTCTGTATACTCAGTGTCTGTATACTTGTAGAGTGGTTCAAAGGAAAAAAGGGAGAGAGCGAGAGAGGGGAGAGACATGAAATCTTGAAATATCTACAAAGAATTTAAAGAGCAGATATTTCTAGTTAATTTAAAGAGAAAGTGGGACATACAGAGAGAGTGAGTAATAGTGCCTAGAGTAAGACAAAATCTTATAACTGCATGGCAGAGTCTTCTCAAGGTATCCCAAGGCTTTAGTAGTAATAGTAATAATAATAATGATGATAATAGGCAGAAGACGAGCTTACTTATACAACACTTATAAAGCACTCGCTAGGCGCCGGATATGCTCTGCTTGATTTATGTGAACCCAGTTAATCTCTGCAACTCAGTGATGTAAGTACTAACATTATCTCCATTTTACAAATGAAGAAATTGAGGGACACAGTAGATAAGCAAATTGCAACAGAAATCCTGATAACAATCCTAGGATTGTAAAAACTTCATCTTGCCAAATTCATTTAATTGCATCTGAATAGAGTTGGAGACTGACCTAGTGTTGGGCTGTAACTTCAGTTCCTTGTGTTGGTTGGAATAAAGAGCAGTGTTCTTTTCATCTGAGGCATATGTTTCCACGCCAGGCCCCTAATGCCTGAGCGCCCATGAGGATGGTTGTGTTTGAAGGACTGCCTGCTAACCTGTTCCAGCTGAACAAGCCACTTTTATTTTTCAAGACCAAACGTCTAGGAGGCTTTTTATTGACTGAGAACAAAAGCAGCCCAGTGGTTTAAGTGGATTGTGTAGTAATGGCCCAGCAAGCCTCCAGCAGGGAAGACGTCTTTCTGCCTCTCCGAGGTGGAAAGACCAGCAGAGGCTTTTAGCAGGCATGTGCTTGTCAGAACACTCCACTTCGGGGGTGGGTGTGTTTTCCTTCTCCTTCCCCTGCTGTGTGTAATGTACAAATTTCCTTTAAACCCATCGTTTGGTGTAATTTACGCTGCTACTTGTTAGATTTTCCCTGTTCCTTTTCCCTTTCCCCTCAGAGCTCCTGGCCTAGTCCTCCATTACCAGGAAAGAGAAAAACCCTTCTTGTTTTGAGGGGATCTCGCTGAGGAGCTTCCCTGGATCTCAGACATTCAGCAGTTTGTCAAATGAATCTTAAAGTAACCCTTCTCTGTGAAAACTTTCAACCCAAGCTAGGTGATTAGGAAGGTGTTTTTTTTCAAAGTCCCCACAATAAATTCCATAGAAATGTCCCACAAAGCAATGAAATGCCAGTCATTCTGGAGTGAAGGGAACTGTCACCTAAATGCTAGACGAGAAATGAGCTACTGGCCAATGTGTTCAGTCAGGCATAGTACAGATTCATCACTGGCCAACCTGAGTCAGTGTGACGGGAGAGAATTTCTCCAGCAATTTGACAAAATTCTCAGATGAGCCAAAAGTAAATAAATACCACTGTCAGGCTTGAGAATGATTTGCTTTTTGCAAATATGGTAAGTTAAATCTATAAGCACATATTCATCTTAAGTGTAGCAAGTATGAAAGGAACGTATCTTACTTCTTTGCAGTGATTAATAATCCTTGTTAAAATAGGGTCATATATTCCTTTAATTTGCTGTTAATGAGTTAGAATCCTTGGATTCTTTAGATAGAAGAGACCCTAGAGCTCACTTCACCCCCCTTCCTAAATTTGCAAAGGGAGAAGTTGAGCTACAGTCTGAACCTAAAAGCTGAAGTTCATACAAGTGATCAGAGCAGAACCAGCACTGGGATTCAAGGCTCAGAGCTGTGTTAACCACAAAAAAAAAAAAAAAAAAAAAAATTGTGTCCTCAACTGAAAGAAGGTTAGAGTGCCCTCTTGTGTCCCTACATGGAAATTCTTTATGTCTTCACAAAATTTTAAATCACTTTAATCTCTCCATCAATTTTACTGCATTGGGGTGAAAGGTCAGACATGTAGCTCTGAAGACAAATCCTGTGATCATTATGTTATCGGAAGTAGATGCACAATGCATTTGACCTACTTCATCAGTAAAGACAATAACATCATCCCTAGAGTAGTTTTGTGTGGATTCGGGTCTGGCTGACCTAGGTTTCTGTCCCCGGGCAGCCACTGGCAATCTTGGTAACCCTTGGTAACAGTTGCAAAACCAGCCTGAACCTCTGTCCCCTCATCTGTAAAATACAGATAGTCACTGCCCTGCAGGACTGGCAGAGATCAAATGCAATCATGTAAGTCAGCCCAGCCTGACATTTGGTAAACAATAAACAATAAATTGAAATTATTAGTTATTTTCGGACGTGAGGGATCACCAGCAAGTTCACACAATGAAGGAACTGAAGTGAGAACGCTGTGGAGTGAACAGAATGTCCTTGGGATGCTTTTAGCTCTTGGATGAAGAGGTTTCCATGAGCTCTGGGGGCAGAGGAAGTACATTTTTAAAGGAATAACATGCTAAATATGTGATTCTTCCAAAATAAATTCTTCCTTTAGATGGGGAAGTTTAAACAGAGCTAGGCCTAATGGCTTTCCCACAGATGGAATCTCTTTCAGAGGTAACACCTGGTCTTTGGCACTAAGGGCCCAGCAGTCAAAAAAAAATCTCTGCTCTGAAAGATAAAGTTTGAAAACCGGATCTTGTTTAGGGCATTGGTCCAGTTCTTTAAGCAGTCTTTATTTATTGAGAGGGTAACCATATTAAAATAAGTAAAGAACAGAGGTGAAAAACAATAGCTGGATGAATTCATTCTTTGATTTTCATTTTCCTTAAACTTCTTATTTTATGAAACAAGCTACCTCAGCTTAAGTGTTCCGGCAAAATGCCACTAAATCGAGTCCTTTTGCCCCAGTGAACTTTCAAAGGTTCCCCCCTCCCTCCAGTAATTCTCACAGCCGTCCTTTTCACACATGTGGGAGGGAGATATCATTATGTACAATACAAGGAGACTTGACCTTTAAATGTCAGTGGAAGTGTGGAGTCTGGTGATTGTATCTTTCTTCCACTAGCTCATTGGAGAGTTGAGGAAGACAGTTCAATAGTGTGTAAGCGGGAAGCGGGTAGGGGCGAAAGGAACCCCTCACCTGTGCCCCTCTCTTCGTTTTCACCCAACCAGGGAAAAGGAAAGGAAAGCTTGGATTGGACACTGTCATCCACATACTTATCCTAGATAACACAATCGCTGGGAGGTTTATCGCACCGCAAGAGCAGATTAAAAAAAGGCTGGTCAGTTTGCTCGCCTCGCTCATCCTTTTGGGGAATCTGTTACTTCACATAAGACAAATATAGCACGTGAGGCCGGGGAATTTATTATTGATGGAAAGTTCATCCTCGGGCCCTCGCGTGGTTGCGGAGGAGCAGAGCTGGAACCTCTTGGCGCCGGCAGCGTGCCCCCTGTTCGGCGGCGCATGCGCACGCGGCAGTGCCATAGCCGTAGACCGCCGCTGGCCGCGCTGTGCTCCCTTTGTGGACATCAATCATCAAAGAGTGAAAAGATATCCCCTGACTCATACTTGAAAGTCTCCTATTTGTGTGGATTAACTGAACAATACATTTTGTAGCTGCTGTAGTTACCTCGATAGCATTTGTGAAACAGTTTCTGATGTTCAACTCATTTTCTACTTTACGCTTTTGTCTTTTTACGCATGGTTTTTCTCCTTAGAATGTCCCTAAACATCTCTGTGTCTTGTTTATCGATGCTTATATACTAGCCCTTGTGTTCCAGTTTTGTTTTTTTTTAACATCTTTATTGGAGTATAATTGCTTTACAATGGTGCGTTAGTCTCTGTTTTATAACAAAGTGAATCAGCTGTATATATACATATATCCCCATATCTCCTCCCTCTTGCCTCTCCCTCCCATCCTCCCTATCCCACCCCTC
Organism: Delphinus delphis; assembly: GCF_949987515.2. Classification (NCBI taxonomy): domain Eukaryota; kingdom Metazoa; phylum Chordata; class Mammalia; order Artiodactyla; family Delphinidae; genus Delphinus; species Delphinus delphis. The sequence continues at coordinate 58,062,130 of NC_082686.1, forward strand.
TAGGTGGTCACAAAGCACCGAGCTGATCTCCCTGTGCTATGCGGCTGCTTCCCACTAGCTATCTATTTTACATTTGGTAGTGTATATATGTCCATGCCACTCTCTCACTTCGTCCCAGCTTACCCTTCCTGTGTTCCAGTTTTAACGCCAGCATACCATGAAAAAGATTTTTCATGAAGGAAGTCCATCTCAACCAGAGGGAAGCCTCCTCTTGTACGTTTCCACCTTCCCCTCATCTTTATGTGACACCACTCCGCTCCCAATCGAGGTCTGCCCCTCTGGGCCAGGCACTGGGCAAGTTGAGGCAAGGAGGGACGGTCTGGCAGAGGAGAACCCCCTGGTGTGAGGGGGCCTGAAAACTGGGATGGGCAGGACGTGTGTTTGCTCTAGACAGGTTAATATCATGGCACCCCTCACACTGTCACTTAAAGAATATGTATTCGTGATTTATAGAGAAATGTTGAGGTGAAATTTTACATCTTTGAAAACTCCGCATTAGGTTATCTCCTCTCCCAGTTCTCTCTCCTCAGCCCTGCTGCCCTAGGATTCCCTCCTTCTCTCCCCTTCTCCTCCTGGCCTCTCAAGCTCCCTCCCCTTTCTCGGCAGATCAGTTTAGGTCCTTCCAAGCTTCTGTCTGCAGACTTGCACACCCGCACCCACTGCTTAATACTGCTGCAAGTATGTCAAAAGCCATTAACGCCAGAGATGAATATTTCATTTGTGCCGAGCAAACAAAAGATACCACACTTACCAGGATTCTCTCTGCATGAACTGAAAATGACTTTTTTATCCTTATCACATGTTCATATTTAAGATAAAGAGTTTACTATGTGCCTTAAAGAGATCTCTCTCTCTCTCTCTCTTTTTTTTTTAAACATCCTGCCCATTTTGTAAGGAGTCACTGGTGAAAACCTACATCAACTGGCACCAAGTTTGCAGATTATCCCAGTGATACTTTTACATCCCTTGGTGATGGGTCCCTTCAGCCACCACTGTGATACTGTGCCCCTCAACATAGCTCTCCCTGGAAGCCCACGGTGCTGCCAGAGCTGCTGTCACCAGGCAGGAAGATGCCGGGGAGGGAGAGGAGCTGGTGACAGCCTCTTCGGGAAGTGAGAGCCAAGCAGCAGGGCATTTGGAGTCCAGCTGGACCCATGCTCTCTGAAGGGCCAGAGAGGTGTCCCTGTATATTCCCTGTCACCATTTGAGTCTGAGAGTAGTGGTCTCTCCAAACCTTAGAAGAATATCCTGACTTCTTGTTCAAATGATCTTGAGTGGGAATGTTTTGATTGCCTTAGTTTTAGAACTTTTGAAAAAAAATTTTTTTAACTTCTTAAAAATCACAGGTTCATTAAAATGCAAACACTTTTAGTGAGACAGTGGGTTTGAGGGCCCAAACCTCACTTTTAAGCTCATCTTCTAAGAAATACTTTTGAAAGATTTCTTAGAAATTATATGAAGATAGAATCTTCTGGGCTCTGTGTAAATCAAGGCATAAAATCCTCTTATTTTTTCAGAAAAATTCAACCCTTTAAAATGGATTAATACATCACCAGGCTATCTCCCAGAACTCTCCAAGGTGGATGGATAGTATGAGGAAGAGCTGTTGTTCAGCTAGACCTCTCAGTTTCTGCTCCCAACTCCACCTGAGGGCTGTTCTCTCTTCTTTTCCTCCTTTGGAGATGGGAGAACATTACTGTCTTTCTTTGGCTTGAACACTTATCTTTTCTCTCTCTTTATAAAGCCTGATACTGCTCTCTCTTCTGCTGTATGCACTGACCATCATTTGATCTAGTTGACCCTTTATTCCAGCCCAGACACCTTCTGGTTATCTGAATGACCTAGCTTCATTAAGATAGAGTGTAAGCAAGATTTTTGGTCTTTTGTGTTTGGGCATCTTTAATATCCTCTCACTGTAGTTTTTGCAGCAAAGATCTTATTCATTTTCCCAGAATAATTTTTTGCTATGTATATTTTACATGAATTTAGAAAAATAAATTGGACATTCAGTACCATTTTAGGCAGCATCAGCTCCACTGGGTAACTGGCAAAACGGCTGCACCTGTTTTCTTGCAAGCTGCCTGCATTATTCTGGCCTCACCTGGTATGGTATAGGCTAATAATCAGAGATAGAGTATGAAATTACAAATCATATGACCTAAAGTTCAAACTGAGATAAAATAAACAAGCCCTAACTGAACACTTTGACTATTCCTAACAGAAAATGCATGCACATTCAGTATATGTTTTAAGACCTAGCCTGCAATGAGCCAGACCATCTTAATTTTGACAGCAGTAGTATGATGAAGTGCTGATAAAAATCTGGAGTTTAGATGGCTCTTTTAAAAATAAGCTCAAAATAATAATTGTCTTTAAAAGAAATTTTGCAGAATGATGATTATGTCTATTAGAACATCTTTATTTTTATTAGTAAAAATACTTCTGTGAAATAGTGAATTTTTTTCAATCCTTTTAAATATACTTTTCCAAGTAAATGAAGCATGTTTTTTTTTCCTTCTGAATATAAGTTTTACCTGGATTTCATTTCAGACGGACCACTCTAGTGTCAACATATACGCATCAACGTGCACACAAATGCTTTGGCGACTGAGAGACATTAGTTCCAAACACCTCTATAGGTATCCCTACTATGAAGTTTTGCTATTTAAACATTTGCTATAACAACTTATAATAAGATTTGTTTTACCTGGAATTCACTTCCTGAATGAAAAATATCTCATAGCAAATTCACACGTGTGGGCTAGCAAAAACATTCAAGTTGCAGGTACATCCAGGCCAGGAGATGGAGAAATGTGTCACACCCATGGCCCAGCTGCTCTCTCAATAGGCCCAATTGTACATTAGTGCTCTCAACTTGCCACATTACTGAGTAGAAATGTCGTCTAAGAAAGCGAAAAGGCTTTGAATAAAATCCGTGAACCCAAGAGGCCTGAAAAGTCCATACTTGCAAAGAAAAAACAAAGTGATAAAGAATGTTGAGGGAGATGATCTGACATAAAGCGGTCATGCTCACGTCCTTAAGAACTGTGCACTAGTATTTTAAATGTGCAAGAAATACAGAAAAAAACTTCTGAAAGTATGACTTCGGAATACTGAAGAAAGCTTCAGGAAGACTCTGGTGTTTGGTGTTTTAATGCTTTCTATTATAGAAAGATTTGTTGTGGATGGTTATATAAGTGTTTGAGTGTTTTACTGGTATTTATGAAAACTGATAGGGTTTTTTGAAGAGTTGGGGAAGTATTACTGTTTCTTTCCATTTCAAATAATGGATTATAGGTTTTCCTTCTCCAAAAATCAGATATCCAACATGCCTTTAGCGATAGATTGGATTTGGTTTTTTTGTGTTTGTTTTTCTATAGAAATCACTTGTGGATGTCTAATTCTATGATGTTAAAAGTAAAAAGTTCAAGAATATCCTTGGAACTTTCTCTCCCATATTTTCAAATTGCGTCGTAGTCACTGAATTTATTTATTCCTGTTATTGACACAGGAGCAGACTAGAGATTGTTTATAATTATACTTTTAGTGCCAATTTATACTTAGCCTACATAATACTGTGATTTTAATTTATTCCTTTTGATGTTAATTCTGGATGAAACCGAAAATAAATCCCTTAAGCTGCAAACTTCCTTTTTCTCAGTTAACTGCCACAGCAGATCCCTGAATATGAATGTTTAATGAGGTTTCACAACATTATTTAAAAACTAGAATTATTTGTTTCTCAGGTTGTGTCATTCAAGTAGAAGATAACACAAATTCCTTAATAATGAAATAATACTAATAATATGTTTGAGTTCATTCTGTTGGCCAAGGACTCTTCTGAATGCTTACCTAAGCGAATCACTTAACCTTCACCACAAACCATTGATGTTGGTACTATTGTTGTCCCCTGTTGACAGGTGAGAAACTGAGGCACCGCATTTCAGTCACTTAGCTAGTAAGCAGCGCAGCCAGGAGTATGTATCTAGGTAGCCTGGCACCAGATGCCATGCTCTTAACCATTGTGGGAACTCTCCATGTAGCTTATCCGGAGCTACAGTGTTTCATCAAGCCAGGGCTCAGGACTTACCATTGGTAAATCTCTTCTTGCTAAACTGGCATCTTGTACACTACAACTCTGGGTCCTTCAGGGCTATGTAGGTGGAGAAATGACTTGCTGGGCCTGGAGAAGCCTGGTAGGAATATTTAAAAATTAACTGGCTCTCAACCCGTTAGTGTTCTAGGGGCAGGGGATGAGAACAGAACCCTCCAATACCGACTCACCTTATGGATGGCGTCCAGTGGGAAACAGTCACTGGTGGCATTGACAGACATGCCAGTTAAGGATAAAAGAGGTGCAGGGTCAGAGATCCAACCCAGACACGTCAGCTGTCCATTTGGCTACCAGGGAGCTCAGTCTGGAGTGATATTTCTCAGCCTTTTTTCCTCTGTGGCCAAACTAAGGAGTCTTTTTAGCTATTTCTATGCCACTCCTTCTCACTATCCCCACCCCCGCAGTGATGAAATTTTAATACCACAGATACACTGTATGGTATATCTGTTTAGGTACTCTCTTTATACCTTGAACATAAAAAGAGTAAGATTTTTTCATTCCCCCAAGAACCAATTTTTTGTTCCCTTGGGGCGGAGTCACCCAGTTGAGAATACGTGGCCTAGAGGCACCGATACATTGAATGGTGTGAGTAAACACAGGGTGGGAGGGTGGCCTTCAGTGAACAGACTTGGAGGGGTTAATGGGCTTCAAGGTTAAAGGGCCAACCAAGGGCAGGGTGGTACCTGAGGGAAGTGAGGAGAAGAGATTTTCTTAAATCTATGAGGTCAGGCGTTCTTTTTTTAAAAAAAATAATTTTATTTAATATTGGAGCAGAGTTGATTTACAATGTTGTGTTAGTTTCAGGTGTACAGCAAAGTGATTCAGTTATACATATACATGTTTCTATTCTTTATCAAATCCTTTTCCCAGTTAGGTTATCACAGAATATTGAGCGACTTCGTTTCTTTATGTTCTCTCTTATCCCTGAAACAGAGATACAAATTGACCTTTAAATGAAAGTTTTGAAACCCCTGGATGGAATTAATTGCCCCTACTTTCTGGCATGTATTTCTGTTAAACCACTGGTTGCAGGATGGGGTTTGGGTCTCCTCTGCTAGGCAGCGAGTCCCGAGGAGGATTCCAGCCTCCTCCTGTATGTAGCATCGGGCCTAGCACTGTGCCTGTCACACTGTGCTGTCAGTGGACATTTCCAGGGATACAGGGTTTTCCTTGGGAGGCTGTTTCCCTCAAGTCCTGCTTTGACAAGTGGAGGTCAGGCGTTCTTTGACCTGGGTCACCATCCCCACCTCCCCGGATGCCACCCAGAGGTGTGATAAAGAAGATTTTCTCTTTCTAACATTCTTCACTTAACTCTTGTCTCATTCTTCCCTCGTGGCTCTACGTATAGTCACCTCATAATCTGAAATGCCATTGTGTTGTGATGACGTGTATCACTTCAGGGTGTGTGATTTGAATTCTCTTAGTTTTATTTAGAGACCAGCTTCCCAAGAAGCTTGCTTTAAACTCTTTTTAATTGAGTTCAGAAAAATGGCTACTGTTCCAAATTGCGAGAAATGGATAATGAAAGTGCCTTAACTAAAAACTGTTGTGTGCTCACGTGAGGTCTCCTAACTCCCAAATAGCAAACCTAAGAAAGAGTCAAGCAGCAATTGGCGTTCCAGATAAGGAGCCAACTGGCTGTCCCCAGTCCTCACAAAGCGGCTCATTTTCTCCTGCTTGGTCCCTTCGATTATCTTGTAACCTAACGCTGCCTAGGAGGAAATACCCCTAACACTGGATAGACATCCTGCTAACCTTTTCTCATTCAAATATCTCTTTCCTTGTGATTTTGCTGCCTCAGTGACTTGATTCTGAACTCTGTGACCCAGTGCACGTCTGAAATGCTCTAATTAAACTTAAAGATCCTCATCTAATTACTTACTAGAAGGCATGATAAAGAAGCAAGGCGCCCCAATATTTTTCTTCTCTACAAAGAAGTGGTGATTATTCAGCTGGTCAAAGAGCAGGAGGCATTCCTAGAACACAAAGGATGGTAAAGAGAGCTTCTACCCAGATATGGGAAAGGCAGTGCACCAGATTATTATTTGAAGATTTGAAAGTAGTAGAAGACCAACCAGAGAAATTGATCCCCGGAAGTCAGAGAGCTTGTCAGCAAAGGATCATCTTACATTTATGGCAGTGAATGTCAAGCCTGGGTGTCTGATAGAATCACCAGGCGAGCTTTTCAAGTTTTTTATTCTCAACTCCCACTCCAGAGAGATTCTGACTCCATGGGTCTTGGGTGGGATCTTGGGCACTGGTGTTTTTTAAAAGCTCCCCCAGGGGATTCTGATGTGCATTCAAGGTTGAGAATTACTGCTTTAGATTACAAAATGCTTTCGCATACATTATCCAGGGTTTTGTATACATAAAGAGAGGAAATAGAGACATTTTAATGCCTTTTGATTGTATAAAGAAACAGGAAGAGACAAGAGTGGTAATTGTGAAAATGAAAGGATTGCAGAAAAAAACAGTTTTCAAAAATTGGAAGAGGGCTTCCCTGGTGGCGCAGTGGTTGAGAGTCCACCTGCCGATGCAGGGGACACGGGTTCGTGCCCCGGTCCGGGAAGATCCCACATGCCGCGGAGCGGCTGGGCCCGTGAGCCATGGCCGCTGAGCCTGCGCGTCCGGAGCCTGTGCTCCGCAACGGGAGAGGCCACAACAGTGAGAGGCCCGCGTACCGCAAAAAAAAAAAAAAAAAAAATTGGAGGAAAAAAACCTTACCTTTGTAGGGCTAAAATTAGGGATGATATCAATCCATGGAGTGTAGAACATTAAGGAGAGGCCTGTATGTCCATATTTCCTGCTCTGTATGGAATATTCTTGAGATGACAACAAAAGTTCCCTAGCCAGAAAAGTCTGAAAATAGTCATCCAATATTTGATGACTATTATTTTCTAAAACCTTATTTAGTCCACTCTATAAAAGAGAAATATTAGAGAAGTAGAGCATTTGTTATTAGGCAAAAAGTTTGTTAAAAAATATCACGTTAATATTTCCATGTGCATTCTGGGGTTGTGCACACAATCTGCATGTAGAGACAGATGAGTGCCTCAACGGTGATCCTTACAGCTTCTGGATGGTTATAATGAATAATTCTGCAGGTAAAAGTGGCAAGTAACAACCTTGGTTGTAGCTAAAGGGTGAAGTGGAGCCAACTCTGGGCTCTCAGATTAGGGGGAATAGAAGTCAAGTCACAAGGAGGCAGAAGAAAGTAAGTTGTGATCAGAAAGTAGGATATTGCATTTTGTGATTTTAGAAGTGGGCGATGACAAAGCTTAGGCTGTGACCAAGAGAGTGAGTGACAGCTACTGTCAACAAAGTAGAGGCTAAGCTATCATCTCCATGTCAACCAATAAGATGGAGATGGAGAGGAACAGTGCTTCTGGCACAGGAAAGAAAATCTTCCAGACCCTAAGTATTTAAGATAAGGAATTTCAGTTAATCACCCCTTCTTCCCTCTAGTTTCCAGCTAACAGAGAATGACTTATAATAACAATAACAATAGTTCAGCACTTAGTATGTATAGCATTGTTCCAGGCACTTTGCATGCATTCCAATGTTCACAACAGTTTTTGTGACAATCGATACTATCATGCCCATTTTACAGATTATAAAACTGAGACATAGGGTAGGCAGCTTGCCCAATATGGGTTATAAACGCTGGTAGACAGAGTTGGGGTAAGAGAATATTTTATGGAAGCTGTCAGCAAAAGTAAGTGCATAGAGTCCAGGAAGGGGCCTGGTGAGGGATGAGACTGAAATAATACATTGGAGCGGTATTGAGGAGAGTCCTAAACCCCAGTGTCCAGAGTTTGAACCTGATCTGTATCTTGAGATGATTGACTTTCCAATATGAACAAATTGGAGAGAGGCTGGACTGAAAGGACAAGTTAGGGTTGTTTTGGTCCTGATTAAAGGACTGGTAATGAGGAGGGTGGCAGGTGAAGGTTAAAGGAAGAGACATGTTTGATGTCTGTTGTAAAAGTCAAATGCAAAGATTTAGTACCTGGTTGGATGAAGTGGGTGAGGGAGAGGGAAGAATTTAATTAGAATCCGAGGTTTCAAGTCTGAGTAACTGAGCAGAACTTCAAGAGAGGCACTTTGTAGGGGTGAGAGGGACAGCATGAGTAGCTGGACTTTGAAAATCTGTAATTTGTTGTGTCAGCAGGCAGGCGTGGATGGAAGACCACAGGAGAAGTTGGAAACATAAATTTGGAACTTAGAAGAGTCTGAGCTAGAAATGAAACTTTTGGTGTCGTCTGCATAATGGTGCTGTGGTAAAAACTTGGGAAGTGGATGAAATCTCTGAGGGTGGGAGAAGGAAGGAATAAAGACCCTTGGAAAACGTTTAAACTGGGGAACAAGAAGGAGGGAGAGGAGCCAGCAAAGGAGGCCAAAGGAGAGAGGTAACAGGATAGGAACACCCAAAAGTGTGCATCGTGGATCACAAGGGAATGGAAGGTTCCAGAAAAGGGCTGACTTAGCAGACCCTCAGAGAAGCTAAGAAGAATAAAGCCACTTGGAGTTGTTGATTCCAAGGTTATAAGGATCAAAAGTAGCAATAGAAGGATAGGAGGTGGCCTCCAACTGGAAGGAGGGAGTAGATCAGGGGAGACAAAGGCCACACGACTGGCCTCTTTTTCAAGAATTCAACAACTGGGAAGAAAGAGAAGATAGTCACTTGAAGGGGTAAGGCGTGTAATGGAAAGTGCTTTGTTTTGTTCTTAAGATAAAGAGGACCACTTAAATCTATTTTAGACAGTGATAAAAGGGCCATGGAGAGGATGAGTGAAGATGCACAGGCGCTCCCAGGCAGTAGCAGCAAAAACACTTCCCGTGGCAGAAATCACAGCAGGGTGAGGTTCTAAACTATTTTCTAACCTTATCATAAAACAAGCCAGAACTCATGGAGCAGAGATCCCTACCAACTCCACACAGCAGTTCTCTTCGAGAACAAGGCAAGGACCAATGGAGCAGGGGTTTTTCCACCTCTTCTGGGGGAAATGTGTGAATTTAACCCATACATCCCAGGGCAGAGGGGGAGAAGTAGCCCTAAAGACAATCTTTAAAGAGTGAAATAACTTCTTTCAGGTGTAGGGAGAAGAGGAAACTTTGATAATAAATCTGGAGTGCAAAATATTAGGATTTTCTTTTTATAAGTATTATTTGCACATTGTATAACTTGTAAATATTCTGGTGAGGGTTGGGGCATTTTTATCCAGTTTTTTGAAAAAGAAATAGTTAAATGCACTTAAGTACCTGAATGTTATTCCCTCACTCTATGTGAGTGAGGCCAAACACTTCCTGGAAAAAAGTAAGTAGAAAGGCAAAAGTATTGACAGTGGTTAATGAGTGAGTGCTGGCTTTGACTGCTGGAGGCCTCGGTAGGACAACTGCTGTAAACCAGTCAGCAAATGGCCTGTTCCCTTGTCCTGTCTCTTCCTATCAAGGGGACGGAAGTGGGCAGTGCTGGGCACCCAGAATGGAAAAGGGAGGAAAGAGAGAAAGAGGGACTCCCGGTTCCCAGGGAACGTGCACACCCTCCCTCTTCTGTGGGATGGGCTGGGTACCCTGTGTATTCAGAAATGGTCCCTGGGGGCCCATCGCTGTCACAGTGCCGCAGAATCCTCAGACACAGAGAAAAGCCTCAGAGGTTGTTAGCATATCTCCCTCTGGACATGAAACTGGACTCAGCACCAACAAGAGAATACCAGAGAGGATTTGCTCTCCTCCATGCTTGGATAATGCCTATTCCCTGATACCCAAAGAAGAATTAAGTATTATGCGGAACTCACACTATATTACACACTCAATCCCGAACAGCTGGGCTGCTGATAAAATCTAAAAAGAAGAGAGAACTGGCTGTTCTCCATCTATACATAATGTATTCGTAATAAATCTCTTGATGAGGAGGTATGAAGATCTCCTATTTCTGTGCAGCCCAAGGAAGCAGAACATTCGGCAAGTATCCAGTGAGTCTTATTAGCAGAGACAACCAGTATGGAAGCTCCAGGGGGACTTGCCCCACATTTCTATTAGTAACGGCAATTTTTTTTTTTTACCTTAAATATGCTAGTAATTCTCTTGCTGGCAAAATTCATTTTGCCTAAGGATTGATAACTATGCTTTTTCTTAATAGTTACTGAATACCCTCCATGTTGTAGAGACTACATAAAAATAAAGCATCGCTTGCCACCTTTTTTTTTTTTTTGCTTTATTTCTGAGAGGATAGAACAGTAAAGCCATTCCCAGAATGATTTATTTTCAAGAAAATGGAAATAATAAAACATGAAACAGTAGAGTTGTGTAAAATCCTATATTATGTATGAAATGCCTACTCTACAATTTAGTAAAAAGGATAACTGGTGACAGTCAAGAGTATTCTATATGAATATAAGAATTTTGATTCTGGTGTGGGTGGTAGTGATTAAGAACAAGGTTGGTAGTGTCAGAACATGACACTTTCCTCCTAGGTTTTGCTTGCAAAGTGCAGCCGCCTGTGTGGAGCCCCCCAGGGTCAGGGCCAGTCACCAAGCCAACCAAATAATAATGGTTGACACCAGATAGAAACCAATGACAAAACAAAAGATATTTGTTAAAGATAATTTTTACTTAAGTTACTGCTGAAGTATTTTCTCACTATAGTTAGAAATGTGTCTCTCGTGGTCACTTAGACTTTATAACAATAAGATCATCTCAGTGTCTAGGAGGATCCCTACCCTCTTTAAGGAAGAGAAATACAACATGCATTTGATCATTTAATAGCAGATTTGGCTTATTCAAAAAGAGGGACGTGGGCTTCTCTGGTGGCGCAGTGGTGAGAGTCCGCCTGCCGATGCAGGGGACATGGGTTCGTGCCCCGGTCTGGGAAGATCCCACGTGCCGCGGAGCAACTGGGCCCGTGAGCCATGGCCGCTGAGCCTGCGCGTCCGGAGCCTGTGCTCCGCAACGGGAGAGGCCATAACAGTGAGAGGCCCGCGTACCGCAAAAAAAGAAAAAAAAAAGGTATTTATTAATTAATCAATACCTTATACCAGCAATGTATGAAATTATAGTTTTACCGCAGGCTTGACAAGCTGCTAATAAGACTATGTTACTCTTATTTGTGTTTATTTCATCCCTAGCAAGCTTGAAAATTTTTGCAAGTATTTGTTCACAATATTCTGCATGTGTGCTTGGTTCTAAATTTTTGTTGTTGTTTTCTTATCAATTGGATTATCTGTCCCAGCTCCAGTCTCAACCCCTCTCCTCACATTTATTGCTTCGTATAGGCTCCCATGATTCATTCAGTTACTGGGTAGACGAAAAGTCCCCAGTGGGGCCTGACCAAACCCCAGCTATCAAACGCCTCGCCAGGATCTCCTTGGTAAAGAAGCTCATGAAGAAATGGTCTGTGACTCAGAACCTGACATTCCGAGAACAGCTGGACGCTGGGATCCGCTACTTCGACCTGCGTGTGTCTTCCAAGCCAGGGGATGCCGACCAGGAAATCTACTTCATTCACGGGCTTTTTGGCATCAGGGTCTGGGATGGGCTGATGGAGATTGACTCGTTCCTCACACAGCACCCCCAAGAGATTGTCTTCCTGGATTTCAACCACTTCTATGCCATGGACGAGGCCCATCACAAACGCCTGATTCTCCGGATCCAGGAGGCCTTTGGGAACAAGCTGTGCTCAGCCTGCAGTGTGGAGAGTATGACGCTCCAGACGCTGTGGGAGAAGAAGAGCCAGGTAGGAGGGAACAGAGATTAGCTTCCAAGGGCAACAACGGAACTCTTTCTGCTTTTTCTGTGTCACCAGCTCTAAGGCAGCTCACTCCAGGGCTCTTGGGTCAGAAGGCATAGATTGTTTGGGATGATAAAGATCTGCACACCAGTTCATGGGCTCTAAGACGACTCCAAGGGCTCCCCTGGGCACAGCTGAACTGGGATTAACTTGTTTGGCAATGGCCTGGCCAGAACCAGCCCAAGGCAGAGTTGTGAAATAGGACCAGTTGGCCATTACCATTTTTCTGTCTCCCATTGTATCTGTTTTCACACTCCTAGTTCCCCTTAGGGATCATCTGTCCCATCCTGTCTTCAACTCAATATCAGATAATCCCTGCCAAATATTGTTTGATAGCATTAGCTGACAAAGGCACGTGAAGTGATTCGTCTCAGAGGTGTTAGTTAACATTTTGAAAGGCCATCTCCACAGAGTTTGGGTCAGCGGGGAAGACAGTTAAGGAAGGAAGAACCCGCAAAGAGATCAAGGCTAGAGGAGCATCCCTAAGTTGAGAAGAGCCCCAAACCCAGACCCAGGAAGGACAGACTCAGGAAAAGGAGCGCGGGCCTCAGATATATTCTGTTCTGGTCCCAGAGGATGGTGGGTAGTGAGAGAGGAGAGCTTCAGGAATGGTCAGCCTCCAATTTAGACTCTCTTTAAAAAAGAAAAAGCAAAAAAGTACCTTTCATTCACAGTTGCTCCCTTACTCATAGATGCATTAACCAAAGCATCTTAAAGAGGCAGTGATTTTTGAACTGAGGGAAGAGCTTTTAATTAGAAAGCAATTAAAGATTATTCCTTTGCAAATGTATGGTGAACACTAAGTACGTGGCGAGCTCCATTCTAAGCACTTGGGATAAATCAGTAAATAAAACAAAGATCCTTGCCCTAATGGAGATTTCATTCAGGTGGACAGAGATAGATCATAGATAATAAACATGATAAATACATTATAGAGAATGTTAGAAGGTAATAAGCAATGGAAAAAGAAAGCCAGGCACAGTAAGGGGGAACCGGGGATCTATGGGTTGGAGGGTTGGTCACAGTTTTAAATGTGTTGATCAGGGTAGCCCTCATTGAAAAGATGACATTTGAGGGAGTGAATCTATTGGGGGAAGATCTTTCCCAGCAGAGGAACCAGTCAGAGCAGAGCCCCAAAGCAGGAGGGTCCCTGACATGGTTGAGGAAAAGCAGGGGCCACGGGACTGGAGAGCAGAGCAGCGGACGAGGTCAGAGAGATAATGGTTGATCAGGGGGCCCTTGAAGGCACTGAAAGGACTTGGTTTTTACTCTGAGTGAGGAAGGTTCTGGGAGGGTTCTGAGCACAGGGTGTTGTGGCCTGACTTAAGTTTTGATGGTATCCCTCTGGTTACTAGGAAGAGCCCTGGAAAGACAGAAGGGAAGTACAGAAACCAGTGAGGAGAGTAGTGGGAAGTGGTCAGATTTGGAATCCACCAGAAGTTAGACCTAATAGCGTTTCCTAACTGTTGGGATGTGAGGATTCCAGGATGACTCCCAGGCTCGGCCTGAGTAAACACCAGGAAACAACCAGGGAAACACCAGGTGGTTTTGCACACCCGTGAAAGTGCTGAAGGTCTTTGAATCTACGAAGACTAATGAGTTAACTCTTAGTATCTGTTAAGTTTTATCTAAGCTATTTTTCTTCACTAAAACTTTTGTAAGTGATATTTTGCCAAATATTTATCACACCTCTCCCCTAAACCTAAGTTTATATCTATTCAGACTCGCAGGTCAAATTTGGAGAGATTTGGGCTTCCCTGGTGGCGCAGTGGTTGGGAGTCTGCCTGCCGATGCAGGGGACACGGGTTCGTGCCCCGGTCCGGGAGGATCCCACATGCCGCGGAGCGGCTGGGCCCGTGAGCCATGGCCGCTGGGCCTGCGCGTCTGGAACCTGTGCTCTGCAACAGGAGAGGCCACAACAGTGAGAGGCCCGCGTACCGCAAAAAAAAAAAAAAAAATTTGGACAGATTTTTCCCCAGTGGAATCTCTCTCTTACAATGCTAAATAATACTAGTAACAAGAGCAATAACACACTTATTGAGCCTTTACAGTGTACTAAGTACAGGGATTAACTCATTTAATCCTCTCAACAACACTATGACATAGGCTGTCATTATTATCCTCATTTTACAGATGAGAAAACTGAGTCAGGGAGCAGTTAAGCACCTTGCCCAAGAGAACATTGTCAGTGAGCCACAAGGGCCAGGACTCAGTCACAGGCTGTTGGGCTCTACGAGTTCCCACAGCCTTCAATGCTCTCCCAGGGCTGTTCACACATCTTGGTGATCTTCACAACTAGTGTCATAGACGATGCTAATAAAAACACTTTCTCCTTATTCAAGAGCCCTATTATCAGAAGGTCTCAGAGGGTTAGCAGAATGGGAGACAGGGAAGATCCGTGAGAGGGCTTTTGAATACGAGGATTCAGGTAAGGTTAAATTTGAGTCCAGCTAAATTTATAAACAGGTATCTGTTATAGTTTTGTAATTTTATGCACAGATAGTATTCTGGATGGGCTGCCACATTGCATACTAAATCATTTAGAAGTTTGCAAGAGAAACAGGTAATTTCAGGAATAATGAATCATGTGGACAGTGAATTTCTAGCAGAACAGTAAAGATCTGTTACAGTTTTTAAGTATGGGCTAATCTGTGTCATTCAACAACCAATACCCCTAAAATTATGAAGGAAAGAGACTGTGATGATGTGTCAGAAAAAGGGAGCATGTCATCAATTTGAATTCCAGGATTTCCCTGCTCCCCTTCCTTTCCCAGAGGTTTCCCTGCTAAACCTCTTCTTAAAAGCTAAAGAGATCTCCAACAGAGCTCTCAATCATCTGCCCCCTGCTGGGCCAGTGCCATACTGGTGGTTAAACTTTAAATATTCATTATATAATGAACTGCCTTGCATGTAACCCCCAGAGTCTTTTATTACTTCAGTTTGATAGAAAAAAGTGTACCACCATTCAGTCACATTTCATGTACTCAACATGCAGTTATATCACAGCTCACAGGTATGTATGGGTATATTAGCGGTTATGAGTTTTGAGGGTACCGTGAATTGGAAGATTTCATCTACAACTTGGCAGTATTTAGAATCTTAATGAGAAGGTAAGAATATGTGCTGCTAGTGAACTATAAGACAACTGATAACATACAATTACAAGGCAAAACTGCCTCAAACGTGCTGTATGAAAAAAAGGGTTTTGTAATCCATCAATTGAAAACTAGTACGTAGTATAAATCTGCATCCCAGGGGCCCCTGTAAAAGAATGATCAAAATAAGAAGAGGTCAATTAAAGAATAATTCTTAAAGGAAATGAGATTTTAAATCTGAGTCTCGAGAGAAAACCTGCATATGAATTGCTGAGCTGGAGGGAAGAATATCTCAGACAGAAAATACAGCAGAGCGAGGTCGGGAGTCAGATGCAAAACACAGGCCCTGGGCAAGACTTACTGCCCCCCAGAATTCTGTAGAATGAGGGCTGGTTTGCTAAGCCAAGCTCCCACCGTAAACAGAAATTCCCCCTATAACCTTTAGGATCAGATTACTTGAGAAGGCTCTTGAGGAAAGCCATAAAGCCCCTTTTGTAGAATGTGTCCTTTTTGCTCGTTCTCCAAGACTGAGTGAAGAACAGCGCTTTCCTTCATCCCCTGACCCTCTGCTCAGGGGCCAGGCAGCATGGGAAATGGTCTGACAGGCCCTGTCGAAGGATCCCACAGCCTCCCGCCTCGCCCACAGTCCATCTCACAGCACAGCTTTTCACACTTACAGATGCTGGAGACCCCAGCCTTCCAAACTAGCCAGTTACAACGCCAGCAGGAAATCTTCCCCAATCTCCCAGGCAACCTGCTTACGATGAGCCTGTGATTAACCTCATTAACCCATGTGTTTACCACCAACATCATTAGCAGGCAGTCAGACATTACTCAAAGCCATTAAAAGCAGCAAGAACAACTAGCCTGTTCAGTGCTTTGAGCCTGGTGCTCCCTAGCTCTAGGCCTTTAGGAGCAGTTAGGCTAAACGCACCCCGGAAACAAGACACACATTCAGAGCTCTTGCCCTTGGGTGCCAGGAGAATTATGCTGTCAGCCCAGCTATTCGAGGATTGCGGTCCACGGAGTGTAAATACACACAATGGACATTCCTCCAGGGAAGAATCGCTGGTACCCGGGAGGAGAAAAAACATAGTACTTCTGGAAACCTAAGCATCAGAGCTCTGAATTGGGACAATCGAAATAACAATTCCCTGTCTCTCTGCTGCCTTCAGAAACTAATTAATGCCGTGGATGTGGCTTGCTAATTATTTGCAAAATCACTACCATCCTGAGAGGTCCCACTGGAGACCCATCCGGTACTCGAAGTCTTCCCTGCCTCACACAGCTCACTCCCTCCCTCTCCCGGGAAGGGCAGTTTCATTCAGAGTCAGCACGCGCAACTGAAAACCTACATCCTCCCAAATTCAGTTCAGTGTATTGAGCTCAACCCAAGAGCTAAGGGTCAATTTCGTGAGCATAGGAGTCGTAACTTATAGACAGGACTAACCGCTGAGGTTCTCCACCTGGGGTCCAGAGGTTCCCAAGGGGAGTGGGTTAGGGTAGAATTTAAGAAGTCTGTGAATTTGGATGGGAAAAGCACTACATACTGGCTTTTAACCTCTAACTGAAAATCCGTATAACCACTGATTATGTGTGAGCAGTCACCCATGGCAGTGTCGGCAGTGTTGGCAACTCCCTATGACTTTGTCCCCACAGAAACCACAGATATTCATTTAGTGCAGATATCTTGAAATATTGTGTATACTCATCATTTACTCAAAATTATGGAACTTATTAGACTTAAAACAAAATATTTTTAATGAGTTTATTATGAAGTGCATACATTAATTAATTTATTACAGATTTACTTATTATGTTGATAGCTATATTTCCATCTCATTGATTTTCTTTGTAATCCTATCTATTTTATTTTAGACATTCATTTAAAACCATCTGAGAAGGGGTTCAGGAGTTTACCATACTTCCAAAGGTGTTCATGACCCCCAAAACGTTAAAAACTTCAAGTCAGGCATATAGCAAGTGCTTAAATCTTTGCTTATTAATTTTTCTAAAAAAATATGTATATAAACATTTTTGAATTTCCACGTGTGTTTGTATTTGTGCGCCTTTCCTCCTAGCAATCCATCAGTATGAAGCCGGGAGTTAACACTCAGCTTGTTCACGAACTGCCCTCCTTTATTTGTTCTGAACGTTTCAGGTTCTCATCTTCTATCACTGTCCCTTCTACAAGCAATACCCCTTCCTATGGCCTGGAAAGAAGATCCCCGCGCCCTGGGCAAATACCACAAGTGTGCGCAAGCTCATCCTCTTCTTGGAGACCACGCTGAGTGAGCGCTCTCCCCACGGATCCTTCCATGTGTCTCAAGCGATCCTCACGCCCAGAGTGAAGACCATCGCCCGGGGCCTGGTTGGCGGCCTCAAGAACACGCTGGTCCATAGGTAAGAATTTGCTTCCTTTTCACAAGTGAGGGTTAAAAAAAAAAGTTTTTATCTTGATTCTCTTCTGAATAAACAGCAAACAGCAGTAAAACCATATACCTTGAAGATTTAAAATAACAAAACAAAACCCCAAAAACCTTATATTTGAAAAAGTTGTGTACTTGAGGTGTCTTGCATTAACCGTGGCCAAAGGATCTCTAAACACTCTGTTAAAATGTACATATTATAACATAAATACCCTCTACATTTCAATATGGAGACAAAGCACTTTCGGCCACCACCAGTCCGTTCACGTCTGGCTGGAGATGCCATCATGTTCCTGCCCCTGCCCTCGAAGCTGGCCCAAGCACTCACTCTCTTAAGAAGCATTAAATGAGACTGCTGTGCCAGGCAGTAGGGATTCAGAGATGACCCTCCCAGGATTTAGGATGTCCTTTCTCCCTTCCTTAGTGACAGTGAGTCCTAAGAAGCAGCTCAGGATACCACCTACCATGCCATAGCTTCAGATACTTTCTCGGAGCAGAACTGATCCTGACTGTACAATTAGGCAGGAGAAGCTCCAGAAACGTTGTGTTAGATGATGTTCGTTATCCTGGGCACCAATAAATGATAGGGGTCGTCAAGAAAAAGGATGGCTTGTGTCTATGTACATGTATGTGTGTATGCCTATGCCTGTGTATAAAGGGAATGTTATAAATACATTTGGCTAATAGGGCATCCCTCACAATCCAAGCTCAGGAAACCAGTATGTTTGGATAACAAGGGATATTTACGAGAATCACTTTGGTTCCTGAGTTCCAGGTGCTGAGCACCAGAGTTCAGATAATGAAAGATTCATCAAAAAATGTGTCCCTGTCTATTTGGATAGTTTGGATATGACTTCTGATAACAGGTGTTCACCTGGCAGGAGTTTGGATGACGACCTGAGAGCTTCTGATTGTGCTGGCCGTGAACAGAACCAGAAACCTCTTTCTGTGTGGCTCTACTAAGTCTTCACCGAATTACCTGTGCTTAACTTGGGAAAGAGAGTTTCATAAACCAAGACCAGAATCATGAACTTTCCTTTTTATAGTACATGCTCATATATCCATACCATTTCCTCATGCCTTTGGTAAATTTGTAGATTAACATTATTTATTTATTTATTTATTCAGCGATGAACAGGAGCTAGGTCCAAAGACACAAGATGAATAATCTAGTCATTGCCCCCACAGACGTACATTCTATTGGGAAAAATAAACATGTAAATTTCTATGTAACACTGTGAAAATCACTATAATAAAGTCTGTGCAGAGAGCTGTACTTGTAAGGAAGAGGAAGTCTTTAAAAATAAGGATGTGTTATATCTGTATAGTGTATTCTGAATATAGAGCACCCTCTTGCAGATGATTTCATTAGGTTCTTAAAGTAAGCCAGCCTCCAGGAGGGCACGTTGTCTAAAGCATGTTATTGTCCCCACTTCAGATGGGCCCAATGAGGTTAAGTGACCCAGACCCCCAAAGCTGGTAAGAGTCAGTATTACATCCCATCCGTGGACTTCTGATTGTTGGACCATTGCCCCTTTCAGCATCCAAGCACTGACTTGTATGTAGCACATTTCAGTGCCCTGTTCCTTTCTGCTCCACTGGTCTGTGATTGTCTCACTAGCACCTGAATCCGGTCAGCTCTTACTGGCTACAATTCTGAACCCACAAAGTCACAATGCTTTTCATACTCATGAGTTCCTGCATCTTTAATCTGGCTGCAGATGAAGCACAAGGCTCTTCCACTGAGAGGTAACGATGGCGCACGCGCCCGAAGTCCCAGCATCCTAGCACGCCAGAGCCTTAACCTGCTGGCTGCAAGCACACATCTGGGAGATTGGAAGGATACTGGGGCATCTCGCCGCCTGCTGGTCACAAGAATGTTACCGAGATGCATTAGGCTTCCTAGGCCTCCACATCAGCTGCTTTGGTTGTTTGTTCCCAAACACCAGCACGACATGTGACTGTCATTTCCCCTGGGCTATTGAACAAGCGTGTTGACTTAAAAAAGTATATATGCACAACGTGAGAGCTGCGAGTTAAGTTTTACTGGGGGCAGAATGAGGACTGAAGCCCAGGAGACAGCGTTTCAGATAACTGAGAAGCTGCCCCAAGGAGGCGAGGGGGGAAGCCAGGATACAGAGGAGTTTTGCAACAAAGGGCAGGTTGTCGGGAACGTTGGAAGATTATTGCTAATTAAAGAAAACCAGATATCTCAAGGTAAGGAATTTAGCGCTTTTCTATGTACGGAAGATGCAAGAGTCTTGGCTCACTGAAATCATTCCTTTGATATGCACCTCAGCCATCTGGGGCCAGTATCCTGACACATCCTGAGTTTCCTCAGGGCTCACCGCAGGGGGTGGCTGCAGTCTGGCGGGCTGCTAGATGGCAGGTATTCTTTTCAGCCCTGAGTTTCCTCGGCTCACGTTTGAGGGGTATAGTCATTGATGACTGTGACATCCTTTGTTTATTGACATGGCAGGAAATATTTCATTTCTCAAGCATATGGAAGAAGCAGTTGTCACAGGCCTTCCCTGAGAGCCAACACCCAGAAGGTCTGTCGTAAGGCACACGGGGTGCTGTCAGACTGGTCCTGGGCACCAGTTATCAGCTTAACCGAGAGGAAAAGACAAGGTATATTTTCCTATAAATGTAGTGGTGGTTTTCTCAGCAGGCAGTTAACCCCCACTTCCCGCTAACTCTTAGGTCAACTTTGGACTTGTGATTTTGTTTGCTTGAAGCCATGAAAAATATATCCATTCTTATCTCCATTTCATTAAGATCTTCTTGTGAGTTTCTATCTTGATCTTTCGTTTGGAACATATTTCTCTGTCTCCTCTTTTGCCTGACTCTCTGTGCCAACTACCTCCCCAGTCTTGAAGGAGTGACCTTGTGCAGGTGATGTCCCGAGGGCCCAGAGCTCGGGGCACAGGGGGTGTCCCCTGTGTGGTGCGCCTACCTGCTGTGGTGCAGGGGTAAAACATAGCCATTCTGACTGAATTTCTAAGGTAGTTTTCCCTAGATTCTTAGAAACCTTGCACTCCCACTGAAATCAAATGAAAGCAAATTTTGCCTAAGCCTGAGGGCACAGCAGCATGGGGCCGCAGAAGGGGACACAGACTGAAACCAGAGGCCCAAGGTTGAAGCCTGACTTGGTTCCTGTTACGGACTGAATTGTGTTCCCTGGAATTTCACATGTTGAAGCCCTAATCTCCAGTACCTCAGAACATGGCTATATCTGGAGATGGGGCCTTTAAAGAGCTGGTAAAGTTGGGCTTCCCTGGTGGCGCAGTGGTTGAGAGTCCGCCTGCTGATGCAGGGGACATGGGTTCGAGCCCTGGTCCAGGAAGATCCCACATGCCGAGGAGCGGCTGGGCCCGTGAGCCATGGCCGCTGAGCCTGCGCGTCCGGAGCCTGTGCTCCGCAACGGGAGAGGCCACAACAGTGAGAGGCCCACGTACCACAAAAAACAAAAACAAAAACAAACTGGTAAAGTTAAAATGAGGCCATTCGGGTGGGCCCTAATCCAGTCTGCCTGGTGTCCTTATAGGACAAGGAAATTAGGACACACAGAGACACTGGGGATGGGTGTGCACAGAGAGCAAACCCTGTGAGGACACAGGGAGAAGGTGGCCATGTGCACGCCAAAGAGAGAGGCCTCAGGAGAAACCAAACCTGCTGACACCTTTATCTTGGACTTCCAGCCTCTAGAGCTGTGAGGAAATAAACTTACGTTGTTTAAGCCACCCAGTCTGTGGCGTTTTCTTACAGCAGCCCTAGAAAATTAACACAGTGCCTTAGAAACAGACTACCTGGGCTTGCCTGGTGGCGCAGTGGTTGAGAATCTGCCTGCCGATGCAGGGGACACGGGTTTGAGCCCTGGTCTGGGAGGATCCCACATGCCACAGAGCAACTAGGCCCGTGACCACAACTACTGAAGCTGCGTGTCTGGAGCCTGTGCTCCGCAACAAGAGAGGCCGCGATAGTGAGAGGCCCGTGCACCGCGATGAAGAGTGGCCTCCGCTCACAACTACAGAAAGCCCTCACACAGAAGCAAAGACCCAACACAGCCAAAAATTAATTAATTAATTAATGAACTCCTACCCCCAACATCTTCTTTAAAAAAAAAACAGACCGCCTTTGACAAATTTCCTGAGGTCTCTGAGCTGTGGGTTGTCTTACCAGATAAGTGGGGTTGATAAAACCGCACAAGATTGTGGAGTCTTAACAGGAAAGCGTCTCCCACAGTGCCTGGCACAAGACAGGCATGCCATGCCCATCCCTGCACTGGACCAGCCCTGCTCTCAGTGGGCCTCTAAGCCAGGGGGAAGCTTCTGAGCTGCTGCTCTGCAGCCCTTGGGATTCAGTGCCTCACGGCCCCACAGCAGTATCTGACTCAGCCGTCTGCACTGATCTCTTGGTAAAGAAATCTTGGTAAAGAGGTCTTGGTGAAGAGGGCTTGGTGAAGGCCAAGAGTTAAGAGAATAGAGCGGCCCCTGCTCACTGTGTTCTGCATTTCCTCGTTATTCGATCCTTGTGCGCAATCCTGCTTATTTGATCCTTGCCCTGGGGAAGGCTGACACGAGAACCCGAAGCTGACACAGAGCTCTCTGTCGCGGAGAGGAGACCACAGGTGCTCGCCTTTCCCTCTGCTCGGCCTCCAGGCCTCCAGGGATCCTCCACGGGCTGGCTCTGGCTGGAGTCGGCTGGAGGTGCCTTGACCAAACCTTTCATTCTCATTTCCCCGTGGTGACCAGAAGGTGGTGCCAGAGTCTCATACTTAAACGTGGACCAGCGGATTTTTTAAAAGGAGGCTGAAATGCATCAGGCTCAGGGCTGCTGTGGCCTTCGTGCGGGCCACTCTGTGTTCCAGGTCTGTGTCTCCAAGGGATGACTGCATTTGTGACCCTTCCCTCTCAGGACACAGTTTGTCACCTAAGCAGCAGTATGTGACCACTTTAGGAAGTTTTCTTACCCCCACCCCCAAATCGCTACCATTTATGATTCCTTCTCTGGTCCCCAACACTTACAGAGTACTTATTATATCCCAGGCCCTCTTCTAAGTACTTTACACATATTACTTTATTTAATTCCCCCAAATCTATATGAAGTTTTATTATTATCCCCATTTTACAGGGGGAGAGACTGAGGCAGAGAAACTGAATAGGTTATGGTCAAATCAAGGGTACTACTAAATTGTCAGGAGCCCCAGTTAAGAATGGAAGTACCCCTGTGATATTGGCTTATTACGTCATAATCAGCTATGAATATAAAAATGCAAATCAATTTGTGAGATGTGTTTTAGCCCATGGCTGATCATAGAGTCTGCTGAGCGAGGGAAGAGACCCAGGACTGATTACAGTTGTCACGATGAAAGGAAAAGAAAGTGGAGAAGGACAAAATGCTTCAAGGCCTTGACAGGTTGCCTAGAGAGAGACTGAGAAGTTGAATGTACACTCAGAGGAGGGAAGACAGCTTCAGAGGCACAAGGCGGGGAGAAGATGACAACCAAGGACAGTGTTACCAAAAGAAGAGAAAGGGGCCATTAAGAAATAAACTTAGCTTATTTTCAGTTTTTACCCAGAGAAAATCCTTCCTAAAAACAACCTCCAGTCTCTTAACCAAAACGTAAGCCCTGGTTTGTGTCTTCCTTATAGCATCCTCAATGTCGCAAGTATTTAGTGAGCTATTGTTACCATGATGCAAAACTGAGTACTTCATTACTCCCTCCTCTATACCACCCACGGTATTTT
Source organism: Delphinus delphis (assembly GCF_949987515.2). Classification (NCBI taxonomy): domain Eukaryota; kingdom Metazoa; phylum Chordata; class Mammalia; order Artiodactyla; family Delphinidae; genus Delphinus; species Delphinus delphis. The sequence goes on from NC_082686.1 coordinate 58,085,307, forward strand.
ACACATACTACTAATATAGGAACTATCACATTAAACTGTCATCGTTTGTTTACATCTCTGAATTGTGAGCTTCTTTGGATCACATTCTGGCTTTCACATAGAAATTATAACATGAGACTGACAGACTGCATTTGTAAGACAACTGAGCAAGCATTGGTCCAATAAGAAGCCACATGTGCTGCTGGAATAACTGTATATCCATATGGCAAAAGTGAACCTTGGCCCCTGCTTCACACCATATATAAAAATTAACTTGTGATGGATCTTAGATCTAAACATAAAAGCTAAAATTATAAAACAGGAAAGTATCTTGTGACTTGGGAGTAGGCAAAAGTTTCTTAGACAGGTCACAGAAACCATAAAAGAAAAAAAAAGATAAATTAGACTCCATCAAAATTAAGGAATTCAGCTCACCAAAATATGCCATTGAGAAAATTAATAGGCAAGCTACAGGTGGGGATAAAATATTCAAAAAGCTTATCTGACAAAAGGCTAGTATCCAGAATATATAAGTAACATCTACAACTCAACAATTAAAGGAAAAAGAGCAAAAGAGAGAATGGGTAAAGGAACTGAGCAGATGCTTCCCAAAGAAGATACACAAATGGCCAATAAGTACATGACAAACTGCCCAACATCATTAGTGATCAGAAAAATGCAAACTAAAACACTGTGAGATAACTTTACACATCCGCCAGAACAGCTAAAATTAAAAAGATTTATAGCACCAAATTTAAGAGAGGATGTGAAGCAAACAGAACTCACATACTTCGTTCATGGAATGTACAATGGAACGACCTCTTTGGGTAAAGATCTGGAAATTTCTTATAAAACCAAATGTAAACCTAACATATAATAAAACAACTTCACTCTTTGGTACTTACCCAAAAGAAATGAAAATAAATGTCCACAAAAAAGACTTGTATAAGGATGACCATAACAGCTCTATTCATAATATCCAAAAACTGGAAACAGTCCATTTATCCATCAATAGGAAAATGGATAAATTACAGTATATTCATACAATGGAATACTATCCAATGACTAAAAAAGAGAACAAATTGCTGATGCATGCAACAACATGGATGACTTTCAAAACCATAATGCTGAGTGAAAGAGCCTCACACACAAGAATGCACATTGCATGGCTTATGTGTAATTCTAGACCAGGCAAATTTAATCTGTGTTTTTTTTAAAAACAACAATAACAACAACAGTATAATTATTGCCTCTGGAAGAATGGGAGCAGGGATCGATGGGAAAGGTGAATGCAGAACCTTCTGGGGTGCTGGTAATGTTCTATACCTTGAGATGGGTATGGGTTACATATATACATTTGTCAAAACTCAACCAGTGTTCACTTAAGCTGTGTGCATTTTACTGGGTATAAACATTACGTCAAAGGGGAAACAGGTTGAAAACAAATACTGAACCCTAGATCTGCATGCTGAGATACTGAGGGGAATGTGTCATAGATGTTTGCCGTTGGAATTTGTCAAAAATATAAGCTGGATTGATGCCCAGATATATGGTAAGCAAGTATAGTAAAATGTTAGTGGTAGAATCTAGATGGTGGACATGCTCACTGTAAATTTCTTTCAGTGTTGCCATATGTTTGAAAAGTTTCATGATAAAATTTCGTGGTACAAAAAAATTAAAGAACTCACCAATAATTAGCCTCTTGATCTTAGTTTTTCAAGGTCCTGTTGACATGGTATGTCTTTGGTGATTGAGGCGAAGAATTTCTTCTTCCAGCACAGAAACCCTAAAAGTACAGTTCTCTAATGGACTAGACATCACTCTGTCCCTGAAAAAGATTTAAGCTTAAAGGGACAAATTTGGTGTCCCTTTATGACACCATGAGCTTATGCCTCTGTTGATACGCTTTTGTTACATTAACAGAAATGTTTTCTTTCCCGTTTCTAAACGCTGCTCTCTGTTCTCTCTTGCCCCAACACTCTCCTGTGTAGGAATCTTCCTGCCATCCTGGACTGGGTGAAGACTCAGAAGCCTGGAGCCCTGGGTGTCAACATCATCACGTCTGACTTCGTGGACCTGGTGGACTTTGCCACAGCTGTCATTGAATTGAATGACCTCCTACAGGAGGATAGAGCTTTGGCTAAATGCTGATTTAACTTGTTATTTAACTTAATATTGAAGTTGTTGATCCAGGCTAGAGTTCTGAAGGGTTTCTTGTTTAGTTGGCCCCTGGGCAGTGATGGTGAAGGGAGTCAGAGGAGGGGATATTTTTTTTTCCCCTCCTCACAGGGCCATTTGGATAAAATTACAGGGCTTTTAATTGCATTTTTCCCAAATGAGACTTTGTAAAAACTTAAGTCCGAGGGAAGAAAGCTTGTTTCATGTGATCAAGGTCAGCATCTCCCCAACGGCATATGATGTTGAATGTAATATGGAAGTGGGGTTTCCAGGTTCCACTGGGGTATTGAGTGTCCCCTAATTGGCCCAGTTCCCTGTTGTCTTCTGGGATGTTGTGGTGGAGGCAGAGAGAAGGCTGAAGCAGAAGGGCATTCCTGATCCAAAGGAGGGCTCGTGGCAGGTGCGGACTGCCCTGTGCGGTGGCTCTATCACCAGCCTGGGGCTCTGAGGGGAGAAAGGCCAAGCACCAGTTTTCTCTAAGCGTCTTAAACGTCACCACTTCTTCCCCAAGAGTAAGACGTATTTATCACCAAGCTATTTCAGCCACAAGCCGTCTTGCAGTGCTTGTGCTGGTAATTGGTCATCTTCATTCTTTAGACAAACCGTGCGTACTGTCCTCGGTATCAGAAACAAGTGGGTTTGGAGCTGTTCTGTAACTCCTTGAAAACAAGACTACCTCGGGGACATTTAAGATGATGGTGTGTCATCCCGTGAGAAATACACAGTGTTGGAACACTTCCAGTTTGTGTCTTGATTGTTCTACTTTCTGCAGGTTGTTTTGAGCCTACTAATCACCACTGAAGGAGGGCTTTGAAACTCAAGAGGGGATTTTTTTATTATTATTGAGAAGAGGTGCTTATCTATAAAGAGCCCTCTTGTGTTTTATTTATTTATTTATTCTTTTATTTATTTATAGGTTAAGTATCTTCAGTGCTTCTTACCTCAAGATCACTCACAAAGGAGCTTCCTGAACTTTTCTCACCCAGGCCAGATGCTGCCACGGTCCTCCTCCCCTCCACAGGACCACGCATCTCAGGACCATGAGCGACCTCTGACTCTACTATAGATGCTGTAGACGTCCTGCCCCCCACCCCAGCCCATCACGCTGGGGACGGTGTTCGTGTGTGGGTGTGGTCCAGACCCGAGAAGCCACTACCAAGCCGTGCACTGGAACAGAAGATGAAATGGGTCATGAAGAGCTCTCGGTTTTTAAGGAAAACCCTCTAGAAGAGCGATGAAAAGGAAGGTGCTAGAAAGAACACTGGCCACGGGAGTGTGTGTACTTCAGTGCTCCTCAGAACTCTCTGAGAATCCCTAAGGAAGTGTCGTCTTCTGGATCCTTAAGGCTGAAAGATAACACGGAATCCCGGACGGCTGTGTGCCTTTATACAGATGGTTGGACCACCTCCCAGCAGCTTCCCACACCTGTTCTCCGATGCTCATGGCTGGATTTTGCATGTTGCCTGCCGTGGGGGTGTCCTAGCTGAGCTGCTAAGAGCACATGCACACCCTCGACACTTGGTCTTCCAGCCTTTACATTGCTTAAAGTAATTTAAGCCCCAGCCGAGGACGTCACAACGCAAAGGCCTCTGGTTTAACTGTTCCTTCTCTTGCATTTGAATCCCTCTCCAGAGATGGTTCTGGGATTTTATTGTCAGTTTTTTGAGGGCCTTCTCTGGAAAGGAGTGAGAAAGTGAGTACCCTCACTTTCTTAATTTTCCTTCGATTCTGATATTAAACTGCAGTGACAAGCTCTGAAATTCCCTAGCCTACCCTCAGGGTTTTATTTGTGTTGTCATTATTTCATTTTTGTCTTGATTTTAATACTTGGTCAATTGCTAGGGGCTAGATCATTTCCCTTCTTCAAGCCCTTTGTTACTTGGCAAAGAGATATGGAGGCAAGAGGAGAATTATTCTGCTCTGTTTTACTTGAGCCTTAGCTTTGCCCAGACGCTTGGTGCTATGAGGCCAGGTGTGTTGACAGGTATCTACACAGGATGCCAGTGACACCCAAGGGCTGCTGACTGTTCAGTGAAATGTTTACTTGATTTTCTCCTTTAGTGTTAAAATATATCGTTGCACTTCACTTGGGTTGTAACATTTAAGTGCACCTCGATGTTCATGACGAAAAAGCACAGAAAACCACACCAAGGTCGCACGCATGGAGTCTTGCTTTTTGTGGAGGGGCCAGGCGCTCACTCCTTCCTGCTGCTTTGGGTTGCCAGCCTGGCCTGCATTCTGAAATTCTGCACAGGAGTTCTGGAAGATAGGAGGAAGATTATTTACAGTTCACCCTTGGTAAACACCCCTGAATTGGCAGAATTTCTGCCCCAAGACAAAGTTGCTTAATATATTGTAAAGGATGTGTGTGTTCTGCTCCTTGACCTCAGGCCAAGCAGGAGACTCAGTGATGGGACCGGGGGAAGAGACACTTTAGGTCTATGACTCATTCTGCAACTGCCAACAATAAAAAATTGTGACCTGATCACATCGCTTATTCTCACAAGGTCTTGGGATTTTTTGGATCAAACAAGGCTATCATATTTGCTCAGAATGAACTTCAAGATCAGTGAAAAAGCTACTTGATTGAGCAAAAGAGGACTTTAGTTTCACAGGATTTGGGGCCACATTCATTCTGAAATGTAGACTGAGATTTTCTTGGGCTCCCAGGACCACTTCCCACATGGCCACACCTCCATGGCTTCATGGCGAAGGGGACAGTCACAGGTTGCAGTTAGAGTAGAGCAGTGTTTAAAGGCTTGAACTTTGAGCCTTTTAGAGGGACCACTGTGGTTTCATGGGTACAGAAGATATTCTTAGGATTGGAGAAAGAGGTCAAGATGGAATTGATGGAAGGGAATGATAAATTATTGAATATTAAACTTTAAATTAATGGCAGATCTAAAAGGGTTATGCCAAAAATATTACGTATTTGCTGTATGAGACTCTATAGTAATTAAGTGTAATTATTTTCCTTAGTGCTGAGTCCAGACCCCTGCATTCTTGAGAACAGTTAAGCCATAGCCCCAACCCAGGATTTTATATAAACGCAAACAAAAACACAAGATCTGAGCCCAGGTAATGATCACCCTTAAGAATCCTACTTCTTCTAACATGACCTTATATTCTCATCGAAAAGTTTATATTTCTAGGGGCTTCCCTGGTGGCGCAGTGGTTGAGAGTCCGCCTGCCGATGCAGGGGACACAGGTTCGTGCCCCGGTCCGGGAAGATCCCACATGCCGCGGAGCGGCTGGGCCCGTGAGCCATGGCTGCTGAGCCTGCGCGTCTGGAGCCTGTGCTCTGCAACGGCAGAGGCCACAACAGTGAGAGGTTTGCGTACCACAGAAAAAAATGTTTATCTTTCTGTTCAATAAGACAATGTAGTGGAGCATTCTGGAATTAAATGCATTTCATGGTGGGTCAGGATTTTCTACTTTCATGTATTCTGAAGTGCTGCCCACAGAGATATTATTATTACATACAATCCAGCTAGGGGGCTTAGTGCTAAACTAAAGGTGGAGAAACAGAAGAGATTAAGCCTGAGACGAAACTTTTGCTTCCTAGGAAGCAAAAGCGTGATACAAATTTAGGCCATCTTACAGAATTAGTTCATGCCACAGATGAAGTTTCTGTAATGGCCTTCATTGGCTAATTGCAGACTTTCGCTGATAGGTTCTGGGAAATGGAACGGGCTAATGATGGGAACACAGCCATGAGACGCCCCCCCCCCCACCTTGCAGAGCAGAGAAGCGATCCTGGACTAAATCTGCCTTGGGTCTTTCATCTGGAATAAAAATGCTGTCTGATGTTTTGCAAACCACACTCAACTAGCTCCCCCAAAACATCAGGTCCCTAATAATTAGGTTAAATGCCTGTGTGCAGAGCGTGTAGAGGGGCAGTAGTCTTCCTTGTGTGAGATGTGTAGAGATGTGTAGAGAGCTCATTTATCAAGAGAGTGGCTTAGGACGACAGACTTGTCCACCAGTGGCACCTTTAGTGACCCGTCAAATGAGATGAGTAGGGCTGAAAGCAATATCTGAGCTAGGGAGGTGAACTTTCCCAAATACATGCTAAATAGTCACGTTATGCCAAAAGGAAATAAATAGAAACTGAAAACATAAAACGTCCAAACTGACAGGAAGTTTATATTGTATGGCATAGAACGTGGCTGTCCCCCTAAATTCCGCCAACTTCCCTGTACATCTATCTCGCCCCTCTGCCTCAGACTGCTTCCTAATATCTGCTACCAGAGCTGTGTCAACTCAGATGTTGCCTTGGGACACACAGGAGTGAACTGATTGGGTGATAAGTGAATTAGCTGGAAACTTTACCCTTAATTCCAAATGATAGTGAACAGCTCTTTACTGCTCCGAGAGCTCCACTGTCCCCTTATCCTCTGGCTTCCCCAGAGTCCTACTAGAAATAATGACACTAATGGCACTGTCATCACTGAATTGGCCCTAAACCAGGGGAATAGTGGACAAAATGCTATTGATGTTGTTGGCACAGTCTTAGACACTAAAAGTATCCTAAGATAACGCTCTCTATCCTGCAGTGGATATAGTGTTCTAGTCTTTTCTCCAACAAAACTTGTTCTTAGGACTTTTCAAACTTGTTTCTAAGCCTCATAGTTTGGATAAAATATTTTCCTTCCCTTCACTGGGAATCCAATCCCACAGTCTACTGAGTACCCCCCATCAATAGTCTAGAGGCATTTTCCATATCTTTCCCTCTCATCTCCGTCATGGAATATACCACTGCCTCCTCTTGTCTCCTGGTCACCCTTGACCAGCTGCTGATTACTGTTAATCACAGGATGCTGGCGAAACTTACAATAAAAAGCACATACATTCAATGATGTGCAAATGCACTCTTACCACAGTGGTTTTTGCACCTTACTCTCCTCAAAGGCATTATTCTGCACCCCTACTCGAACCCCATCAATAGAACTTTACCTGATTGGACCCCAGACCTGGGGCCAGTACTTCATTCAAATAGTTGGGGCTTGTCACAAACTCTGAGCCCAACGAGAAGCACAGCATTTTGAAAAGTCAAATAAGCCTTCCGTAGCTTTGTACATTTGCAGTTTTACATTTGTTATTAGGTTAGAGCACTAATAACACTTCAGTCATAAATCTATCCTATCAATATGATAAATCTTAGAACATAGTCTAGAAACAGTGGTACCTTACTGCTATTATACTTACTAATTTCCACCCTAATGGTAATAAGTATTACGTGCAGATCATGTATGCATTATTCGTATTGTGTATACGCCAACTGTAATCATTAACCTCACTGATTAGAAGGTACAGAGATTGTCAAAGTGAAAATAAATCTTGGTCAATTCAGATGATAATGTGAACCTGATAAATGCTCTGTTAGATATTATATTTTGTTCTTTATGCTTGTTTTATATGACAATGCATGCTGTTTGCTAAGTAAAAAAATAATACATTACACCAATTTTTAAGGTTAGAATGAAAATTTTACATATATGCTGCTTGATACTCTGAAATGCATTTTGTGGCATAATTATCTTATTCATATGCATTTCACATGGCTTTTTTTCCCCCTAGGAAATAATTGTTCAAATATATCTCTCTCCATCTTTCTGGTAACCTGGATTAAACTGCTTAATTCAACCTAAAACATTGTAAAGCCAGAGTACCTCATTTTAACTGTGAAAAAAGTTTAGTAGATATGATGACATGATATCTTTTCTTGTATTTGATTTGAACTACCTAAATAGGCTTAAACCTAATAATAAATATAAAACTTTGGCAGGCACTTTTCCTTTGTTGGTATGCAAATTTTATTATTGGCCCACTTCTAATTTTGTTTTAAAAAGTTACAGACTCAACGTCAATAAAATACCTGATTGGGCTTCCCTGGTGGCGCAGTGGTTGAGAGTCTGCCTGCCGATGCAGGGGACACGGGTTCGTGCCCCGGTCCGGGAAGATCCCACATGCGGCAGAGCGGCTGGGCCCGTGAGCCACGGCTGGGCCACTGAGCCTGCTCGTCTGGAGCCTGTGCTCTGCAACGGGAGAGGCCACAACAGTGAGAGGCCCGCGTACTGCAAAAAAAAAAAAAAAAAAAAGCCTGATTATAGTATATTGGATGAAGACCCTCTCAGCTTTGTCTCACACATACTGGAATTAGTTGCACAGGCCTGCGATTCCCAAAATGAGCTGTGCATGAAATGTACACAGTCTTGTCACCCATGCTTTTCCAAGCTTCACCCTCAGCACTTCAGCTGTTTGTACTAGGCTTAGGCTCGATCCTACTTACATTCATGGTCTCATTTGACCAACACCTCTGGCCCATGTTACTCTGAGTGGTCACCAAATGCCCAGAAATAGAACAACGTGGAGATTATGTGTTGAGCATACAAGGAATAAATAAAAGTGGGCCTACAGTTTCTGCTGGCAATGAAGATTTCAATATTCTCCTCATTCCTAATTCTTTTTAATAGAGTATCTGAGGCCACTTAGTTTTGGTGAATTTCTCTTTTTGCCCTATCCCCTACAAAAATAATGAGTTGAGGTGAAAGTCCCGTTTATGAATTTAGCAGAAATCAAATTAATTCTAAGTAATTATTCACTTCATATAGTTGAATGTTAGAACAGGTAATTAGGGATAATTATATTTCTATTCAAGTTATCATAGCAAGTGAAGAACATAGTCATAGTCAGAATTTTCTGCCTGTGTTTTTAGTTATTGTGTAGTAAGTCTACCATACTGTACTTTGGTTGGCTTTGATAAGTACCATTTCCAGTCATTTCCATTTGGTTTTAATAAAAAAACAACATAATGTAGATAGGGCTGTGTCCAAACATAAACGAAGCAGGTGTAACCTGCGTGGTGAAAGTGCAATGATTCTACCAGTCTGACTCAATTTCTGAACATACACTTGGGCTGAAACATTGCCCCTATGACAATGGAACTGTTGCGTTATATATGAACCCTTTAATATCTAATCACAATTTGTCATATTATAGCTGGGTTATAAACATTCTATTTAGCACAGAAACTAAGAACAGGCATTTCAGAGATGCATAGACCTGGATTTCTGTCCCAACTAGAGCATGCCCTGGCCATGTGATCTTAGGCAAACTAATGTCTCTAAGTATATAGGATATAGGACTAATAATACCTACTATGAAGGGTTATTGAGAAGTCCAAACAAGAAAATATATGGAAAGCATCTAGCACAGAGCCTGGCACACAGTAAATACTCGAGTAACTATTAGTCTTAATACTAGGGTGGGGACTTTGCACCCACCCCCTCCAAAGAGCACCCAGCACAGCCTCTTCTACACGGTTGACTGCTAACCATTGTGTCTACTGGTAAATGATTTAACAGAAACCAATTAATGAGAGAGAAAGCAGATACATTCAGACAGTGAAAGAGAAAGTTGCACAATCCCTGGACCAAATATATCGATACATTGCTCAGAGAGTGGGATTCATACCACTGGTGGTCTGCAAAATGATGTAAGGTAGAAAGCGACCACATCCTAATAGCATTAATATCGTTAATCACTTAACCATTCTGATTAGTTGAGGCGAAAGTCTCAGCTTAGTGACAAAAATCTCTTTGACCCTTGTTTGTTCAGCAAAAACAAAAAAGATAATAGTATCTAGCGAACATTAAATATCATTTTGTATTGTATTTATCTTTTGGTTACCTTCTCTCTGTAGCAAAGTGATCCAGGGTTTTTCAAGAGTGATATAAAATTTCCTTTCAAAATAAATTTAAGTTTAAAAAAAAATATTAGAAATACCCTTAAGGAGCTTACAGAAGAGCAGGGATAGGAAAAATAAGTAAGCATGCAATTACAATACAGTGTGATAAGTGATACGAAAAGGTAGAAGAGACGACATACTGGCTTAAAAAAAGTTTTCCAGTGTAAGTAACCTTGACTAATAAGTAGCAGTTAACCTCGTGGGGTGGAGGTGTGGGTGCAAAGGTGGGCATTTCTGTGATAAGGCACAGACACAAAAAAGAGCAAACATGTAGATATGCAGATAGTTCAGTATGGCTGGAGCACAGACATACAGGGAATAAAGAATCAGTTAACAGACTGGAGAGGTATGCAGGGCCTGATCTCAAGAGGTCTTATAACCCATTCTAGGAGATTTGGACTTTATCCTGAGGACAGTGGTGAGCCAATGAACATTTTCAGCACACTTACATTTTAGAAAGATAATACTGGCTGTAATGTTGACATTGGCTTTGAGAGAAGATGGATTAAGCAGAGCTAACCTGATTCCTTTATAGCAGACTCCTCAGAGCTTCTGTTAATATATACCGTGAATTTGTGAGAATTATATAGCATAAAGCCCTTTCCAAACCTAAAAAATATTAAAAATAATAATAAATTTAAGTTTTTTGAGAGTCCACGTGAAGAAGCTATGGGAATGACCTATGTTTACGATCCTTTCCGGGCCGAAAATGATTGCAATTGATTCTACCACACCTTTGCCGAGAATTGGGTTTGGCTGGGCTCTTTTTGAACATCTTTACTAAATACATAAATAAACTACTATTTGAGATAGGGAATCACCTCTTTTTTTCATAAGGGAACTTTCTTTGTGTTTCCTGCAGAAGGTCCACGCTTAGACCATCTTCTCTCCACGTTGTCCGGGCAGCAGTTTAAACTTGGGGGAAAGAGGTCCTGGAGTCACTCAGTCCCACAGATGGCTGTACCCGGTTAGCACACAATGCAGTGAGCAAACCCCATTCCTCCAGCTTCGAAAGTGACTCCTTTTCTGTGACTCCCTGAAGCTGAGATGCTTGGATGTCCTGGATTTTTCTTGCGTTTTTTTTTTTTTTTTCCCAAAGGAATTCTTCTTGATCAGCAGCATGTTCTTTGTTTACCCCTCTGCTAATCTGCTCAGTATGACTAAAGGAGTGTTATTATCTTTAAGACATGAAACCTTTCATTCTCAGAGAGAGTGGAGGGTTGCAAGGGAGGGACAGTGGCCAAAGCCCATGTGGCTCAAACCTCACCCGGGATGGCCTGGACAAGTGCCAATAAAACAAAGTGCTGGTCAGCCCAGGGTGTTTGCACAGCTGGGCAGTGTTTGGGGACAGCATGGGTGGGGAAGGGGGACACAGAAGTGTCAGCCTCTGACAAGTAACATCGTGCCGAAGAAGCCTTAGGCAAGCAGATGGATTTAATCTAAAGGGACTGCTGTCTAAAGACTTTCCTGCCTCGATCCCCAGTGGGTATGTTCTCAGTCAGGGTGCAGAGAGTTTCATTTCCAGATCTCTGTGAAATATAGGACATTAGATTGCCTTTTACAAAAGCGTCCCCCACCAGCAACCTTGTGAGTGTAGAACTAACTTGCCAGACAGGGTGGGGAAGCTGCGGCGGGGGTGGTGGGATGCTTTGGTAGAGCCAGAATGCGCAGGCGCTGAAACAACACAAACTTTTCCACGTATATGCACTTTTTCCTGGTAGAGGATCCGTAGCTTTCATCAAGGAATCTATGATGCTAAAAAATTATATACCATTGCCTCCAAGTGCCCATGAGAACGAATTATCATTTAAATGTTGTTAAGCAAGCAAAGATGGCTAATTGAGGCTAGCCCTAGGAAGCCTTGGTCCTTCCTAGGACAACAAAACGAACTAAATTAAGACTCACGCATTTGTTCACTAAAAGTGCTCTCTTTCAAGACGTAAGATTGGATAGAACGAGATAAAAAGGAACAGACTAAGTCAAGTCCAAAGGATCCTAAGAGACAGTTAGATGAGCTTTAGCAAGAGAGGAGGGTGGGAAAGCCAGAGCAGCCAGGCCCACTGGCAGACACGGAGAGATGACTGGGCACGAGGCACAGATCTGAGCACAAGTTCAGAGGCAGATGGGTACATCGGAGCCTCCCCAGAGAAGGGCAACCAGGAGAGTGAAGAAGCCGGAAGTCACGTCTCATGAGAAAGCAGGAAGGTTGGGTTTAGAAAAGATTGAGAGAAAGGTGACAGGGATATTTATGACTGAGATTTTAGAATCTTATGACTTTAGATGTGGAAGGGACCAAAGAACATTTGTGCCATTGCTCATGTTACAGGAGGGGAAACAAAACCAGAGAGGACTGCCTGGCCTAAGGCAGAGCTGACACTAGAATTTGGTCTCTGAGTCCCTTTCCATCATTCCCAGCTGCCTCCCTGAGTGCCTGATGTGCAGGAAAGAACTAGAACTCATGAGCTGCCATTTCAGGAAGTTAGATCACGGCTTCATGAAAAGCATCCGTATGTGGAAAGGGACGCTGAGTGAGCTAGTGAGCTCACCATCATAACGACTATTTCTGAGAGAGTGTATATTAGTTTCTTATTGCTGTTATAACAAAGAAACCACAAACAATGGTTTGCAACAGCACAAATTTCTTATCTTTCCAGTCTGGAGCCAGAAGTCTAAAATGGGCCAGCAGGGCTGTGTTCCTTCAAGAGCCCCTAGAGGATAATCCATTTCCTTACCTTCAATTTCTAGAAGCCAACTCCCTGCATCTTCAAAGCCAGTGGTGTAGCATCTTCAATCTCCCTCTGACTCTGGTTCTGTCATCTCATCTTCTTTGATTCTAACCTCTTATGAGGACCCTTGTATTGATTATTCCCACCTGGATGATCCAGGATACTTTTCCATCTTAAAATCCTTAATTGATCACGTATGCAAAGTCTTATTTACCATATAAGGTGGCTTACTCACAGGCTCTGGGGATGAAGACATGGACATCTCTGGGGACTCTTATTCAGCCTGCCATAGAGTGGATCCTGAAATGTGCGTTCACACTGATACTGAGTTGAAAGCAGGCCTGACTTCAAATCCTGGCTCCAGCACCTATTCATTGCCCAACAATTACCCCTTTGAGTCTCTGTCCCCTCATCCACAAAGAAGAATAAAATCTCAAGGTTATGATGATGAGGATTTGTGGCAATATATATAAAATGCTTAACATAGAGTGCGCCCTCAGGAAGTGGCAGCCATGTTTGTTCAAGGAACTTCCAGGTGATTCCCACCAGACAGGAATTCCATAGAAGACATTCCATTATTAAGTTCTATAAGATTTGATAAAGTGACCTCCAAATTCTCTTCTGAGATTGCTAAAATAAAAGGGAATGAAGTAAAGGGGATTTTTCTCCCAGATATAATTGTGTTGTCTATTTCACAGATCCAGATCTGTCCCACGCTAGGTCTTACCTATCCTTTCTGTGCAGCCAAAACTGGCCAAAACTCTGGTGGTCCCTTGAACATATACCCAGCTTTTCTTCCCTCTTCACGCATATTGGATGTTAGGTGGAGGGAGATTATTCTTGAGATTGACTAGACTAGATAGACAGTATTATTCCTTTTACATGTCAGGAAGTTAGAACTCAGAAGGCAACTAATTTGCCCAAGTTAGCTCAGTCAGAGGCTGAGCCAGGACTCTACTCATTTCTGCCTCATTCCCAACCCATTGGGAATGAGGTAATTGATTTTCTGGGTTGTCAGTAGCTAACAGACCCTGCTATTTGCCCCCTGTGGTACTGTTGTCTGATTGTGTCACCTAGATCTCTGGTTGGGTTTGAGCAGGATTGAGAGCCTGACCTGGTGTGTAATGATTGGCCAGACCAGGCAGCTGAGACCAGCACGAGCTCCCGCCTTCACATCTGTCAACATACCTGACTGCAAGCAAATTGCTGCCTGTGACCACTGTGTCCAGGAGCCAGAGAGACCAGGAAAGGAAACAGAGGGGAACATCTCAATTTCGTGCTTGGGGGAGAAGTAGAAGCCTGTGTTGATGCTTCTTCCAAACATCCCAAAATCTTCAGCAAGGATTGGAACAGTCTCAGACCGCCCCTGCTGAACCAGGAAGGAAGCTGAGGGAAGAATCCAGATCAAGAAGCAGCAATCAAGGTAGGTGATCTGTCTGGTCACAGGCCCTTCTCTGGAGATCACAAAGCAAGCGCTTGACCCAACCTTGCAGCCAGCACGTCTCGGGTGATGTTCTGCTGAAGGAGGTGTGGTTGATGTGGGCGTATGTCGGGCAAATCAAATCATTTGTCCTCCAACGTATTCTGAAAGTGGGTTGTATTTTTCTTCCAGCTTCTCTCTCTTTTGAAAATTGCTGCTGTTCTTCTACATATTTCAAAAGTTTAAAAAAAATCTTTCATCATAAAAAATCCTATTTGTGATTTGTTGAAATTCTTCCATCGATCGTGGCTCTGTAAACATGGCTTTGTTCCAGAATTTCGTTTGCATGAATTCTTTTCACTTTCAAAATACACCAAAGAGGACAGTTTGCAATTATTCTGAGGAACGCACAGTCCATGCAGAGGCTGTAAACCTCAAAAGACAGGATATCCCAGGAAGCCATGTGCACTTTTCTGCTTTGGAACCTAGGGAGTTAAAAGTCTTGAAATTGCTGGAGCAGAATCAAGCCTATTTACCTAAGCTTATCACCCCAGGCAGCAGGTCAATCATTTACTGATGCCAGGCTCTTTCCTACCTTTGGTGGAGGACCGCTAAAGCCCTTGCCTGATTCTCTCTAAAGAATGGACACAAGGCAACTTAGAAGATACATTTCTCTGAAGCTATAGCCTCCAGACCAGAGTACATTTTTACCCTGCCCAGAGTAGGAAATGCCTTAGGGTCCTTCCCAGCTCGATAATAAACGAGAGCAAGCACACAAGCTGGATATCTGACACCACCTCGGACATAAGAGCTCATGACTTTGGAGAAACTTCTCCTGCTGCTGGAAGTCTATAGGGAAGAAACAGACTAGCTCTAGAATAAGTTATTATTCTAGGGGGGGATTGAGGTGGTTACATAATCCTCAAAAACATGGAATTTTCCCCTCCAACTCTACACATTCCAGAAATATTCTTAGTGAACACGATCCACTCTTCTTTAGGCCTGAATGTAACTCCTCCAGAAACATTGTCATATTGTCACAGCATATGTCTGTCAGGTCTGTGCAGTGGTTCCTGTTTTTTATAATTATTAGAAGCCTGGTGGTAGGGAGGCCCTATTTTTCTGAACTCCCTTTAAGGAAGGGGCTGGGCCATGTATTTGACCTGGTAATGTTTGACACTATTGTTTTGGGCTGTGCTGGGTCTTCGTTTCTGCGCGTGGGCTTTCTCTAATTGCAAAGAGAGGGGGCTACTCTTCGTTGCGGTGCATGGGCTTCTCATTGCGGTGGTTTCTCTTGTTGCAGAGCACAGGCTCTGGGCGCGTGGGCTTCAGTAGTTGTGGCACGTGGGCTCAGTAGTTGTGGCTCGTGGGCTCTAGAGCACAGGCTCAGTAGTGGTACACGGGCTTAGTTGCTCCGCGGCATGTGCGATCTTCCCGGACCAGGGCTCGAACCTATGTCCCCTGCATTGGCAGGCAGATTCTTAACCACTGTGCCACCAGGGAAGTCCCAATGTTTGACACTATTTTTGTCAATCACTTATGGAACTGAAGTGACTCCCCTCTGGTGAAGTTTGTGGCTGGAGGTTTTAAGTGGCTCCGGCAGTTAACTAGGAGCAGGAGTTGAGGCCACTGAGAGTGCAGCCCAGACACAAACCCCATGTGTGATTTTCGATGAATCTGGGGCTAATTCCCAGGAATGTGGTGAAGAATTATGAGAAACTGATTGATTTATGTGACAATATTAAGCTCAGTAAAATGGTAAGTGTGTATCTGGCCGGTTTCCAGAGAATTCTTGGAGATAACGATGGAGGTAGTTTTGAAGAGGAGGAAGGGTGTCAGTGTATTCAAATGCATTGGCCAGATTTACCCACAGTCCTGTAGGCTGTCTGTCCCACACTAGGTCTTACCTATCCTTTCTGTGCAGCATCTGGCCAAAACTCTGGTGGCCCCTTGAACATATACCCAGCTTTTCTTCCCTCTTCACGCATATTGGATGTTAGGTGGAGGGAGATTATTCTTAAGATTGACTAGATAGACAGTATTATTCCTTTTACATGTCAGGAAGTTAGAACTCAGAAGGTAACTAATTTGCCCAGGTTCGCTCAGTCAGAGGCTGAGCCAGGATTCTACTCATTTCTGCCTCATTCCCAACCCATTGGTTTTCCCAAGTGGCCATGGAATTAAGCACATGCAGGAGTTAAATTGGGTGGTGGGTGGGAATGTCACTGAGGAAAGCAAGGCTGACTAACAAAGTCAGTGGTTCTCCACTGGCCCTTGGATGTGCCATGCCCTGGGCCAGTTGGGTACCACTGTAACCAAAAGGCCAGCATTGACTAGATTGGACCTTCTTTGAGGGGAGGTAAAGGGAGGAGTGGGTGAGCAGCAAAGAGAAGTGTTCCCAGTTCTAGTGGTGGCAGTCACTGGGGTCTTTCCAGTCCCGAATATTTCCTAAGGAAACCCAGGCAAGTCTCAGCCTAGATCTCTACCCCATTCCCTTCCAGAGATTCATGGGCCCCAACTGAAATACAACATCTGCACTATTTCCAGGGAAAAATGACACCATCTTAATCTTTCTCTGAAAACTGAAGAATTTAATTACTGTTTCACTTCACCTCAGCTAATATCCACTCATCTAAATCCAATGGATTTGGACAAAGACGCTTGCACTCTTTTTCAGATTCATCCTAAAAATTCCATTAGCTGTCTGGCAGACATTCCAAAGCAGCCACAATTCCTGAGCATTTACAAGATCAAGATAAAGGAATGCCATCATGAAATGTGGTTGGCTAAACAACTTTGAACAAAGAGTTTCTTCTTTTTTACTGACCCACCTCATACATACCTAAGAGTGTGATAGCAAAGGCATTACAAACAAGGATTGCATCACCAAGTCCACTGAGTGCCCTTTTTTATACAGCTGGCCCCGCGTGAACTCTACTCAAATGCTTTCATTTTTGTTAACTTAGGATAAACAGGATAAAAAAATGTTTTGTTAACATTAGGATAAAGAGAAAAGTTGAAGCTGAAATATAAGGATGAATAACAACATTTCATTTTTATCCAGTGCTTCTTAGGACCAGGAATTGAACTATTGCTTTTTTGTCCTCATTTCTTTTTCATTTAATCCCTATAAGAAATTTACAATACTTGCTCAAGTCACAGAGCTAGTGAGATGAGGTGAAATTTGAGTTGGAGCCTATCTGACTCCAAAGCCCATGTTCTCTACACTCCGGGAAAAATACTCACCCAACAGTATCTATACTCTTTGTATTTTAAGTGTAAAAGACTAAGGAGTCCTTTCTAAATTATTTGCTTGGATCCTCAGAGTATATATTTATGACACACACACCCCCCATGGTATCCTTGATCCTATACAGGTATAAAAATCAATATCACAGTGGTTTTCCTCTCCTCCAGGAAAGTAACCACAAAACACACACACACACACACACACACACACACACACACACACACACGCACAAACAATTGCCCACAGGTTAGCACATTTATCCCTTTCTGAAACTGCAAGAGAAAATTGTTTTTCTCTCCTGGTTCACAAACATTGTTTAGTTTGTTTGATTTTAATGTGACATACAAACAAA
This sequence comes from Delphinus delphis, assembly GCF_949987515.2. Classification (NCBI taxonomy): domain Eukaryota; kingdom Metazoa; phylum Chordata; class Mammalia; order Artiodactyla; family Delphinidae; genus Delphinus; species Delphinus delphis. The sequence continues at coordinate 58,102,962 of NC_082686.1, forward strand.
ATTTTTATGCATTATACCAGGATTTTTTCGATGTTTATTTCTGCAAATTTCTGTCTTTGAGAAAGCTAAGTATGTCAAAACTTTCCAGTATGGTTTTATTTAATCTTCATAAGAGCCCTGTAAGAGAAGTGTCATTTTCTGATGATAGCCTTTGAAATAAGGAACCTGAGACTCATTCAAGGTGAGTGTCCTTCTCAATATCACTCAGCTGGCACGCCCCAGAGGGTTCGGGACTCCAAATTCTTTGCTCTTTTTTTCTAATACACAAACAGTTCTCTGGATTCCTAAGGCTTACAAATGATAAGAATGGGACACACAGCTATTTTCAGAAATTAAAAGTGCCGAATGACTACACAGTCTGTTCTCAGGCTACAGAGACCCACTCAGATAGTGACTGTTTTGGGCTGGGATTCTATCGGGTCAGTATGGTCATGTTGTTACTCTAATTAGATTTTCATTGAGTACTGGAAATGAAGACACTAATTGTTAATAAAATCTGCCTCAAAAGCAAAAACTTTGAAACCCACGTGCCCACGAGCAAAATAAGATCTCAAAGAAATTCTTGCTTGGAGAAATCAGTGGTAACAAATCACTGTCCCCTAATCTATTCCATGCCTGGGGGACAGTGTATGTGAGTAGGGCTTACAGAGCCCCCGTGGTGTCTCTTGATGTACACAAGTCCTCTCTTGGTTAACTCTGTAACCAGATGAATGTCTCATGAGTCAAGCAGTTGCCAAATAGTAGGAAAGCTAAGGAGGTTGAGAATCCATCCTAGATATAGTCCCAATATCTATAGAAGCCAACGAAAGTTACAGGAGGAATTCTTGTGCCCTGTGAATTCCATTTGTCTTAAAATGCTATGAGGAGTCAGAAAGCCCTGCATCAGCTGTGAATCTGGGTGAGGACTAATCATCTTTTTTTTTTTTAAATAAATTTATTTATTTTTATTTTGGGCTGTGTTGGGTCTTTGCTGCGGTGCGTGGGCTTCTCTTGTTGCCGAGCACGGGCTCTAGGCATGTGGGCCTCAGTAGCTGTGGCACTCGGGCTCAGTAGTTGTGGCTTGTGGGCTCTAGAGCGCAGGCTCGGTAGTTGTGGCGCACGGGCTCAGTTGCTCCGTGGCATGTGGGATCCTCCCGGACCAGGGCTCGAACCCGCGTCCCCTGCATTGGCAGGCGGACTCTCAACCACTGCGCCACCAGGGAAGCCCAGGACTAATCATTTTTTTACTCCTAATGCTTTACTGGGAACTGCACCTGGTTGGTCACCTGAGACTCCATCCCATGTGGCAGTCTTGTTGTCCGCGTCCTTGCCTTGGGGTTCATACACATCTTCATCATAACTTTTGTCCTCATTTCTGTGACCTCAGAGGCTCTAAGGATATTGGTGCCAGAGAACCTATAAGTTTTGGGCAATGAGAAAACAGAACGAAACTTCTGCCCCTGCCCTGCACCAGCTTGAAAATTATTTCCCTCCTTTCTACAGTTCCAAGGTCAAGTTTCCCTTGGGAGCAGCTAAGAAACTAAAGGTCACAAAAGCTGGCAATTCACCATACCTTGGAGGGCTTCCCAGAAAGCAAAAGGAAAATGAGATTGTTTTCACATAAGACCTCTGTAGTTGGAGGACAGGATTCAAACAGTCTGAATTTGCAGTTTCACTGTGCACTTAGGTAACCCCCATAAAGTCCAGCGTTGTTTTTTTTTTTTCCCTAAAGCCAAAGCAATATCAAAAACCCTTCCTGCAGAGAACTCTAACTAAGCAGAATTCTTTTTTATCATCGCTGGGCTGATGTTTTCCAGGATTCATTTCTTAAAATAAGCCTTATATGGTGCATTTAGCTGGACCTCTTGTTTATTTCTGGATAATGATGGCTGTCATCCATGGGACCTGCTTTGTGGTGCTCTCATTAGATTTCACAAGGTAAGCAGCTGGAAATTTGTGGTTAGTATGTGAGCAGGTAGCAAGAAGAGAGAAAACCCAAAGGCCGACCAAAGATGTTGCAGAAAGCAGACTTCTCTCTGACCAAAGGAAAACCCGTATCTCAATTCAAAGGAGATGCAACCTCAAGTTCAAATATACGTATTCCACAAAATTGAGCTCTGCTTCCTAGACAGGAATCCCGAATATAGGCAAGAACCAATGGCTAGACTTCCCCAAACCTGACTGTTCTCTACCAAAATTCAACTCTTTTTGTTTCTCTTTGGAGAATGGAAGTGCCCCTGAGAAGAGGTATTATTATAGAATGTAGTTGTGTTGGTAACTTGCAATCCAACAAATAGATCATAAAACATAGCCCAGTTGTAGGCATCCCGATCCTGACTCCACCAGTGTCTTGCTCTGCACCTTGGTGCCGGTTTCTAAAGTTCTTGCTGGTGACTCAGTTTCAACTCTTTACCATCTGCATCCTTCCTGTGAAGAACCACAAACATTTTTTAACAGGTCATCTTCACTTCTGCAATAGTCACCCACTCTTTCCCAGAAACATGTTAGGTGCTATTTTTGAAACAGGATTAAATAATCTTAGAGGTCTTAAACTTATCAAGTGAGCCAAACCACAGCCTCTGTAGAGTCCCCTGTTTGGGTCTCTTTGTGTGTATAAATACACTTCTAATTATTGGTAGAGTACTCTGATGATTACGAATTCTCAATAAATATTCCTTGGTGATAATAAACTAGTAATTGACTGTAAATTGAGTAGAAAAAGTGATTTATTAAAAAAAAAAAAGACTTTGGAATTTCCAGGGATGACTAGCAAACTAGAAGTATTTACTGTGGTGCGGAGGGAATGGTGCATCTCTGACTCCTGCCCCTCCCTAACCCACCTCAGCTGCTTACCCAGGGTTGCTCACCCGTTGCTAACTGGGTGCCTGTGCTCATGCCCCTTCTTGTAAGCTTCATGAAAGGCTATTTGTAATGAAGAGAAGGCATAACGAGGAAGAAGAACGCATCAAAGATCTTCCCCGAGGCCCCAGACCGAAAGGACAGTTTTCTTTAGAGAGGCTCTAACTTCGCTCTTATATTCTGCAGAGATGAATGATCATCAGGATGACGGACAGAATTATGACGTTCCGTTCCAAACACTGATGTTTTTTATTTTTAACCTCAGGTTATTTTACTCTGCTCTCCTTTTCCTATAAAAAGGAAAGAATAATGTTGCTCACTGTGACATTGTATGAGAGAAAGCTGCCCAGGGCAATACTGTTCAAAGGAAACTGCTAATTGCACCAAGCACCAAGGCATGATGGGAAGTTCTCATAAAGAAGATGTGTAGCATCCTGGCACATACCAGTTCACTTCGTCGCCAGAGACCATGCCCAGGGAGCTCTAAGGCCCCGAAGAACCACTCTCATGACTAATGGCAAAGAACCTCTGGTCCAACAAGTAAAGCACTCAAAGAAATTGGGCATCAGTGGTCTGATGTTTCAGTAGCAGTCAGAGACTGCATCATATTGCTGCCCATTTTTGTTCCCTTTTAAAGATGAGAGAGGGAAAGACAACATTAATTATAATCACTAAGGGTTATCTGGCAATTTTCCAGGTGATGAGGGAATGACTTGAATTCAGTCAGAATAGACCAATTTCCTGGCAGCATCCTCAAGTGACTTTCTATTGTACTCAGCAAAAATCTTACTGAGTTTTCACATTTCTCAGTTTTGATTCTATTCCTAATATCTAATTGACTTCTTAGGTAGTCTTCTGGGGAGAGGGTGTGTAACACAATAAAATGCTTACCTGATAGTCTACATACTGGCTACACTTACTTTCTAGAAGCCACAAAACAAACCACGCAAAGTCACCCTTGGGTTGCCCACCATATACATTCAGCTAAGGCAGGTTAGGAAAGGAATAGACTTATGATTCAACCATGAACTACCTGTTAGTGAGACCAGAGAACCAAAATGGCCTATGGTTCCAACAATCATTATCAGTGTCAAATTTTAGCTCAATGTAGACCTCAATGTACTCCCATCAAGTTTAAAAAAAAAACAAAAAAAACGGCAAGGTGCTGAAATATGGAACAATTTCATATATTCTCTAATGTTAATGAACAAGTGGCCAAACACCAGTTGGCACCTTCATAACTTTTTTTACAGGGTCAGTGAGCACACCTTATTTCTTGAATTGAACTGAATTCCTAATATTGAACTAGATTCTCTAGCCCTGCGAGTTTTCTAGCAGGAGGAAAAGTGTTTCAGAGCATGAGGCAATATGGAACTCTGTTTTCCCACTTTCAAAAAGCCATGTGGGCACATATACACTTACCTCTAGTCCTCATTCTGCCCCATGAGTATCCTATCTGTGCCTGAGAGTCTGCTAGACAGTGAAGGTAAGGAGGGGCATAGCCAGCAGAGACTTTCCAAGAGATGCAGGAACAGTTCCTGACAATCCTGTTTTTCACTGTGCATTACCTGAAAGGGAAAAGGCAACATTTTGAACAGAGGAGACTTTCATACCATAAATCATCAGGCAGTCGTAGGCACCAAGTGTTTTACTGTAATTGCAGCGGAACAAAAATAATTTACAAGTTGTGTGTGTGTGTGTGTGTGTGTGTACAATGTATGGAAAGAATTTTAATATGGGAAAGATGTTAGATCAATTTTTTGAAAAGACAAATCTTTTGTCTGGCCTATTTCTGGGTGTGGGTTCCACAAAATCTAGATACTTGCTTAATTTCTGGAATTAATTAGCAAATGTCTGTCCAAATCATGGGCCTTAAAGACTTCTATTGATAGCACACCCCTTTCTTTAAAATTGCTACAACACATTTTGATCATTTTTAGAAAAGGCAAACTACAAGAACCTTTGACATGTTAAAACTTCTTTTGAGATATCTAAACGAATGTCAGGGTCAGTTAATAATAACTGGGCTTCGTATGTCTTCAAGTAACTCTTGGCATGCTAAAGTTTATATCCCATTACCATCTTATTTTACATGATCTTATAAGTAAGATTAACTAATGAAATTCAAGTAAACTGATAAATTGATACAGGGGCCTGAGCATTATTTGGCTACATGTATGCTTAACCCACTCTCCAGACATATTTTTTTCTTCTACAGACAGGCAATCTGATTATGTCTTAATCTTTGGCTGTTCTCCAGAGAGGAGGGTCACAATATTTCTCCTTTAAACCACTATCTGATACACCTCCAACTGGGATACTATTATTTTCACATGCATTTATCTCAGAAGCTATGAGTTCCCACTTGACCCAAGCCAAGGTCATAATGGCATGTTGGAATCAAATATTTTCCATTGTTCTATCATAGATCCAATAAAAAGACATTTATAGAGTGCCAAATGTACACTTGACACTGTGCTAAGCGCTACAGACGAAGAGATGGGTAGCTCACAGTTCTGCCCAGAGAAGACCAGTATCTCGTAGAGCAGATGAACTAGTGAAGGAGCCAAGGCAACATGGTGCGAAGCTGTAAGGACAGTGACAACTGAACACAACACAGAAAAGTTCTAGATAGCTGATCAGGAAGACTTTCAGAGGAGTTGAGGTCCAAGTGGTGTTTTAAAGAAAAGGAATTAGAATTTGCATCCTTCTTTTTTAAGAATTCACACTTTGAAGAGAAAGCTGCCTCCTTTCCGGAATTTGTCTGAACATCTTAAAGAAGAGAAAGTACAGGAGTGGAGACAGTTGTGGTAGGCATGGCTCAGCAAGTTTTGATTGCACAGAGAAGGAAGGTAAGAGGGTCCAGAGGGAGCCTTCTGATTAAAAGATAAGAACTAGAACTTTACCCTGAATCAGAGCCTGTACCTAATTCTCAGCTCTTGAACCTGGAGCCTTAACTTAGAATCATTCTGTGCGGTCCAGGCCCCATGTGCTCTCGCAAACCCTGGGGACTTTTGCCTGGTGAACAGTAGTGATATAAATCTGAGCTCTACTCAGTTATGATTTGAACCGCATTTATCCTGGGAGCAACTTTTAGGAAGAACAAAGAGCCAAACACTGTAGAAATGGCAGTGAGGATTCTGACATCCACAAGCAGACACCATTTAGGAAGCTCAGGGTTAAAGAATAGGGATGACCCACCTGGCACACAGCCCAACAGCCTCCGTTAACATCCAAATCCAACTCCGACTTGAATACCACACATTTTAAGCAGGATACAAGCCGGAAGGGCAAGCTTAGTAGCTTTCACCCTAGCCTGGTTGGAAATCCTTCTTAAGTTGGCTTAGGTAAATATTTAGCATGTAAGTGAAAACTTTTACCATCTTAAACAATTGGCCTGTTTCCTGAAGTTGGGCCAAGAGATTGATGAGTTGTCGGATTCTTTTAGAAACTCAGATTATAAATCAAGCTTCTGATGGACCAACTTTCATGTTGGTTTCATTCTTTCATCCACCGAAATAAAGAATGTAAGTAAAAGCTAATTAGAGTAGATTTGATTACATAAATACTTATGTATACTTACCCCAGTTGAAAGTTGGGCAGAAAATGAATTGGCAATTCATAAAAGAAGAAAGGCAAATGACTTATAATCATATGAAGAGCTGTTCAGCCACACCAAAAAAGAAATAAAAGTAAATTTAAACAGTGAGATAACATTTCCATTTTATAAGATTGGCAAAAATTGGGTAACACTGGGTGTCAGAGAGCGTGGGAAACAGACACATTCACACACTGCAATGGTGGAAGTGTGAATTGTTGCAACCACTTTTTTTTTTTTTAAATAAAATGTATTTATTTATTTTTGGCTGCATTTGGTGTTCATTGCTATGCGCGGGCTTTCTCTAGTTGCAGCAAGTGGGGGCTACTCTTCATTGCAGTGCACGGGCTTCTCATTGCAGTGGCTTCTCTTGTTGCAGAGCACAGGCTCTAGGCACGTGGGCTTCCGTAGTTGTAGTACGTGGGCTCAGTAGTTGTGGCTCGTGGGCTCCAGAGCACAGGCTCAGCAGCTGTGGTGCACAGGCCCAGCCGCTCCGTGGCATATGGGATCCTCCCAGACCAGGGCTCGAACCCGCATCCCTTGCATTGGCAAGTAGACCATCAGCCACTGCGCCACCAGGGAAGCCCTGCAACTTCTTTCTTAAGTGCAGCTTGTCAAACTATATAAAGATTTTTAACGAGGGTAACTTGTGACTTAGCAAATCCACTTCTAGAACTTATTTTTAGACAATAATAGAAGAGTGCATTGAAACTTTCCCATAGTGCACAGATATTTCTGTAAGATTATTTTATAGCAGCAAATTTTAAAAATCAACCTAAGTGTTTATCGGAGAGGGGTTGGATAAACACACGCACATACACACTCACACACGAGGATACTGTGCAGCCATTTAAAATGATGAGATCCGTCCAACAGCAGTGGTGGAGCTTGAGCTCTGTCACCAATAGATCTATGTTTGCATTTTAACTCTACCAGTTACTGGCCTACCAGGGACTTAAGGCAAGTCATTTGACCTCTGTAAGTCTTGGTTGTCATCTTTAAAAATGTCATCTTTAAAAATTAGTTCCTATGTTCCTATGTCTTAAGATTGAGGTGAATTAGATGAGAATATGAAAGTAAAGCTCCTAGCACATCACCTAACACACAATAAACACAGAATTCTTTGTGACTAAGCCTCTTGATTCAATACTGTCACTTCTGTACAAAATGGCAAACTAGATCCAAAATTCTGCCTCTTGATCTTCCCAATACTTTATTGAAATAAATGTATTTTAAAAAAAGTATAAACTAATAACAGAGAAGACACTATTAAAAAAAAGTCTAAATAAGAAAGTTCCCTTAATGATTAAAATTATTGTTGTTATTCAAAACCAATAAGCATACTAGAAAATAATGTTAAAGAAGCTTTTCAAAATTTAGAGCAAAATGACATGAGTGGAGATGTAATAAAAAGGATAATTAAATATAATAATAAAAATTACAATAGCCAACATATACTAAGAGCACTTGAATATGTGCCAGGTGCTGATTTACATCCATTATTTCAATCAGTCTTCCCAACAAACTTATGAAGTAGCTAGGGATATTATTCCCTCTTGATACTTGGAGAGATTAAAGCACCAAGAAATTAAGGAATTAGCCCCCAGCCACATGGCTAGTATATGGCAGATTAGGGTATGCACTCAGCCAGTGTGACTCTGTGCTGGATGGTCTCTGTCACCTCGGCATCTCTGCCACACCTGCTAAAGATTTCTCTGCATCACAAAGAAGCGGAAACTACATTTCCCAGAGTTTCAGATTAGAGCCTGGAGCGGATAACTGTGATTTGGAAGGTGGAAGAGAAGAGGCCATTATTCCCCAGAGCAATGGAGACAGTTGGAGGCAGATGTAGGAGCAGAAGGTGCCCATGAGGTTTGAAGCAGCTTCAAGGTGAGCATCTGGAGAAGCACACATGTTGGGATTGCAGACTGAGCTAGTCAGTGACAGTTCAAGAAACTTTCACCCTCTGGCCCTTCCAATGATTATTCCTTGTATTGAAACACTTCCTACTGGGAACACACAGAAAGGCTTTTGTTTTGCTGACCAAACGCTGACTGATAAAGGTTCCAAATACTGAGATCCAATCCAGGAAGTCCCGTATCTAATTCACAGGTGTCTCAGAAATAACACAGAAAATTGAAAGGAAGGAATTACCAAAAACAATCTTAGTACTCAAAACTCACAATGCTTAGATTAAAAGGGCTCATGTCCAGCTAAATGAATTAAAAAGAAAAGCAAACAACTAGGCAGTCTTATGCTATTTTAGAATTCTGAAGACTAAAAAACATAAGAACTTTCAGAGAGGAAAAAGAGTAACCTACAAGGAATGTAACTTAAACTGACTTCTGACTTCTCATCAACATCACTGTATGACATAAGGCAACTGCTAACAACTATAAAAGAGGAAATCGACAGTAACACAATAATAGTGGAGGACTTTAACACCTCACTTACACCAATGGACAGATCATCCAAAATGAAAATAAATAAGGAAACAGAAGCTTTAAATGACACAATAGACCAGATAGATTTAATTGATATTTATAGGACATTCCATCCAAAAACAGCAGATTACACTTTCTTCTCAAGTGCACATGGAACACTCTCCAGGATAGATCACATCTTGGTTCACAAATCAAGCCTCAGTAAATTTAAGAAAATTGAAAACATATCAATCATCTTTTCTGACCACAACGCTATGAGATGAGAAATCACTTACAGGGAAAAAACTGTAAAAAACACAAACACATGGAGGCTAAACAATATGTTACTAAATAACCAAGAGATCACTGAAGAAATCAAAGAGGAAATCAAAAAATACATAGAGACAAATGACAATGAAAACACAACGATCCAAAACATTTGGGATGCAGCAAAAGCAATTCTAAGAGGGAAATTTATAGCTACACAAACCTACCTCAAGAAACAAGAAAAATCTTAAATAAACAATCTAACCTTACACATGAAGGAACTAGAGAAAGAAGAACAAACAAAACCCAAAGTTAACAGAAGGAAAGAAATCATAAAGATCAGAGCAGAAATAAATGAAATAGAAACAAAGAAAACAATAGCAAAGATCAATTAAACTAAACGCTGGTTCTTTGAGAAGATAAACAAAATTGAGAAACCATCAGGAAGACTCATCAAGGAAAAGAGGGAGAGGACTCAAATCAATAAAATTATAAATGAAAAAGGAGAAGTTACAACAGACACCACAGAAATACAAAGTATCCTAAGAGACGACCACAAGCAACCCTATGCCAATAAAATGGAAAACCTGGAAAAAATGGACAAATTCTTAAAGGTATAACCTTCCAAGAATGAACCAGGAAGAAATAAAAAATATGAACAGACCAATCACAAGGAATGAAATTGAAACTGTTATTAAAAATCTTCCAACAAACAAAAGTCCAGGACCAGATGGCTTCACAGGTGAATTCTATCAAACATTTAGACAAGAGCTAACATCCATCCTTCTCAAACTCTTCCAAAAAATTGTGGAGGAAAGAACATCCCCAAACTCATTTTATGAGACCACCATCACCTTGATACCAATACAAGACAAAGATACTACAAAAAAAGAAAATTACAGACCGATATCACTGATGAATATAGATGCAAAAATCCTCAACAAAATACTAGCAAACAGAATCCAACAACACATTAAAAAGATCATATACCATGATCAAGTGGGATTTATCCCAGGGATGCAAGGATTCTTCAATATACTCAAATCAATGTGATACACCATATTAACAAATTGAAGAATAAAACCCATATGATCATCTGAATAGATGCAGAAAAAGCTTTTGACAAAATTCAACACCGATTTATGATAAAAACTCTCCAGAAAGTGGGTATGCAGGGAACCTACCTCAACATAATAAAGGCCATATGCGACAAACCAACAGCAAACATCATTCTCAATGGTGAAAAACTGAAAGCATTTCCTCTAAGATCAGGAACAAGACAAGGATGTCCACTCTCACTGTTATTATTCAACATAGTTTTGGAAGTCCTAGCCTCAGCAATCGGACAAGAAAAAGAAATAAAAGGAACACAAATTGGAAAAAAGAAGTAAAACTGTCACTGTTTGCAGATGATATGATACTATACATAGAGAATCCTAAAGATGCCACCAGAAAACTACTAGAGCTAATCAATGAATTTGGTAAAGTTGCAGGATACAAAATTAATGCACAGAAATCTCTTGCATTCCTATACACTAATGATGAAAAATCTGAAAGAGAAATTAAGGAAATACTCACACTTACCGTTGCAACAAAAAGAATAAAATACCTAGGAATAAACCTACCTAGGGAGACAAAAGGCTTGTATGCAGAAAACTATGACACTGATGAAAGAAATTAAAGATGTTACTAACAGATGGAGAGCTATACCATGTTCTTGGATTAGAAGAATCAATATTGTGAAAATGACAATACTACCCAAGGCAATCTACAGATTCAATGCAATCCGTATCAAATTACCAATGGCATTTTTTACAGGACTAGAGCAAAAATCTTAAAATTTGTATGGAGACACAAAAGACCCCAAATAGCCAAAGCAGTCTTGAGGGAAAAAAACAGAGCTGGAGGAATCAGACTCCCTGACTTCAGACTATACTACAAAGCTACACTATTCAAGACAGTATGGTACTGGCACAAAAACAGAAACATAGATCAATGGAAAAAGATAAAAAGCCCAGAGATAAACCCAGGCACCTATGGTCAACTAATCTATGGCAAAGGAGGCAAGGATATACAGTGGAGAAAAGACAGTCTCTTCAATAATTGGGGTTGGGAAAACTGGACAGCTACATGTAAAAAATGAAATGAGAACACTCCCTAGCACCATACACAAAAATAAACTCAAAATGGATTAGAGACCTAAATGTAAGACCAGACCCTATAAAACTCTTAGAGGAAAACATAGAAAGAACACGCTTTGACATAAATCACATTAAGATGTTTTTTTTGTTTTGTTTTTTTTTTTTTGCGGTACATGGGCCTCTCACTGTTGTGGCCTCTCCCATTGTGGAGCACAGGCTTTGGACATGCAGGCTCAGCGGCCATGGCTCACGGGCCTAGCCACTCCGCGGCATGTGGGATCTTCCCAGACCGGGGCACGAACCTGTGTCCCCTGCATCGGCAGGTGGACTCTCAAACACTGCCACCAGGGAAGCCCGCAGTAAGATCTTTTTTGATCCACCTCCTAGAATAATGGAAATTAAAACAAAAATAAACAAATGGGATCTAATGAAACTTAAGAGCTTTTGCACAGCAAAGGAAACCATAAACAAGACGAAAGGACAATCCTCACAATGGGAGAAATATTTACAAATGAATCAATGGACAAAGGATTAATCTCCAAACTATATAAACAGCTCATGCAGCTCAATATTAAAAAAACAAACGACCCAATCCAAAAATGGTCAGAAGATCTAAATAGACATTTCTCCGAAGAAGACGTACAGATGACCAAGAAGCACATAAGAAGCTGCTCAACATCACTAATTATTAGGGAAATGCAAATCAAAACTACAATGAGGTATCACCTCACCCCAGTTAGAATGGGCATCACCAGAAAATCTACAAACAACTAATGTTGGAGAGGGTGTGGAGAAAACGGAACCCTCTTGCACTGTTGGTGGGAATGTAAATTGATACAGCCACTATGGAAAACAGTATGGAGGTTCCTTAAAAAACTAAAAATAGAATTACCATATGATCCAGCAATCCCACTACTGGGCATATACCCAGAGAAAACCATAATTCAAAAAGACACATGCACCCCAATGTTCATTGCAGCACTATTTACAATAGCCAGGTCATGGAAGCAACCTAAATGCCCATCAACAGCCGAATGGGTAAAGAAGATGTGGTACATATATACAATGGAATATTACTCAGCCATAAAAAGGAACAAAATTGGGTCATTTGTGGAGACATGGATGGATCTAGAGATTGTCATATAGAGTGTAGTAAGTCAGAAAGAGAAAAACAAATATCGTATATTAACTCATATATGTGGAACCTAGAAAAATGGTACAGATGAACTGGTTTACAGGGCAGAAATTGAGACACAGATGTAGAGAACAAATGTATGGACACCAAGGGGGGAAAGTTGTGGGGGGTGGGGGTGTGTGTGATGCATTTGGCGATTGGGATTGACATGTATACACTGATGTGTATAAAATTGATGACTAATAAGAACCTGCTGTATAAAAAATAAATAAAATAAAATTCAATAAATAAATAAATAAATAAAACTCCTTTGCAGTTTTACAAAAAAAAAAAAAAAAATCACTGTATGATATTCGAAGATGTTGGAGAAACGCCTTCAAAGTTCTGAGGAGACATGATTTCAACCCGGAATTCTATACCCAATCAAACTATAAATCAGGGTTAGAGCTGGAATTCTATACCCAACCAAACTATAAATCTGGACTCTTTCTGGTAGATAAGGACTCTGAAATGTTAACTTCTATGCACAATTTTTTAAACGAGGGCAAAACCTTAGTTCACTTGATAAACTTTCTGCATCATGCAAGACAATGATGTTTAATCATTTTACTACTATGAGTTTATTTCCATGAATATTAAAAAAGCTGGAGCATAGCAAACTCTTACATTCATGTATGTTATTTAGGACAAAGGTATTGTAGGTATTTACATATAAAAACTTTTTAAAAAAATATAATATATGAATACGGCAGGATTGTGATGATAGCGCATGAATGACTGACATTTTGCTAAAGTAAACGACTTAGTGTCTTATCTCTTCCAAATATACTTAGATTTTAAAAGAAAAGACTTAAAGAACACTGCAGACCAAAAGCAAGAGCTCATCAGCCACAGCAATGCCAGGGCAGAGGAGCCCAGGGACCATTATTTGGTGACCCACCCCTGAAGGTGGCAGAGTTTCCATTGCTTAGATTCCACATCCATCGCCCTCTCCACGGAAGCTTCTGACTCTTTTGGGTCCCCAGGTAACCCCTCCTGCAGGGAAGAGAATGTGAGGACCAGTTAAACTGAGTGTTCTCATTTGCCCACAAGTTCCATTTCTCCTTATAAAGTGATGCATTTAACAATATGACTTACATGCCAATATCTTTATTTTAACTTCCTCCTATTTCCCTCTACTTTTTTAATCTTCTTAGATTGCATCTTTCTGTGTAATCTCAAATCTCATTTGGAGTGAGGAAAAGTTTATCTAATACTAGTCACACTAATCTCAGTTTCTTGTGAGATTCACAGCCTCCAGAGCCTGATCACCTACGGGCACATGGACACACTGGAGCTTCTGGTCCTATAGTCAGGGTTCTTGGTGCCACAAACAGACAGTAACTTTGAAGCTCTAAGCAGAAAAGGAATTTATTGGAAGTATGTCAGATAGTTCACAGAATGGCTAGGAAGGCTGGAGAAAAGCACAGGGAGGAAACAGAGGAGGCGAAACAGAGCCAAGTTGGCACCCCAGGACCCCAGGACAGTCTGTTCAAGATGCTGACACTGGTGTTGTCACCACACAAGCCCTCTACAGTTCCACCAGCCGCACCTGGACTCTACCTTCCATCAGAGGCACCGACCATAATCTCTAAAGGCCCTGGACATTTGCATTCCTCAGTAAAGACTCAAAGTCTTGGGCAGATGTAGCTGATAGCCTGAGCTGCCTGTGATCTAGAGAAGGAAACCTCTGGCCCTTTGGGCCTGGGTCTCCTTACAGAAATTCCCTGACATAGGAAGCAGGGCAGGCAAACATCAGGAAAGTCCAGTTCACTTGGTGACCTTCTGTGGTTCTACCAGAGCAGCTTTCCATGCTCTTCTTTATTGTTACCTCATTGCTCTCATTAAACTGAGCAGTTTGCAAATCAGGATATTTATGTTGGATTAATTATATTTATATAATATGTACTTTCTATTTCTTTCAAAGTCAGATTTTAAACATAAGTTTCTCATTTAAAATTTTAGTGTCTTTTTTTTTTTTTAGCTGTATGCGGGCCTCTCACTGTTGTGGCCTCTCCCGTTGTGGAGCGCAGGCTCCGGACGCGCAGGCTTAGCGCCTATGGCTCACGGTCCCAGCCGCTCCGCGGCATGTGGGATCTTCGCGGACCGGGGCCCGAACCCGTGTCCCTTGCATCCGCAGGCGGACGCTCAACCACTGCGCCACCAGGGAAGCCCTTTAGTGTCTTTTTATTTGTACTTCTAAATAAACCTGGACAAGGCTGAGGAGTCTTCCCTGTGAAATTCTATTGGGACTTACGTTGCAGATTACCTGTGAGTTTCTTTCATTTGAGAAAATCCATTCTGAGGATAAATTCAGAGAGGCTGAATGGTCTAATGCAATCAACCACAAACAGTGTAAGATGCTTATTTTATGAATTGTTGAAGATTTTAAACTGTGATAGTACAAATACACTGAACTGCTTCACTTAAGAACCCAATAGATGTCGCTGGTAAATTCTGGTAAAAAACAATCTGTGGGGAAACAAACACATCTGACTTAGTGATGTATGAAATATGATGTCAGTGAGTATAAAAATAATTAATGTCAACTGTTGATATTCTTTGCACTAAATTATATTCCTAAGCAAGATTTTTATGTTTTATTGGGTCTGACTTCACACTGCCCTATTACAATAACATTCCCAATGTCTAGTTTAGTCTCCTTTACATTTACAACATCCTGGAGGGTGGTGGTGTTAAATTTAATTTGTCAATCTATGTTAATTTTACAAGGATCCAGATCAAACTTCTGTATAAACAAGAACTGCCTTGCAGAGGCTTTTTGGCAATGTGGCTGGAGAAGTCACAGCTGAACTAAAAAATATGCCGCCGGGGTATTTTTCATTTTTCCCCCTATGATTTTAACGGCTTAAATGAAAGAGCTGTTTTGCTTTCATAATAGAGTCCTTGTTGAAAGTCCTTTAAAGAGCTGCTCTACCACCGTGAAACAGTCTAATTAAGCCATTAATATAACAAAGATACCAATAGTTGCTAAACCAAAGAATACACTTCCATCTCACAGCAGAAATGAAAGGTGATGTTTTTTCAGCTTGTAGCTTGATTCCCAGTTTAGAGAAACCCTGTCCATTAGACTTTTTTTTTTTTTTTTTTTTTTGCAGAGAAACATCATTAATCTGTGAAACTTACTACAATGGGATATTATATTCCTCAACAGAGGCTGTTATTGAAACTGCATATTATCAAGACAGCTGTCCGATTAAGTTTTTATAAAGGATTAGGGGGTTATATGAGTACCTAACAGCTGCACCAGATAGACTAAAACTAGGGTTCCAGAATTGTATGCTTCTTGGTATATGGAGTGAAAAGATATATTCTTTACCAGTGCAGTGAGATATTAATATTTAAAGGGAAAATTAAATTAGAAACAAAACCTCATTCCTCTGAGTGCAAAGTATTGTGTGAATACAAATGAAGAATCAACAGAAGTATATAAAATGTAGTCCCTCCTCTTAAGGAGTCCACCATAGTCTCAGTAGGCATGAAAATTTTTGAAATATTAAAATATAATTAAAGGGACTTCCTTGGTGGCGCAGTGGTTAAGAATCTGCCTGCCAATGCAGGGGACATGGGTTCGATCCCTGGTCTGGGAAGATTCCGTATGCTGTGGAGCAACTAAGCCTGTGCGCCACAACTACTGAAGCCTGCGCGCCTAGAGCCCGTGCTCTTCAACAAGAGAAGCCACCGCGATGAGAAGCCCGCGTATCACAACGAAGAGTAGCCCCCACTTGCTGCAACTAGAGAAAGCCCGCGAGCAGCAACAAAGACCCAATGCAGCCAAAAATAAAATCAATAAATATATAAAAAATGTATATAATTAAAGATCTAAGTGAAAGTTTGAGGCATTTGAAGAAGTTAGTGCATGAGGAACTGCTGAACAGGTTAAAGAAGGGCCAGAGGTTAAAGAAGAGAGTTGATGGAATTTATCAACCAAGACTTCTGAGAAAAGCCATCAGGATTGTCGGAAGAGTAATCTGTTAAAGTTCGAAGAGACCTGCGAGATCACCTCCTATTCCAGTGCTTCCTAGACTTATCTGTTGAAAACAGTCATATGAGAAACCCCCTAAAAATGAAATTCCTGGTCTTTCCCTCAAGCCTATAGAATCAGATATGCAAGGGAATATATGAGCCCTCTTTTACATATATTTAAATCATTTTACACTGGCTCAGAGGGCCCAAGAACTGTTTGTATTTTTGTTTGTTTATTTGTTTTTCTAAAATGCCTCAGGTGATTATTTTCAACTGGGAAGTTTGGGAAAAACTGTTCTAAGTCAACCTTGTGATCTCAGAAGGTGAAACATTAAACAGATACCAAACGTAAGAAAAAAAAAAAAAAGCAGATGGAGACACAGATGTATATGTGAGTGTGTGTGTATATGTGTGTGTGTGTGTGTGTGCTCGTGTGTGTAAGACAAATAGTAATCCCCTCGGGATTACATAAGAAGAGAAAACTTGCCCAAGGTCCAGAGCCAAAGAGCTCTGGCCCAGTGTCTTTCACATAATAGACCCTCAAGAAATACTTTGTACTTGCTGAATTGAAAATGAAGCAAGGAACAAAGCAAGCTGTAACCCTCAAGCATTTCATGACCTATTTATTACCACCCTATGTTCAATTCATTTTGTAAAACCTCTGGTTGGTGACACAGACCATGAATCTTAAAGAGTCTCTTATGGATTGTGTAGCAAGACTGGGTCGAAACATTCAGTGCCCAGGAAACATTTAAACACCAAGGAGGTAAAGAGATTTTGCTGCAACGAGGTAGAAAGTTGAAATTTAAGGAAAGGAGCCTCTGAGCTGCATCTCAGAGAACATATTCAGATGCTTATTAGATTGTGGTAAGATTTTGCTAAAGCATGTGATAGAATGAATTGTTCACAAAATAATTCTAAACTGGCTTAGAGGACCTTGAAGAAAATTACTTAAAACTAGCTCAAGCCCTCAGCAAACCACAGAAACATAAACCACCGTATGGGGGATAATCTCACTGTGGCAGGGAGGAATGGATGACCTAATGCTTCTCCACCAGCTCCCACCCTCACCGCCGTCATGCCCTGGTTCTCTCTGCATTCCTCTAGTCGGTGGGAGTTTCTAAAGTTTAGTGTATAGATATGTATGTGCATTTTTTTTTTACCAGAGAAATGCCTGTACTCATATCCTAACACATTCTAAAATTCTACCATCCTCTTTTCCCACAGAATCCCCACTTTTTTAATATTGAATTTGGGAGGCACATTAATAAGAAGTTGATTTACAAAAAAAAATAGATAATGTTATGACATTAATAGTTTATTTCTTGACTTTATGAGTATATATATTTTAAATACCAGAATCAGAGTTTACTAGAAACATCAAATTGTCATTAAATTCTTTTCTAACAATATATTCCAAATGCATTTTTTACTGTGGGTATAGCTTGAATAAACCATGGCTTGACATTTTTCAAAGGATTGAATCCATAGGATGGGTGAGTAGACAGTCATGATGAAACCATGAGAATGGTTTTGTAATCTACTAGACACCAGTGAGACAGAGGCAACAACCTGCACTTTTCCAATGGGTCTTATCAATGTGAGGCCGGCTCGGGCCATCTTTAGGTTGTAAACATCACTCACGACACCAGGAGTAAGTCTGCAGAGTTCACAGTGAAGTTCAAGGAAGAAAGAAAAGGGAAAACTTACTGCTTTTCAGAGCTGATTGGAGTTAAAATGTAATTTTACATATCTATTTATTATATACTTGTCTCATATATGAGTATATATATATATAGGCAGCAGGGAATATTTGTTTTAACATGTAAGTTTACTGTTTGAACCAGCTGAGTTTAAGATGGCAAAAAAAATAATAATAATAACAGCTACTAAATGGCAACATTAAACATTATCCAAACCAGTCTTCATAGCAACTCTATGTGGTGATTATGTTATCCCTAATTTATAGAGGAGGAAAGTAGTCTCAAAGAGGTTAACTTACGTGTCCAAGGGCACACTGATAGTAAGAAATAAAGTCAGATACTGGACTTGGATTTATCTCTCTCCAAAATTGTTAATCAAAATTTTATGTTGAGATAAAATATTTATTGTTGGTTCACAAGAGCAGCAACATGCAATTTGTAACACAAGGATCTTTAGGGGCAGAGAACTTGGTGTATCTGTCAAACAGGAAAGGGCAGAGGAAGTCCCAGTTTTGTCATTCTCCCTTATTGAATTTATTCTGCAGCTGTGACATTTCTGTAAACGCATCTCAGGAAAGGCATTGCTAGGCAGAGTCTCCACTTCCACTAGGTCAGGGTTTAATACCCATAACACATCTTGCCTTCATTTGTGTGTTGCTAACTCATGCTCATGACTTAAATTCTTCAGTATGTCTGCAGTGAATTAAAATAAGGCCAGATAGCAACACAAAGCGCTGAGCAAAACTCTCTTGAAACTCAAAAACAGTTTCTGAAAACAGAAACCATGTTCACATTTTTTAAATTCTTATTTTACCTTATTTGGAGATGTAAGATGGACTCCAGAGACCCCTCCAACCAGAACATAATGTTAGTAAATCTTTGTTGAGATAAAAGAAAATGTCCTTCTACCCCAAAGATGCTAAATACAGGTCACATCAACAACCACTGTTTCCATTTTCTGGCAAAGCTGAATAAAATTTCCCACTATTTTTCAATTAGGAAAAGTAGCATCTCAGATAACAAGAAAGGTTTTTGTAACAAACTAGCAAACTCGGAGTAATCTTTATTGAAAGTTATGTTTAAAAGGGGGATTTGTGTTGGACTGGACACCCATTTTACACCAGTCTCTGGAGAAAGAACTAGAGGGAAGAAAACCTGTCCCATTTTCTTGCTTCTGCGATCTGCGTTCAGTTTTCGTTTTCCCACTGAGAGCCACGTGGGACCTGTGAGCCTGGGAGGCAGACAAAGTCTGAGTCAGAGCTTACACTAACAACTGAAGCAGTGATTTTCCCCATTTTCAGCTTTAGTGGCTTCACCCTTTGTCACGAATTTTAGGTGGGGTGGGGAGGAGAGAGGGGGACAGGGCGCCACTTGCTGGTACATAGCAGCACTATTCGGAACCCTCAAAACTAAGCACATTTGGAGACCCAGCCCCAATTCTGCAATTGTTCAATTCAACCTGGAACCACGGTCTTATGAAACCTCATTTTGGTGGTCTGGCATAACGGTAACTTGAAGCTAATCATCCAGACTGGAAATGAGCAAGTGGTGCTAAAAACGGAAGGGGCTGTGCACACACATGGGAGGGGATAAAGCTCAAAGTCTCATGCACATCGATTCAGAAAGGAATGGACACTGTTGATGAAATTTATCGTACACGATGGGATGCGAGCAAATCCTTCATCCTAAAAAGGACAGAAACTCAGAAGGGAATGACTGGGGAGAGTGAGTCACTAGCAGCTGTTAAGAATCATAGACCTCTATTCCTGATTTAACTCTCTCCTTTATCTACCCCAGAGACCAGTGGCTCTCAAACTTTAGCTGCATCAGAATCAGCTTGCCGGCTTGTTAAAATACGGAGCGCTGAGCCCCACCCTCATAGTTTCTGATTTCAGCAGATCTGGGCAGGGGCAGAGAATTTACATTTCTTGCAAGTTTCCTGGTGACACTGATGCTGCTAGTTGAGGATACTGAACTATAAGAACCACTGCCGCAGGCAATACCCGTTTCAGAGTTGAGCCCAAGGGACCAAGACCAGTTCACTTACCTGGAAAACCATCCCAACATTTCTTTAAAATAGGTGCTTCCATGTTAACCTGAAAGGGGCACTGCTAAAAAATAGGATGAGGGGGTCAACGGAACACACTGTCAATCAAGTGATGTCCCCTATCCCGCTCACCAGATTCAGCTCAGGACCAGAGCAGTGTGGGCCAAGGTTGGCCTGTCCTTGGGGAGGCAGGATAAGGTATCAGTTCACTGGAGCCAGACTAGACTTAAATTTGAGACCCAACTTCATCACTTAAGGTTATGAGCTTGTTCAAGTCAGTCCTTTAGCTTTTCTAAACTGTAGTTTCCTTGGATACAAAACTGGAAAAATAATACCACTGATCTCATCGAGTGGTGAGAATTAAATGAGATAATGCTTAGAAAAGTTTAACACAGTGGCTCATGCATAATAAGGCTTCAGTAAATGCTAGTGATAAGTACTGTTTAATAAAATTATAGCTAGCATTATCATATCATCATTCATACCATTTTTTACTACTCTCAACAAATTCTGAGGTGTTTATCTCATCTTCCGATATTAGAAACTGAGTCACTGAGAAATTACCTCTCTTGCCCAAGGGCATTTTAGGGAGCTCTCTGAAGTTATGCCCCGTGATGCTGCTGCCATCATCATCATTCCAATCCCAGACGTCTAAGTGTGATCTGATCCAGACCCTCTGGACAGCCTTCCCTGAGAACCTGGCCACACTCCTCTCAGGATTAAAGGAGGAGGTATTATTTCTTCAGGCCCTCCTGGGGTTCCTCTCTGCCTTTTTTGGCCCACATACCACTGCATGTAGTTTGTGTCTGAAATGGAAAATTTCTGTAACACAATACCCAGCTCTGATCCCCACAGACTCTCAAGTCTTTTTTTTTCCTTTGGTTTGGGTTAAAATATGACTTCATGTACAAAAAGAAGGCTCACTTCCCAGTGCTCTCAGCAGATACAGAAGCATCACAGATTCAAAACCTTCTGGTTCCTAAGAATTCTAGAGAATTAATTTCACTTTTCTGAAAAAGGAGAGCAATAACTAAGTGACAAGAGAAATGGGAAAATTAAAACTACCTTCTCTTTGGATGCAGGATATATCACTCTGCAAGCCCAACCTCTCCTCCTGTGCCCCTCAGCCAGCACCCCACAGGCACCCCCCAAGGAAAGACAGGAGAGCATAGCTGCCCTGGGATTTATGACCTTGCCTGAAACTGGGTATGTTGGCCAAGCAGGTAATGGAAACCAAGGACTTAGAGGTTTCTCTCACTGACTCACTAGCACTCTTCTCTCCTAGAGTGTCAACTCTTCACAAACTCTGTCTAATGCAAGCCCGGACCAGTCTCAACAGGACAGTGGGTTTTCTGATAAGTCACTGGGTGACTTATCTCTTTGACAACCTACTCTAGTCTCCAGTGGCCTGCACAGGCTCTGGAGCCCAATCTTCTGGCTTTGATTCCCGGCTCTGCCCCTTACCAGCGCGCTGGGTGACTCTGGGCCAGTTTCTCAACCTCTCCTTCCTCATCCATAAGTGGGGCTTGACTCTACATTGTAAACTTTTACAAGGGATTAGTTATTTAATAAATGATAAAGTCCTAAATTATTAGGACAGTTCCTGGCACATACTAAGCTCCACACATGTTGCTATTGTTACTGTTACTACTGCTACTGCAAGTAAAGGAACAGTTATGGCTATATTTGCTCTAGAAAACATAATGTCTAAATAGGAAGCAGTTTGGTGTTCTGGTAACTGGCACAACTTTGGAATCAGACAGATCTGATTTGGCCACCAACATTGCTATTTAAGGTGTGTGACCTTGGGCAAGTCAGGAACGTAGTGGAAATCCAATTTTCTTTTTATAAAATAGAAATAATAACACCTACTTCAGAGGGTTACTGGGAGGATTCAGTGAAGCAATGTTTGGGAAGCACTTGGCCATTGGTTGGCAGCCAGAAAACAGTGCTTATTATATTGTAAACTGGTCACAGGAACAAAGACACCCATTAACCTCGGAACCAATTACAACCTCCCTACTAGATATAACTGACTGAAATAATTCCAACACCTAAGATTCTTACCAAAAAATATATATGTCAAAGAATGTAGGGTAAAATGGTCCTTTGTACATTTTTCTGTCTCTGGTGGCAAACTTGGTTAGCTGTCCGGATTTAGAAGTTACTCATCGCCCCCAACCCCAACCTAGCCTCTTTCTTGTCAATCCCATTTTTGTCCCTGCCTATGCACGCTGGTAGGGGATTTTGCCAGGTTTCATAAGAGCACTGTGATGAAAGTACTCCCCAAACCTTCAGACTCCAAACTCCAGATGATGTGAACTTTTTGTGCGTTGCAATGAAGGCGCTTGAGGCATCACAGGAAGGGCAGTAGCATCGCTCAATTCTAGGGGGCAGTACTCCTACCACACTGTATTAAAACTGTGCTCCAAGGCTGCCTTTAACAGAAAATAGAACAGAATGGGTGCCGCCCGCAGTTGTGCAACAGGATAGCTCTGACCCCAAAGCACAGGAAATAAGGCCCACTTGCTCAGACTTGGGCTCTACCCGCCCCCCCACCTTACTTTTCATGAGTCAGACTCAGTCTTCCAAACCTTAATTTATCCTTGCTGAGTGATAACGTGTTAATCCCCCGGTGATATAATCAAGAGGAGTTGCAGAATCACCGATTCTGAGAGTTGAAAGGCCTACACAAGTCATCAGGCCAACTCCCTCCGGTGCTCCAGAGGAACGAGCCAGTGCAGTTCTGGTTTGCCTTTTGTCAATAGGAAAATATAGTCTCTGGCAATGGCTTCCAGGAAGCGTTAGTGTTTAATAACCCCCGGTTCTCCCTGAAGGATGGTGGGGGAAACGCACAGGCGCAAAGCCTCTTCGCCCTTGGTTCCCTCCACCAGCACCTGTGCTTGAAGCACCTGAAGGTGACTAACGGGTTTCCTGAAGAGATGGAAGAATGCAGTGATGTTGGCACTCAAGGTGCAGTGAGCAAAAAATGGATGCACCCAAACACCAGTGGAAAGTCATGACTCCAGGAACGTCAACAAAGCAGCTGTTTCTGTGTTTTTATACTTTCCCTTCCCCCATCTTACTTCTTCCACAGCAATATTATAGACAGAGCTCTTTAGAGCTAAAAGCCACCCATGAAATAATCTGGTCCTAAAGCCCTCTGTTTTCAGATGAGGAAATGAGTCCCACATGTCAGGCAGTACAAAGCATCCAGGAAAGACGATCGATCTAGAAATCACTTATGCTTTCAGCTGCCTTCAGAAGGAGAGAGAAATGTATTCAGGTCAGAGTAAGTGGTTTTGTAAACACTATTATATAGATGAAGAAGCTAAGGCTCAAAAGTGAATGGCGATGCATCTTCTTTCCTGCTTCTTAAACGTCTCTGCCGGGTTGGACAATCTATGGAGGCATGAGGACTTGCATTGACCAGAGGCAGCTCCCGGAGAATTGAAGCTGATAGGTGGGTGGGAAGACACGAACCCAATGGTTGAATCTTGAGGGGGAAGGGATCCTATCTCTAATCAGTCATGTAGAATCCACTTAACACTTCCCTGTTGTTTCTTTTTCTGCAAACACACACACACACACTGCAAATGGGAAGAACACAAGTCTGGAGCCAGAACACCAGGTTTTTAAATTTAATACCTGTGTCATCTTTCTCAATTTCACATTTTCTTCCATAAATTAAGGATCATTGTAATGTCTTTCTCATGGCATTGTTGTATAGATCAAACAAAATAATGAAGCATAACTGCTTTGCAAACCATGAAGCAGTGATTCTTAAATAATTTGGTTCAAGAACCTTCTTAAAAATTTGATGACTGCTAAAGACCCTCGCCAAAATTCCCACATGTAGATACAAAATTTTGCATATAATTTCAGGGGGTTCACAGAGCGTCTGAAGATCCCCAC
The DNA here is from genome assembly GCF_949987515.2 of Delphinus delphis. Lineage (NCBI taxonomy): Eukaryota > Metazoa > Chordata > Mammalia > Artiodactyla > Delphinidae > Delphinus > Delphinus delphis. The sequence goes on from NC_082686.1 coordinate 58,127,055, forward strand.
TTACCACCCACTCTAAAAGTGCTCACCAAATATGGAATATTCCAGCCTGGACAAGTATACCATTTTCCTTGGCATAAACTCTGTTTATTTGATAAACCCATACTGGGCTCTTAGTAGATACTGGGGGTTTCAGGGGCACAGATATCCTGTATTAAAGCAAAGAAGCCCCTTCACATGTATTGTATCAACTAAGAAGTTCACCTCTGGACCTCCCTGGTGGTCCAGTGGTTAGGACGCAGTGTTTTCACTGTTGACCTGGGTTCGATCCTTGGTTGGGGAACTAAACATAATCTCCTGCAAGGCACGTGACCAAAAAAAAAAAAAATGAAGAAGGTCACCTCACTAAGGTATCTGACCTCAAAGCTCCCATCTGGTTATTCTAGTTAGATTGAGGGTAGGGGTCACCTCTGTTTTGAGACAGGGAAATCATATACAAAAAAGTCAAGGGACTCTTTTTTCTAAACCACTAAAAAAATTGAAGCATAGTTGATTTATAATATAATAATAATTATTATATACAGTATGGCATACAGCATGGTAATTCATATATATATATATTCTTTTTCAGATTCTTTTCTCTTGTAGGTTATTACAAAATACTGAGTATAGCTCCCTCTGCTACACACAAGGGACTTTTCCCAGGTCTAGGAAGGTGTTCTTTTACCCAGGACTTGATGCACCAGAAGATTTGGGTGCAGACAAGCGGAGGAAAGCTGTATTCAGTTTTGGGTAAAGCACAACTCCTCATGGTTCTGGGGTCTGCTTGTCTGATTCCCCTCAAGCCAGTGAAAGGGTATCTGTAATCATTTGTCATTTTCCCACATTCTACAAAGTACACCTCTTGTAGGTTTTTGCTGCCAAACTAGCAAATCAAATATTTCTGGTGACATAACTCAAAATCAGAAACAGGCATTTTCACTCTGAGCAGAGTGCTTTTATGTTTTGATTTTTTTTTGGCTTCTAAATTCCTGCAGTCTGGGGTTTAAATCACTCTACCACTTTCTAGTTTGGTGAAGCATAAAATACATATTTTCCCTATCTGGAAATGAGGATGATAATTGTGACTCCATTTAGTTGTTGTGAAATTAAATGACTTCTTTCGTATAAAGGGCTCAGAACTGTGGCTGGCACTTAGTGAAAGCTCAGCAGATGGTAACGATTATCATTTTCATTGGTCCCATCCTCAACAGCTATATCCTTCGCTTTGTCACAGACCCATTGATTTTACCAGCAATGGGAAATATGTTTTGTTGTAACTGCTATTCTCCAAGAATCATTTTTTAATATGGCTACTAATTTGTCTGTAGAGATGTTAATTTTTGTAATGACTTAGGCTTTATTTATTTATTTATTTTTTGCGGTACGTGGGCCTCTCACTGTTGTGGCCTCTCCCGTTGCGGAGCACAGGCTCCAGACGCGCAGGCTCAGCGGCCATGGCTCATGGGCCCGGCCGCTCCGCGGCATGTGGGATCTTCCCAGACCGGGGCACGAACCGTGTCCCCTGCATCGGCAGGCGGACTCTCAACCACTGCGCCACCAGGGAAGCCCAGGCTTGATTTTTTTTTAAGCTCCAGATTGAGAGGTATATAAATTGGGTTGTATAGGGGAAGCAGGTGGCATTTGGGAAGAGCTGCTGGGATGCACTAAAGGGTGAGGATCAGAAGGTAAATGAGAAAAGGAGAATCAGAAAGAGAGATGATTGACCTGATGGGGAGTGCCCGAAAGAAAATTGGGAAGAAGCAAGAGCAGAGAGCAGTAAGTGAGTACACTGTCCCCTATTAGAAAGGACTTAGGGAAATAATTTGTGCTAATAATCTGAGTAATGTCCAAGGCAAGTTATCTCATTTAGTTTTAGGGGATTATGACTGGAAACTGGGTTGCAGGAATAGGATTTCTGTATGGAGCAGAATTAAGAAATGATGCTATATGTTAAGGAGAACTAAGTGATTTTAACATAAAACCCTGTTGAGTCAACCTGGATTCAATGGCTGAGTTACTTACGTGTATATATAGTTTGTAACAAATGTTTTTCCACATTGAAGTCAGTTTATTATTTTCTGTAAACAGCAGACTCAGGTTATGACGCGTTTGTAGAGGAAGACAGTGTAAGAGACCGTTGGTGAGAGTTTTGGTGCTAAAAAGATGACCTGAAAAGGACCCTTCCCTCTCTTAGACTAAGCCCTAAGCCATGAATGAAAACAATGGGACTCGTCGGCCACAAGAATTCGGGGACAGTCGGAGAGATCTGGAGACCGCGTGTCCACCCATCAGCTAGCCAGTCAGTCCCCACCTCAACACCCTCTGATCTGGCCCCAAATACATGAATCAACGTCATTGCAATGTTATGACTGAATAAAGTTCCACACAACTGCCAGGGATTTAAATGTCTTCCTGGGAACCCTCGTCACTCCAAACCACCTACATTCCTAGAGTCTGCTCTGTCTTGCCGGCTTATTTTGCATTGTCTAGCTGGGCCTACGTGCAGAGATCCTCAGAGACAATACTTAGATTCATGACTGGAATGCTTCAGCATACCATCCAACTAACTCCCACTCTCATTTTTGCTGGAGGAGGAGATTCACAAACGCCCAAGAAGCCCTCTGGCTGCCAATGAGCAATTTCTCGAGTCTTTAATTACGGACCAGTGAAAACAATGCCTTCAGTGAACGGCTGTCTCCCTTTCACCTCTGACCCGTGGTCAGACATGCAGCCGAGAGTGTTGCCAGATGGAAATTGTTAGTGAACATCTACATGGAACAGTACTTTTATTTATGACCCAAGGGCATCCCTCATCAGTAACCCTGTGGGTTGGACTTTTGTTCAGCACGTAAGAGATCTCAATGTTTTGTGTGAAGCCCTATGTGTTTGGATGTGGCTTGGTCTGTGGAAGAGAGAAAAATGTGTTCCCCCTAAGTTCTTTTAAGCACCCAGGCCGAAAGGAGGATGGGGAAGCCAGTCCAAGTTATTAGGGCCTAGTGGTCTGGGAGGGAACCCAACTCCCAAAGAAACATTTTCACCTCAGCCAAGTTGTTAGACACCATCCTCTCCACACATTCCAACATCCCAGAGATTATAAAGACAAGCTCTTCTACCTCACAAGCCACTGAGACCAAATTTCATCATCTGTCTTTCCCCAGTCTGAATATTTTGTAGCTCTAGATCAAGCTTTTGTTGGAGTCTCTTCAATATATTCCCAAACAGAACAGCCAAAGTGCTGACGGCATGCTGAAGCATGTTCAAGCGTGTTTAGGGGGCAGGGATGTTAGAGAATTGACTTCTCACCTTCAAGGTGTCCCAGTTGAAAATGCACTTGTGAAAACTGTAGAGAAACTCTTAGGATCCTGGATGTGCAGCACTGTCTACAACCTGCTGATTTATTTTTTTTTCCCACGTTGGTTATTTATTTTAAATATAGTAGCATATACGTATCAATTGCAAGCTCCCTAACTGCTTTAGAAAGTTTCCCGTCGACCCCCTGTGTTTTGTTCCATCTTGAGGCTGTATGATTTTTAGCTGCTCTGTTCAGTAAGTGTTTGGGCAGATGGATGAGAATTGATGAAACACAGATGGTTTAGAGAGACAGAGATTAAGAACCCTGCTGGGTTGGGTATATTTGACTAGTGATTACCACAGTATTTCAGCAGTTTAGAAGATAAAGATAAATTCACCCATAAAATCTATTGTTGAATTTTAGCTACTTTATTTTTTAGCCTCTCATATAATTTCACAAAATTTACTTCACTTTCCAGTATTCCTATGTAGTATTTTAGAGAAAGGAGAAAAATCATCAGTTCATAAGCGGAAAACTGAGGTAACAAGAAAGACAGACCAGAGTCGTACAGCTGAAAAATCACTGGTTGTGTCCAGAGGCCCATGTTTCCCTCAGTAGAAGGTGCTTCCTCTGGGAAAGGTTCCATTACATCATCAATGTATTTTTCCAGATACCAGGCTCCTTTGGGATGTAGAAACTCTGTCTGGGGAGGCATTTATCATCCCTCAGCAAGTATTTAGATCTCTGTTTGCTCATCACTTTTTCTCCTATTTTCCCAGTGTGTGTGTATATGTGTAGGTACCCTTTTCCTCAGCAATTACCAATTAGTGAGAATTTGTAAATTTAGTCTGACAATTATTTGTTTCTATTTTTGTTTTTTTGTGTTTTTTTGTTTTTCTGGGTTTTTTTGCGGTACGCGGGCCTCTCACTCTTGTGGCCTCTCCCGTTGCGGAGCACAGGCTCCGGATGCGCAGGGTCAGCGGCCATGGCTCACGGGCCCAGCCGCTTGGTGGCATGTGGGATCCTCCCGGACTGGGGCACGAACCCGTGTCTCCTGCATCGGCAGGCGGACTCTCAACCACTGCGCCACCAGAGAAGCCCCTGTTACTTTTAATGCAAATATTAAGCGGTTGCCCTCTGAGACTCTGTGACTTTCATGCTATATTTTCTTTCCAGAAATAACAATTCTTTTGGCTCAGGCACACCACACACACACACACACACACACACACACCAGGTTATAAGACCAAAGGAACACACTTAGGAAAATGTTGTACAGTGTACAAGATACTTTAGCTTATGCTATTATAGGAATACTATGAGAGGGCTCATGTTAGCGTACTCGTTTCACAAATGGAAAAATTTATTCAAAGATATGAAGTGATTTGCCAATATTACATAGTTCTTGTATCATAAAGATGGAATTGGAAACCAAGAGTGAAAATCTGACATCTCAACCCAGGAACTTGCCAGTTTATGCTGTAAGCCTGCTTCTGGAAGATGAACAAAGGGAGGCAATGATAAAAATCCTAGTCCCCATGGGCTAGTCGAGGATCTGATCATCTACAGAGAGGAGAACAAAACAATAATTGGTACAAATTCAGTAAGCCGGAGCAAAGGCTAGTGAGGGGGCTTTGGTGGGGGTGAGCAAAGAAATGGAGCCCAACAGCCTCAGGGCACCAAGAACCTTCCCCCAAGGCCCCTCACACACCTGTGTACAGTGGTCCCTTTTTTTTTCTTTGTTTTTGCGGTACGTGGGCCTCTCACTGTTGTGGCCTCTCCTGTTGCAGAGCACAGGCTCCAGAAGCGCAGGCTCAGCAGCCATGGCTCACGGGCCCAGCCACTCCGCGGCATGTGGGATCTTCCCGGACCGGGGCACGAACCCGTGTCCCCTGCATCGGCAGGCAGACTCTTAACCACTGCACCACCAGGGAAGCCCAGTGGTCCCTTTTTTGATGGCAGTTCTGGTACAGCTCAAACCACTCAAACCAGTATCTGGGCAATCCAGGGCCTTGAGAGAGAAGATGCTGTGTCTAGCTAAATGTATTAGTTTCCTAGGGCTGCTGTAGTGAAGGGTTACAGACCGGGTGGCTTAAACAACAGAAATTTGTCTCACAGTTCTGGAGGCTAAAATTTCAAGATCAAGGTTCAGGCAGGTTGGTTCCTTCTGAGGGCTGTGAGGGAGAATCCTTTCCATGCCTCTCTCCTTGGTTTCCAGTGGTTTGCTGGTAATCTTTGGTGCTCCTTGGCCTACAGTACATCGCCCTGATCTCTGTCTTCATCTTCATATCTTCATCTTCACAATTCCTCCGTGCAAGTCTGTCTCTTTGTCCAAATGCCCCCTTTTATAATGACACCAGTCACATTGGATGAGGGTTCACCCTAACAATCTCATTTTAACTTGATCATCTGCAAAAAGCCTGTTCCCAAATAATAACCCATTTCCACAGGTACCGGAAATTAGGACTTCAACATCTTTGCAGGGGATGTAATTCAATTCATAACAGAAAGAAGATGTTTCTTCTTGGAAAGCATCTCCTAATCCAAAAAGTCATCCTTAAATTTGGTTTCACATACCCCAAACATAATGATTATCTTAATGAATATCTTACATAATGAAAACATATCTTTTTTATAAAGAAAAGTTTTCTTCTGTTAGATCTTTTTTTTACTTTGTACATTTTAACAAATGACCCTTTGAATTTGGTATAGAATGCCCTCACCACCCACCCCCCGCCTAGAAAGAAAAATGCTCTACTAAAATAGAAGGCGACCATCATTACGAGAATTTATTCTCTCTTACTTGAATTATGAACTTCCATCTATTCATATGACCAAGAACAAGAAATATACTTAAAATGGCTCAAAATCTATGATATTATTATAATTGTTATTGTTATCATTTAAAAAGAGGTTCTGGTCAGAAGAAAGTCTTTTCCTATGTGATATTGGAAAGTTCTACAAGTTGTATCTTCAAAAGGATTTAATTTTATATTTCTAATGTATTTAAAGAAAATAAATTATCTTTATATTTTTTAAGGTAAAAGAATTTTTTTTAAAGGGGAAAGAGGAAAAGAAAAGGCGAAGAAGGAGGAAAAGAGGAAAAGTAAACCCATGAAAGTCTGTAGCATATAAATGACAAAGGCTACAGGTTTCTGTGACTGTGGGTTCACCCCAAAGCTAGTGGATTTTTAAGCTCTGCCAGCTGTCTGTTCTCTGGGCTGATAAGTGACAAGATTAGCTGTGTCTTAGCCAGACACTGGGAGTGACATTCTTCTTATAAAGTTTGAGCCAGGGACCCAGCCAAGTCTAAACTCCCTTTTTTCATTTGTGTTAGCATTTTTCTTGGTTCAAACTCACAGGTAAAAATTCCCTCAAGAGAATATCCAAGGTCGCTTTCTTCATCCAAGGGCTTACCTCTACCCGAGAACTTACCTGTTTGCCTTGCATGTCCACATGCTTCAGGGAAAGACAAGATATCATAAATGAAACACCTCCCAGACCCCCTCCCTCACGATCTCTTCAGATGCCCCACAGTTCTGCCCCATGAAGGAGGGCTGGGGTGTATAAGGAAAGTAGTTTGGGTTTTCTCCATAGAGAGATGAGAACTCTAAGATGAGGCCAAAAACCCTTCCTCTATCCAGTCCCACTCATGCAAATCAGACACTTCTGATTCCCAGCATATTTTCCCTGGGTTTAAACATAGAAGCAAACAATGCAGTAAACAGGTAAGAAGCTGCTTTTTTGCTGCAAGGATTGAATTTGTAAAGGTCTGAGAAGAGTCCTTGGTGAAGGAGACCAGGAAATTCAATGTTCTTGACAGCGTTATTCAAAGTACAGTCTGAGAACTACTTTTAGCATAGTCTCCTGCAAAACTTGTTTATAAAAATTAACAAGGTTTCCCAGGCTCTGCTCCAAACCAAAATAATCAAAAAATCTTGGAGTGGGAACTCAGGAATCTTATTTTTATCAAGTTTCCCAGGTGCCTTCAATGCACATTAAAGCATGAGAATCACTTCATGACCCAAATGCACGTGAGGACAGCCAAGGGTTGTGTGCTTGTGGATTCCAATATGTACTTGAGGGTCCCTTATAGACCAATAAAATCAGTCTTTCAAGAAAGTTGCATTTTAGACAGGATTTTCCTTGACTCCTGAGATCTCTGCAAAGTGTGTTTCTGCACCTTTGTGTTTTCTGCCGCACTTCTAATATCATCTGTGCCAATGAATTACCATGATCAATTTACATGAATTCCTCTTGCAGGCAGAGACAGTGGATTATTATCTTTATGTCTTTATATATCCCCCGCTTGGCAGACTGCCTGCTTAATAAACCTCTGTTGATTAAATATATAAACCTAGCTGCTTTATCCATCAGGAAACTAGCAAGCAAAAAGTTTATGCTTGTTCTCAATAAGCTATTGAGTTGTTTTTTTTACAGTATAGGTTTAATATCAGGCCAGGTCTGGTTGGACCTTTAGCTTTATTTCTAATATCCCATAACAGAATTTTATCACAAATGCTGCCACCAACATCTATTGAGTTGGAAACTTATTTACGTGCCCTCTTTTCTTCTCACTCCTCATTAGAAAAGCTATGCTGATATTGGGTAGCTCAAAGGAGCCAAACTGGCGTAATTAGAGAAAAAGGTCCCAAAGGTGTTTATGTATACAGTCATCCCTAGGTATCCTCTGAGGGAGTGGTTCCAGCTCCCCCTCAGATAACCAAAATCCAAGGACGCTCGAGTTCCTTTTATAAAATGGTGTAGCATTTGCACATAACCCACACACATCCTCCCGTATACTTTAAACCATCTCTAGATTACTTATAGGACCTAATACAACGTAAAAGCTATAAAAATAGTTGCTGGTGTGCGGCAAGTTCAAGTTTGCTTTTTGGAACTTTCTGGAATTTTTTTCAAATATTTTTGACCCAGAGTTGTGTGAGTCCACGATGGGGAACCCACAGATATGGAGGGCCGACTGTATACAGTACAAAAGTGACCCCTCCGTTTAGCCAAGGTCTAGGAACACCAGTTCCATGGCACCGGCACCATGATGGTGCAGTCCTTTGCGTACGCAGCTGCTCCAAGCACACAGCGACTACAGACCCAGCAGAGAAGAGAAAGCCAGTGTCTGGGAGAGCGACCCCATTGTTGATTCCGCTCCCTCCCTGCTGAGTGCTTCTGAAGCTCTCAGGTAGGGTCTGGGAGAGGCTGAGGCGTCTGGGTGATGTGCTGCAAGAATGCATTTCACACTAGGTGTTTCGCCAGACGTGCTGTTAGGCTGCAGAGTTACCCTCAGACTAGTGACCCTTCAGGGATGGTTTAGTGGCTTAGGAAATTAATAAAGTCAGAAAGCAACAAATACATTTGATCATAACTTCTGAGACTAATCAACACCCTAGCTCCAGGAAACTGATGGAGATCGGACAGGAAAATGCTGGGGATGAAAGCGCTGAGTGGCTTGGCACATCTGGTTCGAGATGGGCGGACTGAAGAAATGCCAGGACTAGAAATGTGAGAAGAAATATGGGGTCCTGGGAAAGGGCACTGCCGCCAGGGCTTGGGGTGGTTTTCATGGGTTTTTTTTTTTTTCTTCCTGTTTTCATCCCCCCAAAATAAAAAGCTGAAGTAAAGCTGACTTGAAATAATTTTAGTCATGTGTATATCCTAACTCTGGCACATTCTTTATCATGTTAACTTCTTTTTATTTCAAAGAACATTCAATTTACTAGGCCCAAACTTCATAATGTTTTTAATTTAAACAGAGGGTTTTGCCAAACCTAGCCCTAAGAGAAATATTTTCATTATCCAGCTCTTTTATCAACTCCACAGCTCGGGTGTGGTTTCATTCCCCTGCTGGCCTTCCCTCTGTGCTGCTAGGAAACCAAACACGATGGCCCTGAAATGGGAAAATACTCTCGACGGATTGGCTTCCACCTGCATGTGATGTGAGAGACACACCGTAAGGAACGAGTTGCCGAAACAGGGGGACCAAATTAAAATTTATACTTAATAGTGTTATTGATCTCGGAGAGACAGCAGTGAGCGGTCCTGAAGAGACATTTTAGTTCCCTGCCCAGGAATTGGACCTGAGTAGCCTGGATGAAAACCAGGAATCCTAACCACTAGACCCCCAGGGGCTAGAGGCTAGAAGCAAAGTGGCCCTGGCTCTTTCCCCCGTTTGAAAGCACAAATGTTTCAAGGAGGCAAAAACTGTAAAAACAGGTACAAAGTTTATTATTAAAGGCACAACACAACATATGGGAAAGCACACAGAGAAGCAGTTTGCTTACTTAAGACAAAATCAAGCCCGTGTGCGCCACAACTACTGAGCCTGAGCTCTGGAGCCCACGAGCCACAGGTACTGAAGCCCGCGTGCCTAGAGCCCATGCTCCACAACAAGGGAAGCCACCGTAATGAGAAGCCCGCGCACCGCAACGAAGAGTAGCCCCCGCTCGCCCCAACTAGAGAAAGCCCCGCACAGCAACAAAGACCCAACGCAGCCATAAATAAATAAATAAAGACAAAAGCAAGGCAGAAATACACACCCAGAGAAGAGTGCGGGTGTCCTGAAAGAGGAGTGCAGTAAAGAGGTGATTTAAATCACTCATATAGGGCAGTCCTTCTGGGTCTTTGTCTACATTTGGCCAATTATCTTGTTTCTTTTTTTACACCTGACTGGTCCCAGGGCCCTTCCCAAGATGCGTGCGCAACTTTTTTGCTAGGATGGATCCCACCCCAGAGACCCGTGGGTGCATGTCCACACTTCTTATGCATGGCGCCCCCCTCCCTTTTTGACCCTCAAGGAGACTTTCTGCACATGTGCAGACAAGGAAGTTTTGCTTGACGTCTTTACTTCAGCAGAGCTCAGCTTCTGCCACTGGCTTTGTCCTTGGATTGTCTGGGTGAGAACAAAGGCTTCAATTTTACTCCACTTGACAAACACCAGCTGTCCAGCCCAGGGGCCCACCTATGTCCTACCTCATTATGTGTTATATAAAGAAAATAAGAGGGTTTTATCATAAGAACTCCTAATAATGATGATAATTATAACTATCAGTTATTGAGCACTGACTCTATTGCAGGGCGCTACTCTGGTGACTTTATAGATGTATGACCCTCCCAACAGCCTTATCAGTGGACATCATCATCATTTATAAATGAAAACAAAGAGCAGACAGATCAAAGGGAGATGGCTTGACCTATCATTTGCCAGATGCATTATTTGTTCACACACTTAAAAAACAAACATTAAGAACGCTGGTCTAATATATTTAGTCAAGACAGTTTCCCCCCATAGATTAAAAAGGTGAGTAACCGTGGAAGAAATTCACAGAAGGGCATGTAGATGATAATTTGGGAAGGCTAGTGAGTCACGAAGTAAGAGTGGGAAAATGGAGAACATGGATGCTGAAGGTGTGACCGGAATTTGATACAGCTCAAAGCACTCTGATAGCAGAAAATGTGTTAGAAAAGGAGTTTGGAAACCCTTACATGATAGCTAATCCAGATTTTTGGCAGCCTCACCCAGATTGTCTTCTAATGTGCAGTTTTTTAATGTTATGCAATTCATGTGCATGGAATCTGGTTTATTTGGAAGGTTAAATAAAAAGGAGAGTAGAGCAATCAAGAAAGGTAATTATAGAATTGGATGTAATGAAACTTTGGCTTGAAATTTAACCCAGAGAATAATTATTTTAGATGTTTTTCTCTACTGTATAAATTAACACAATTGGTAGATTTTTCTACAGTTGCATTTACATTTATACTTTGTTGCTAAATTAATGAGAACTTAGAATTCGCATTGAATTTATGGAAATGAGTACTCATTTCTCAATTAAAGTATTTAAGTATGCTTCATTGCTTTGCTGTAAAATTAGCCCTGAAGAGCCACTAATGCAAGCTTTGGGACAAATTTAGCGCTTTTTCAGAGATACTGAGCTCCTCCAACAGCAATGCCGAAGGCAGGAGATCCTTAAGCATAGTGTACAGCACAGAGCAAGCCCCTGGGCTGACGCTTATGAATAACTGGAATGAGAAATCCTGATAACTGCTATTTGAGAAGGTGCTCTTGAAGAATAGGTCTTCTTTAATTGTGGATTGGGGAATTACCTATATACTTGGAGTATACTGGATCTGTGCAAGAATCCCCTTTATTATGTAAACATTCCTGAGTCCTCCTATTCTAAGTCTCTCTTTGTCATTTAAGAGGGACTAAGGGAGAGGAAAGGAAGCAGGAGAAGGAAGATAGAAAAGCAATTAATGTGGTGCAAAGGACAACATTTCCATTTATGGAAAGTCCCTTTCTACTCTTGTAACTGTATTTCCAAAGTATTTATGATTTATGGGCTCTGATATCTATTTTATAAACCAAGTATTAATTTACTATCTGAGTGCACATTCCTACAATTACGCCTCACTCTCCAAGTTGATCCAGTGGGGATCTCCCACAGCATCCCCAAAACTCCGGCTTCCTGAGCGTAAATCTTTCTTTGCCAAAATACTAAATCAACTGCACCCTATCTTAGAAAACTGAAAAATGTGGAGGAAGGACTCTGTAATGATTCATACACCTGGATGTAGAGCTCAAAGAATCTAGGCCAGCATAAGAGTACAGCATAAAGTAGGCACAGTTAACCCTCGAAATTGCGTATAACCTTCACCTTCCCATAGTCCTGGGGAAGTTTAACAATATGCGTTTCCTTTGGATTTGGCAGTTGGCCCTGGAGCCAGTGGTAATTATTATCCTTGCTCCTTTCCAGTCTTTCTCAGGAAGAGAAGATAGAAATATATTCTGTCCAAAGATGCTTTTAGGCTGAAGACAATTTAAGTACAGGAATACCTCCGAGATATTTCGGGTTTGATTCCAGACCAATGCCATAAAGTGAACATCTCAATTAAGTGAGTCACACGAATTTTTTGGTTTCCCAATGCATACAAAAGTTATGTTTACACTCTACTGTAGTCTACTAAGTGTGCAATAGTGAAACTGTGCAACCCAGATTGGGACTTGAACCCGCAGTCTTTTAACTGAGATTACACACCTGGTCTCAGGACTTAATGAAGCTCAGGTTCTTGGTGTTTCATCACAAAAAGAATTCAGTGAGAGACAAAGTGATGGGCAAGAAGTGCATTTATTTAGAGAGAAACACACTCCACAGACAGAGTGTGGGCCATCTCAGAAGGCAAGATGCCCCCAAACATGGGGTGGTTAGTTTTTATGGGCTGGATAATTTCATAGGCTAATGAGTGGAAGGATTATCCCATTTATTTCAGGGAAGGGGCAGAGATTTCCAGGAATTGGGCCACAGCCCACCTTTTGGCCTTTTATGGTTAGGCTCAGAACTGTCATGGCATTGGTGGATGTGTTATTTAGCATATGCTAATGTATTATAATTAGCATATGATGAGGCTCAGGGTCCCCTGGAAGTCGAATATTCTGCCATCTTGGACCTAGTTGGTTCTAACCAGTTTTTTCATGTCCTATGGCTTTCTCATTCTTTTAAAGGTTGTTTCCTGCCCCCTTCCCTCCTGTTTCAATAGTGTCTCAAAAAACGTACATACCTTAATTTAAAAACGCCTTATTGCTAAAAAATGCTAACCAGGGCTTCCCTGGTGGCGCAGTGGTTGAGAGTCCGCCTGCCGATGCAGGGGACACGGGTTCGTGCCCCGGTCCGGGAAGATCCCACATGCCGCGGAGCGGCTGGGCCCGTGAGCCATGGCTGCTGAGCCTGCGTGTCCGGAGCCTGTGCTCCGCAACGGGAGAGGCCACAGCAGTGAGAGGCCCGCGTACCGCAAAAAAAAAAAAAAAAAATGCTAACCATCATCCGAACCTTCAGTGAATCATAATCTTTTTGCTGGTGGAGGGTTTGAAATTCTATGAGAATTACCAAAACATGACACAGAGACATGCAGTGAGCAAATACTGTTGGAAAAAATGCTGTATATAGACTTGCTCCATGCAGGGTTGTCACGAACCTTCAATTTGTAAAAAAAAAAAAAAACTACAGTATCTGCGAAGCACAGTAAAACGAGGTATGCCTATATACTGCTAAGGAAATAGAAGATAGACTCTTAGCCTTAAAGAGCTTATGGTCAAGCTAAGAAAATTTGGAAAGAGTGTACAGTTTAGGAGCCAAAAGAAGAAAAGCCACGAAGCAGCATAAAAAAGAGAAGACAGAAAGGTAAGCCAAGAAGCAGTCACATGCGATGACACAGGAAGCTCAGACAGAAGGGCTTTATGAGAAGCAGCAGCATTTGCCACAGGAAGTCCTGAGAGAACGAGTCTTCTATGAAGACAGTGGTTCTTGCTACTGGAAGAGATCTCTGCTAGTGAAAGAGATCTCCACTGTACAACACTAATAGGAATTAATGATTAAAATTGAACCATTACGATTTCCTAAATAAGGATTTATGCTTATTTCTTTTCTTTCTTTCTTTTTACCTTATAAAACAATCCAAAACATGAGAATATAATTTGAGTATTTCTTTCCTCTTGTTTTCTAACAAAGGGACATTTAGTACAGTATCATAAATCAGACCAGTCCTCTCTCAAATGCGAACATTTAGAAGAACAAAGAGGTCAGAGGCACTTTGGTTCCAGATTACTAAAACAGTTCTTTCGTTCTCTGTTCATCTTTATGTGATTTCCTTCAATTATGTGCCACATTTCTTTTTTCTTCAAAAGGATGCTGGCTTGTGGTACCCCCCCCCCACCCCACTGTATGCATCATATTCACAACGTGTTGTTTGATGCCATCTGTTTAACACAATAGAACAGAAATAGGAGTCCTATCACATCATCTGATCCCCCTCCAAAGAAATATATGGCACTATTCGACTGGGCAAAAGTCACGGTTTCAGATGTGAAACATGTGTTTTTACCCAAGTATAAATGTTACATGTTCTTCTACATCATTGCTCTCCCTTTTTCCTGGTAAATAGACTGGCTTTTGGCAAATCCAGACAACTTGACAAGCCTTAGAAAGTATATTTATAAGCATAAGAGTCAGCACAATCTTGTGGAGAGCTCTGGGTTTGCCTTCCATCACGCAACCAACCCACTTCCTTGAAGGAGTCATATAACCTCTCATTTTGAAAATAGGTATACTGTTATGGATTGAATGATGTCCCCCCCCCCCAAATTCATATGTTGAAATCCTAACTCACAATGTCTCCTAGTGTGACTTATTTAGAGATAGGATCTTAACAAATGCAATCAAGTTAAAATGAGATTATTAGGGTGGGCCCAAGTTGATGTGACTGATGAATGGGGAAATTTAGACACAGACCCACATACAAAAAAAAAACACCATGTGAACATAAATATGGCTGTCTAAAAGCCAAGGAAAGAAGGATGGGATAAATCCTTCCCTCACAGCCCCTTAAGAAGGAACCAACTTTGCCAACTCCTTAATTTCAGACTTCTACCTCCACAGCAGTGAGCCAATAAATTTCTGTTGTTCAAACCACACAGTTTGTGGCACTTTGCCATGAGACCTCTAGCCAACTAATACCGATAGTATTATAGATCCAACTCACTGGGCTGTATTAAGGATTCTAGAAAATATGTCAAATGTCCAATCCAGCTTCAGGGCTCTGAAGTTGCCCTTCCTAGAACACTGTATTTGACCAGTTTCAGTGAAATTAGGAGACAATTCATGGTCTCATGTGAAATGTGCTTCAGCACTCATTATGGTGTCTGTGGCCTTAGAGTACCTTGTACAGAGCATCTCTACTTACTACCCAGGGCTCAAGGCAGGCCAATTTGGTCCTAAGAAACCCAAAGATCCATTCTGAACCCCTAAAGAAAACATAACAATTTTGTAGACAATACCTGGGCAAAAACTGGAACTGAGGAATCTATGGAGATCATGCTTTCTCTTCGGTTCTTTTCTGCCATCAAATCCATTCTCCTTTCCCTATAATTTTCTTTTGCTCACACAGAGTTCCTCAGTGACTCACTTTATCTTCCATGGTGTCCATTAGGTCACTCATGCAGTCTCTCTTTGGCTACTGTTCCAATAGTGGTTCTCATACTTTGGTGGCATCAGAATCACTTGATTGGGTCTATAAAATTCAGATTACCAAGCCTTATTCCCAGAGTTTCTGATTCAGTAGGTCTGGGGAAGCACTAACAAGTTTCTAGGTGATACTCATGCTGTTGGTCTAGTGACCACACTTTGAGAACCACTGTTATATAATATGACATTTCTGCTTCAGTTTTCACTGATTACTTATCTACAACCTTTCAGGTTCCCAAAGTCTATAATCTTAAAAAAGATCTGACTCAGATCCTCCTTTGCTTATATATTGAAATATCCCTTCTGTAGATTTTATATGTGGAGCCATGAGTCAAGGACTCTGACATGTGTCTAGTGTAAAATGTGGGCTAAAAGTTTATAAGTCAGATATTTGTTACAGTCAGTTCTCAAATGTTGGCATCATACTATACATTACTAGAAACTGTAACATCTCAGAATCATGTTGAAGAGTGTCATGCTAAAGGAGAAACACGTTTTTAGTTCTAACTTGGGTTGCCTCTCATCTCATAGAGATTCTTTAGGTAAAGTCACGACTCATAGCTTTGACAGCAAGGGAATGGGCCTGATTGAAGCCATGGCAACAGAAGTAGAGACAAAAATCTATAAGGGATGTTGATAAATGTTTTTATATGTGGGTACATTAATTGAGTGTTAATCAAGGATTATCTGTGTCCTCACAAATAGATTGTCTCTCTGTTTCCCTACACATACCGAATCTTGGTTTCCGCCCTGGGTCAGGCATAGAGCTATAACACATAATAGATACTTGTAAGAATTTGATCAATGAATGAGTGGTTATCATCCTTTACATTTGTGTAGTTACTTAGAATCTTTCCACTGGTATTATCTCTGTCATCGTCATAATGTATGGAATTTGCTCTGAAGTCATTTTTCAGCTTTTATGATTCAAGTTGACATTCCTGTGGCACAGTGACAGTGATATCACAAGTAAATAAAAGTCTAATTCTTAAAAAAATTTCAAAATAACTTCTTATTTCTGAAGAATTATAAAGGAAATCTACTGATCATGGTGATCACGTCTTTTAAATCTCCTTGTCTCTCTCCGCCCGTTTTCCTCAGACCCAAACCTCTTTTGACACTCCCAGGAAAACTTCTTTCCAGCAGCTCCAGCCCACATGGAGCCCCATCCTTTTCTATCCTTCCCCTTTTCTTCCAAATTTTGTAACAAATTCCTTATCAAGGGCCCTCCTAAGACAGGGTTGCCAGAAGAGTTTGGAATACTCATGGTTTGCTCCAGTACTGAACTTAATTTGGGAGGTTTATCAGGCCTCCCCAATGACAACAGCCTCTTCCCAAGAGCCCATTCTTCTAGGAGCCTTTGCTTCTACTTTTGAAGTACTTTTGTCAAGTCACAACTGAATCTCTCCTTTGTGGATAGTCACAAAAAGATCAGCCTCATGTGGATGGTAGAAATGATCAGTAATCTTCCAAATATGTTTCAACTTAGAAGCAAGAATTTTCTTCAGCTTCTGTTATGCAGAGGCATTCCTTTCTCCCTACACTCTCAACTCTCAAATTCGTAAGCACAGAAGTTTTGAGGGTTTTTTTTTTTTAATTTAGAAAAGAATCAAGAGAACTTTGCAAGCTTTTCTTAAGTAGTTCAAATACTCCCTTTAGTGCAGAGGAAATACAGTCCTCTGTATTTGAAGTCTGAGGTGGCAGCTGTAGACGGAGACAGTATCTCCTCTAGCACCAAACTACTCCGGTCAAAAAGCTATGGTGCAACCTGCCTATTTTGAATTTATTAAACGAGAGAAGAATGACTTAGTTCTATCTCCCTCAGGCAAAAGCTCTGTTTACTCATTTAGTATCTCAGGAATGGGACAAGATCCGAGGACCAGGACCAAGATATGGTGAGAGGATTTGAAGGAGAGAGAAATTATAAAGATAAGACTCACTATTAGCATCCAAGTGACAATAATAATAGAATTTGGAGATAGGCAATGACTGCCTTTGCACTTGATAACAAATGTCCAGATCTCTACTTAGGTAAATATGGAACCTCTTATTCTAAGTTAAATGGTCAGTCTCGGAAAGGAAGCCAAGTTCCCGGCAACTGTGTCAAACATTGAGCTAGTCCATAGCTCTTGTTTCCCTGTGGGAAAAAGGAGAGATGCTCTGTGCCTGCAAGAGCCCCCAGAAATGGTGACCACTCTTTGAGCTCGAGAGCTCAAGTTCAAGCTTTTATAGTCAATTGATTTTGTTAAGTTTTTGTTATTATTCCTAAATCTAGAGTGCTCTCCACCCTCCTTTTCACCAAAGCAAATTCTTGCTTATCTTTTTGGCTTTAGTTTAAACATCATTTATGCCAGGCAGCCCTGCCCTGATGCTCCCTACTCTCCTTTAAACTAGGTGACCTCCTGTTGGAGCCTCTGTAGCACCAAGTATTGATCCTGGCAGATTATTATGACACATCTGTTCCTGCTCAGGGATTGTCTGTCTTTCTGATCAATGGTAAATTCCATCAAGGCAATGACTCTCTACTTTCTGCACCATGTTATTTTATTTTATTTTATTTTATTTTTTATTGGAGTATATTTGCTTTACACCATGATTCTGCTGTACAGCAAAGTGAATCAGTATATATATATCCACTTTTTTTAGATTTCCTTCCCATTTAGGTCACCACAGATCATTGAGTAGAGTTCCCTGTGCTAAGCAATAGGTTCTCATTAGTTATCTATTTTATACATAGTAATGTATATGTCAGTCCCAATCTCCCAATTTGTCCCACCCCTTCCTTCTTCCCTTGGTAACCATAAGTTTGTTCTCTACATCTGTGACTCTATTTCTGCTTTGCAAATAAGCTCATCTGTACCATTTTTCTAGATTCCATATATAAGTGATATTATAGAATATTTGTTTATCTCTTTCTGACCTACTTCATCCTGTATGACAATCACTAAGTCCATCCACATCTCTGCAAATAGCACTGTTTCGTTCTTTTTTATTGACTGAGATATGGTACATATGTACAATGGAATATTACTCTGCACCATTTTAAACAAGTGCTTAGCATATTTAAGACGATATCTAGAAATTTGTTCTTGTTCTCAGCCTATTCAGAGAGAAGGGAAATTTTGAAATATTTCTATAGACAGTGTCCTTTTTTAAGGCTATCTATTTATCTATATATATTTGCATGTTATTACATAGTTTGAATTAATCTTTACAAACTAACCTTGTGTTACGTATACTTTTGTCTTACTTCCAGTTTTGTTTTTCATTTTTCTTCTCAGTTCCTATCTGCTTTCCCCTCTTCTGTCCCCAGTGGCTATTCCAGGATAGCACTTTCTAAAATTCCAATGCACTCTGGCCTTCAGAATTTGAGAATTCTTGCTTTACATGTTTATTTCTAGAAAACTGTGTTTGCAGGAGTTCTGAGGTCTGTGGCTTCAGCATCAAGGTCGTGGGAAAATCCTTACTGTTCAAGAGGAGATTCCTGGAGCCCTCCAATGAATATGTGCAGATCCTCTACCGAGTAATAGTAGAAGAGCTAACTCTTGATCACCGTTACTTAGAATACTTCTCCCTGAAATGGAACAACTCAACAGGCAGTTACATCCAAAATGTCCACTTTGTTTTGGAAATTTACTTCTACTTTTCTTAGTAGCGACAAATTCTTTAAAAGGAAAGAATAGAAGGAGCATTGCTAGGAAGGAACTGAAGCAGGAGCAAGATTAGGAGAGAACACAAAACATCTCCTTTAAGTGTGTTCAAGTCTTCGGGTACAGATTATGCTGAACAAACTTGCAGACCAATCAGGGAACTCCCAGGGAGAGAAAATGTTTGAGAGAAACATATATAACTATGAATGTACCTGCATTTCAGAGACAGAAAAGTGTCCTTCTGATTTAGAGGTTAATAAGCTTGCTGTTGATCTTTAGCAAGATTCTAGAGTTGAACATTAAATCACAAATTTGTGGGCATTCGGGTCAGAATATCTTGGCTTGGTCCCAAAGGAGTTGGTTAAAATTAAGTTTTGCCAGACTGAAAACACTACATCAGGTGAATACCAAAGAGGAATTCAATTTTTATTTCAGTAAAGCTTTTGATAAAAGTTTGTTATCATATCATTAAGAGCCAGAAGGTAAACTGAGGCCTATATGAAAACACAGTGTGGTAGATTCAGAGTTGATTGAACAAATCTATTAAAGGGAATTATTTAGTGGATCCAAGTCCTTTGGAAGGAATAGTCTCTCTGGCATGTCATAGGGCTCACCCTGCCTGGTATCATGTTGATGATGATTTAGTTGACATTTTTTAAAACTGCCAAAAGCACCAAGCTGGGAGAGAAAATATGTTGATTAATAAAATCAAGATCAAGATTGAGAAATGTTTTAACTGGCAATAAATTTAATTGTCAGCATTCCACAAACTTATGATTAAGGACACATGTCTGAACAGGAATTTTTATTAATCAAGTATTCTATAGGTTGATTTAGAAAAATCAGAAAATACAAACAAGCAAATGGAAGAAAAAACTGTCAGTGTGGTAGTCATCAGAAAATCTGCAAAAACTGCAGCTCTTTCCAAGCTCATTGGTAAGATTACACTTCTTTACTCCCTCTGACGTGAGACATGGCCTTGTGATTTTCTTTCAGTAAAATAGCGGAAGTGTCATGCAGTGTGTTCAAGTTGTCCTATCCTTTATTCCTGCCTCAGTGACATTGGAAGCTTCCGGAGCCTCCATCTGTCTGTGTCTTTAAGTGGGTATGATGAGCAGGCCCCCTCTCGTAGCCTGCATTGGTAGGTAGCATGAGCAAGAACTAATCTTTTGTTGTTGAGATTTGGGTGTTGTATTAAGTCACTGAGATTTGGGATTATTTGTTACTGCAATAAAACCTAACCTATTTTGACTGATAAAACTAGTATTTCTGAACAAAAAGATGAGAAGAGATGTGTTTGTGGTGTGTTTATTTCCAGTACAATTTTAGTACGTATGTATCGTACACACATAAATTATAAAAGTGTCACCACTCTAATTTGTAATGTACTGGTTCACTTCATTAAATTGTGAGGTAAATATATTTCTATAACATCAATTTTATAACTTTGGACATTAAACTCATTATTCAACCAATCCCCTACTGTTAGAACTTAATTTTTTCTATTATATTATAATTAATGCTGTAATGACACTCTTTACCACATCTTTAATATTTTACTTAGGATAAATTTAAGAGAGTGGTATCATGGGAAGAAACATTGGGCTTCCCTGGTGGCACAATGGTTAAGAATCCTCCTGCCAATGCAAGGGACACGGGTTCGAGCCTTGGTCCAGGAAGATCCCACATGGCACGGAGCAACTAAGCCCGTGCGCCACAACTACTGAGCCTGCGCTCTAGAGCCCGCGAGCCACAACTACTGAGCCTGCATGCCACAACTACTGAAGCCCGCGTGCCTAAAACCCTTGCTTCGCAACAAGAGAAGCCACCACAATGAGAAGCACGCGCACCGCAACAAAGAGTAGCCTCTGCTCGCCACAACTAGAGAAAGCCCGGACTCAGCAACAAAGACCCAATGCAGCCAAAAATAAATAAAAATAGAATAAATAAATTTATTAAAAAAGAAGAAAGGTTATTGCTGTATTGGGCTTTTATTATCATTTTCAAATTATCCTAAAATAACTAATACAAACATATAGTCCCACCAATTGTGTGTGAGAAACCCAGTTTCACCAGATATTTTTCTATATAGGATATTGGCTATTTTCATTTTTACCAGTCTAATTTTGCCCACACTTTTGGTAGCTAGTTTGTTTGAACATTTCACATGCTTGTGGGCCGTTTTATTTCTTTGTTATTCAATTATTCATGGCCTTTTTCTTTTGTTTATTTTAGTTGATTCACAAGATGTCATTTGATACAAAGTCTATCAACCCCATCATATTTTTTGCAAACATATTTCTCAGTTTTCTATTTTTTAATATTATTTATGATTTTTTCCATATTGAAGTTATAAATTTTAGTTAACAAAATATAGCAATCTTTTCTATGTGACTTATGTCTTGGAAGTCAAACTTAAAATATCTTCTCAAATCTCCAAATAAAATATAATATTTTTCTCTAGTACTTTTATTATTTTTTACATGTACATTTTTAATCCATCTGGAATTTATTTACGAATATCAAATATAAAAGAATCTTTTCTTCCCCACTCAAAAAAAGACCTGGAGTTTTTAACTGACATAAAACACAACAAGAAGCAAGTAGTGAGGCGGACAAACAGATTAATGCAATTTTAAACTTCCTTAACAAAAATCCAGGACACACGAAAAAGGAAGTCAATACTACTGCATTCTGTATCCATTAGATTGCATCTAGAATATTTAGTTTTGGGTTTTACATCTAAACTGGGATATTGGCAAATTGGAGGATAATCAGAGAAGGGCCAACAGAATGATAGAGGTCTGGAAAACCTGGTTTTAGAAGAATAATTTAAGGAATGTTTTGCTTGGAGAAGAGCAACATTAGTTGCTGATGAAAATTATATTCAGATTTAGGAACAACTGCCACGAAGAATACTAGATTCATTCTGTGTAGTTCTAGATGTCAGCATTTGCTGCATTAAAATGTATAGCAATGCTTACTTCACTGAAATAAAAGGAAGAATTTTGTGTCCATTAGATCTGTTCAGAAATAAGGTATTGACATTCCCACTGCTAAAGGATTTCAAACAATGACTAAATGTCATTCTATCAGGAAGTTTGTAGAGGAGATCCTTTCCTGGGTTGGACCAAAAATCTCTAAGACCCTCCCCAAATCTAAGATTTTACCATTCTGGACTATGTTTGACCTCCCTGAAGAAAATGGCCTAATAAGTAACCCTTATTCCTTTCAGAAATTTAGGCCTGAGTTCTGAAAATGACCTAAGTTGAGAAGATAAGACAGAGCATCAGTTGAGAGCAGGAGCATTAACTTTGGGCATTTATGTACTAGCTCAGACCTCACCACCCAGTAATAAGCAATAGAACCTTAGGCAAATCGCTTATCTTGCCTGGGCTACAGTTTGTCATTCTAAAATGAGTGAAGTGAAGGAAGATATCGTTACGAGATCATCTAAAGATCCCATCAAAGTCTAAGATGCTATAATTCCATGTTTAATAAATAGGTGGAATAAACTACATAACCAGGTTTCCAAATAGAAACCCAGATGCCTATTCTAATAAACCTCAATCATTTCAATGCCTTATCTTATTGAGAGCCACTACAGGCAGATCCAGAGGTTAAATCCAAGATTCATACATTCATTATTAATCAAATTTTTTAAGAATCTGTTGTGTACCAGGCACTATGCTAGTTACCAGAGATTCAAACATCATTAAAATGAAGTCTGCATTCTCAAAGACCTCACAGTTTAGTAGCGATGAGAGCCTAGTAGACTAACAATTACAGTACGATGTGATAATTTTGTGGAGTGTCTTTGAGTGCCATAGGTTCAAAGACATGCATCTTCTAGGAAGTCTCTAAACAGTAGGTCTAGACAGTGTCTAAACACTCTTCCAGCTCTACATCTTGCACATGCTTCTGAATCAGAAGGCTAGCCTGCCATACCCCCTTCACCAGGGCTAACCAGTAGTTGTGTAAGGACGGATGCTGAGCAATGCCTCCAAGGCTCAAGTCAAAGACTCAAGCACAACTGCCTGTTTAAGACTAAAGATGCCTCTGGAGTCTCAATCAAGCAAACCACAGACAACCTCTATATATCCCTCCTGACAATGACCTTCTGTGGATATTTTCCATACTGCTGGCTCATCTAAGTATGGTATAAATAAAACTCAAAGGGACATCTTTTCTATGCTTTAGCGACCTGCCCAGTAAAGGCACGTTTTGTTTTAGGGAAGGGTCTAATCATACCTCTGTGGTTGTATTGGCAAAGTGTACTGATACAAGAGACGTCTGGGTTGTGGCTTGTCCAGTACCTAAAGTTGACCTTTGCAGAGATAGTGATACGATCTGCCTCTTAGAGCCTGTAAACTATTGGGGCAGGATTCTCACATTGTATTTTGTATAGCACTAAGCCCTCAGACTCCCACATTATGAAACTCCACGTTTTGTTTCATTAGGAGTAAGCTGACAGTACCTGATTAAGAACAGAGGAAGAGAAAATACATCAACTGACAGAACAGAACATTTCAACAGGATCCTGACACATGTGATTGCTTCTCCCACTACTAGTTTTCAAATAAAAACACAACCAACCCCAGGTATGCAGCAGCTCAGGGAGAAAAGCTCATCTTAGAATAGTGGTCTCAGAATCACCTGGAGGGCTTATTAAAACACGGAATGCTGACTCACAACCCAGAGTTTGTGATTCACATTGGTCTGAGGTGGTACCTAAGAATTTGTATTTCTGTAAGTTCCAGGTGATGCTGCTATGGCTGGTATAGGGACCAAACTTTGAGAACCACTGCCTTGGAAGATAGCTGATACTTGACAAATGCTCTCCCATCTCAAAGAACTTCCCAAGACAAGCCAGGCCTCTATGTCTACTATGGGTGTCCCTAGAGAGATCTCTCAGAAATGCAATAAGGAAAAGAACGGAAGTAAACAGTCTTAAGAGTTTTCCTGGGGCCAGAAGAAAAGATGTGACTAGATCAATGACGTTTGATGTATGGTGTAAGTGGATAGCATCCACAGGAGGTGGAACCAATGACCTCATATGAATCAGCATGGAGAAGACAAGGACACAAACCGTCAGGATATCATACTCCAGACTGTGGCTGTTTCTCCCATTCCTCAGGAATATCCTAGTCCTCCTGCTTTCTTCTTGTTTATCATGACTACTGGAGCTGAGCTCTCGGGCCTTTAAGTACTCCATGTATAACCTGAGAAACTCCAAGAAATTCTCTTTTTTATTATTTTTTTATTGAAGTATAGTTGACGTATAATACTATATTAGTTACAGGTGTATGGTATACTGATTCACAATTTTTAAAGGTTATACTCCATTTATAGTTATTATAAAGTATTGTACAATATATCCTTGTAGCTTACTTTATACCTAATAGTCTGTATTTCTTAATCCCCTACCCCTGACTTGCCCCTCCCCCCTTCCCTCTCCTCACTGGTAACCACTAGTTTGTTCTCTATACTACCTGTGTGTCTGCTTCTTTTCTGTTATATTCACTAGTTGTTAATTTTTTAGATTCCAAATATAAGTGATATCATACAGTATTTGTCTTTCTCTGTCTGACTTATTTCACTTAGCATAATGCCCTCCAAGTCCATCTGTGTTGCTGCAAATGGCAAAATTTCATTTTTTTTTATGGCTGAGTAGTATTCGATTGTCTATATATACCACATCTTCTTTATCCATTCTTCTGTTGATAGAAATTTAGGTTGCTTTCATATCTTAAGAAATTCTTATCTTCGTGATTTCAAGTTACTCATGGTGGATGTGTTGTCTGTTTAAACAGCTCAATAGTTCACCAGTGTGGGTATTTATTATATTCTCTATAACATGCTATGCTATCAGAATTTCTTTAGAGAGCAGTTAATTTAAAATCAAGTGATCCCTATAAGTGAAAGATTCTTCTTTATCTTTGGATACTTTCTTGGGTTTCAAAGGCTGGAAGTAAGGGCTCTCCCCACAGTGTCATCCACAGACCCTTCCTGACTTGTCATGGTGTGTGACTGTGGCCAAGCGTATGCCGCTGATTAAAGCACTTTCAAGCTGGAACTGTAGTGCTCCATTTGCTTGTATCCATTTCCAAAAACATGGCTGGCAACCTGGGCTGATTCTGGACTTTCCCTTGTGCTCTGGGCCTTGCTTCTGGCCCTGCCATTTCCCTTCCGGTCCACCTCACCTCAAAGAAGATGTAGGCCCCCATGGGAGAAAGGGGAGGCATTCCACAGACACAGCTAAGAAGAAAGTACCACCCCAGGGTAGAGCTGCTGGCAGCCCACCCAGGCTATTTTGGGGTGGATCCAACCCTACTGCATATTTCTCTAAAATAAAACATCCAGTTAAATGTACACCAAATTCTTCTTTTTCTGCAATATTTAAATAAACACAGACTTTGTAGGCCCCCAAAATAAACCTTTGAGAATAAACAAGTAATTTTTTTCTAAGTATATTAGAAATGGTTGGGAGTCTTCTAATCTGGCAAAGACAGGAATGGAAGCATGAATGGAAAGTGCACCAAGACTCTTGGTCACAAATAGGCTTCTCACTTAAACCAATATGATCACCTCATGCATTCTGACCCGAGCAGGTCACTGGTTTCCAGGAAGACAGTTGGTCAGATATTTTAACCCTAGATGTGGTTAAAGAACAAGAGAAAGGACCTTAGGCAAAGAAACCAGCGGAGAGAGAGAATCACTATCTTTTTTTTGTTTATTTGTTTGTTTTGCGGTACGCGGGCCTCTCACTGCTGTGGCCTCTCCTGTTGCGGAGCACAGGCTCCAGACGCGGGACGCGCAGGCTCAGCGGCCATGGCTCACGGGCCCAGGCGCTCCGCGGCACGTGGGATTTTCCCGGACCAGGGCACCAAACCGTGTCCCCTGCATCGGCAGGCGGACTCTCAACCACTGCGCCACCAGGGAAGCCGCTTTTTTTCTTTTTAATATAATTTCAAAACTGTGATTTGGATAGGTGTTATTTTGTGTCTTTTGAAAGCCATGGGGATAGATCTGTGTGACTCCCCTCCTCCGACAGAAAACTGAAACTGACATCCAGATAGACTTGTCCAGGTCAGAAGTAGAACTCAAATTCGTAGGCATTAGTCCTGCTATTTAATGTCAAGGTCATCATCTTCTAAAGGCTAGAAAAAAGTTCAAGAAGAGAAAATATATGTCACTATTATTTTAAATGACATTAATTTGATACTCCCTAAGTGAAATACCTCTAAAACATTTACTTGACTCTTCTCTTGTTTACTTCTCCACTCTAGCTACCTATTTATTCTTTCTCTCTAATAAAAGACTGAGGTAAGGTGGTAAAATTGGAATGGATAAACCTACCACATAGGGATGCTTTAAAGATTAAAAGGATAACCTATGAGAAAGCACCCAGCAGACAGATAGTAGACGCTCAATAGAGAACCCCTTCTTTCCTCATTGGCAGAGAGAAAGTATCGCAAGATCATGAGCAGAGAAGTGTTGTTATGAGAGCTACATTAAGTTCTTCCCCTCATTGGAGTCAAATTGGTGAGAAAGGAGCACCAAGCGTTTGCACATCAAATCTGTCTGCGACTCTTTTGCAGACTAACTCTATCTTCCCCAGTCATCACTGCAGGTTTTAGAACAAAGCACTGGACAAAGCAATGCTCCTCACAACCAAAGAGGGTTCTGCTAAACAGCAAAGGCTAAACAACAACCTTGAACATAGTTCAAGGTTCTATCAGACTCCTGGCATCAGATTAGGAGTTCCTTTGAAGAAAAGATTGCTGTCTTCAATAGAACTCCTTACTAGCCCTTTCTTAGAATGTGTAATAATACACTTTCTATTGGAACTAGGTAGTCATTTGGTCAACCAACAATTAAGGAAACAGCATTCATATTTGGTTACACAATTAGCATATATCTTTCTGTCTGGATGATTTTAAAGGCTATAAAGAACAAACTAGTTTTGCCCTAAGTACATATAAGTATATTCTCCATAGAAAAAGAGAAAGAATTAAATGCTCTACCGTATACACATGGGAAGCCATGTCTTGGAGAGTACAGCTTTGGGTTCAGATGGTCCTGAGTTCAAATTTCTTTACTAGGTTTGCAGACTAGGGAAACTTATTTGACCTTTCTGTGATGCAGTTTTCTCATCCATAAAATGGAAATGATAATAGCTTACCTTGTAGGGTTGTTAAAAATTGCATGAGATAATGTGAATTATGTCCTTATTATGCATACAATGTCTGACCCTTTAGGGGCTCCATCAATAAACAGTGGTTAATATATTGGTGATGATTGCTAATTGTGCCAAGATTGGCCAAGCTACCTCCACAGGGGCTATGTGCCTTGAGTGTTTTTGTTTGACACTTACCTTTAGCCAACTGAGCAATGTAAGATGGAGTCCCCAAAAGATCTTGGGAACAATGACCTCTTTGATGATCACTACCACCATATTGTGAAGTCTATGAACTGGCCAGTCAGAGTCTATCCAGCCAAGGCCACTTCAGAACTTTGGATTGGAGTTCCATCACTGGAATAGCTGCTGTGGTGTCTCCATGAGCTTGAGGAGCTTAATGGGGTTGGGCAGGGAGGCAGGTTGTGGGCAGGAAGCTTCCAACTTCCCTGGATCTTACCGTTGCCTCAGAGGTATTTCAGCTGAGTCAACCACCGGGAGGTGGAAGCCTAGCCTACTAGTGTTTATTCATAACCTGAAATAGGCCATACCCCAGGTTTTCATAATTCTGAAGGCCTTGTACCATAGCCTGAATATTCAGCTTCCCCCATCAAAAATAAAGACAGCTTTCCATCTAGAGATAGGCCAAGCAAGAAACTCCTTCTATTGTAGGAAATGGGGACTCACTCTGTTGCCCTTTGACTCCAGGCAGGCTCTGAATGTCTCCTTTCTAAACAGACTTATTCAAACTCCTCAGGTAAACGTCTCTCCTCTGACAAGGAGCCAAGTGTTCGAAGTCCTTGAAAAGTTTAGTATTTACCTTCCAGAAGTTTCTAATCCCCATAATAGTCTCTTCACATCCTCTTCACAGCATTTAAGGTGTTAGGACTTTCTCAGTGGGTTGCTGAGTGATTGCAATTAAGGGGACAGACTTTGACAGTAAACTAATTTATGTTTGTGGCCACCTAAGCCATGGTGTTTTGACGAAGAGAGATAACCTCTCATGGATGCCGTAGAAACTTTTGTTTGGTGAGGTGAGCATAGTGTAAGAAAAGCTGCCTATCCAGGGCACTCTGGATAAAATGACATATAAATAATAACAGAACAGCTTCCAGACCTAATAGTCTTCTGCTATGACAAGATTTGTTTTTTCATTTGGTTTGCTTCTTTTCACTTGTAGATAGATAAACAAACAAACATTGTAAGAAATCACAATAATATAGAGGAGCAAACTAAAAAATTAAATGTTTCCTAGGAATCCACGAATATGAATGCTGTAAAATACAACCTCTTGGTCTCTTTATATATACAGTTAATCTTAGATGACTGCTTAATAATCCATTTTATGAATGTACCACAATCATTTAACCGAGGCTGAATTGTCAATATTTGGATAGTTTCCAGATTTTCAGTATTACAAAAATACTTTGATGAATGACATAGTCGATAAATATTTGTTCTTAGTCAGTATCCTTTCGTTACAATAAGTTCCAAGATATTGTATTTGTTGAGTGAAAGGCTTTGCACAGGATTTTGTTCCCATGAAGAAGGCTGCTCTGAACATTCCATGCAGGACTCCTATGGAATAGATGCAACATATGTCTCCTGGGATTGGACTTTCCAGGTCTTGGATAAAGGACCATATGGCTCAGTTTTCCCAGGCAGTCCCAGTTAATTTCTGCTGACCCAGGGACTCACCCTTTTAGTGACCCTTTTTATTCTCAAAAGTGTCTTGGTTGGGGCTTCCCTGGTGGTGCAGTGGTTAAGAATCTGCCTGCCTAATGCAGGGAACACGGGTTTGAGTCCTGGTCCGGGAAGATCCCACATGAGCCCGTGCGCCACAACTACTGAGCCTGCGCTCTAGAGCCCACAAGCCACAACTACTGAGCCCACGTGCCGCAACTACTGAAGCCCGTGTGCCTAGAGCCCATGCTCCACAACAAGAGAAGCCACCACAATGAGAAGCCCATGCACCACAACGAAGAGTAGCCCTCGCTCGCCACAACTAGAGAAAACCTGCGCACAGCAATGAAGACCCAACACAGCCATAAATTAATTAATGAATTAATTATTTTTTAAAAAGTGTCTTGGTTTAGGCAATGTATAGATAGTCATCCTAGTCATAGGGTAGATGAATGCTTTCCTTTTAGAGATAATGCAAAACTGTTCCCAAAATTGTTGCACCAACTCAAATTGCCCCAATAATGTAAAAGTGACGCTCTGGATCCACAGCCTCTCTGACACCTGGTCCTGTCAGACTTTTTCATGTTTTTCAATCAAATGGTTGTAAAATCCTATTTTATTAAAATCATGATTTACATGTCCTGATCTCTGTTGATGTTATATACCATTTCATGTTTTTGTTAGCCATATATATATATATATATATATAATTTTTTTCCTCTCCTTCGAAATGCCTGTTTATACCTTTTGACTACTTTCTATTCTGATGTTTGGGTTGAGCCAACAAAAATTGGACACAACCCAAATGCCTATCAAAAGGAGAGGAAATGAATAAGCTGTGCTGTATACAATGTGGTATAATTCAGCAGCCAAAATGAGTTCATCAAAGTATCATGCGACACTATGGATATCTTAGCAATATATTATTAAATTAAAAAATAATTTTGTAAAGATTAAATACACATATTTACATATGTATATATACACATATACACCAAAAATAAAATTTTAGAAATACGAATGCTCCCAAGAGATCTGTATAAAAGAGAAAGCATTTATATGATGATGAATAAGAGATTCAGGTTACCTCAGAGAGGAGGGAAGCAATAGGATGAAATCCAGAGACCTTATGGTTATTAGGTCAGTTATCATCAAGATAAGAGCATTTGTTTAGGGTGGCGCATTCTAAGGATTTATCACAAATAAACAAGGAAGTAAACAAACAAAAGAAGACCATGTATATGTAATGAGTCAAGATTACCATTAATTCATCTCCAATGAGAATAGGGGAGGAAATGCACATTTTAAGGTTATATAGAAATATTACCAGATCTGCCCTCAAGAAAGATTAAACAATTTATATTCCCACCAAAATGTATGAGTGCCTATTTCACAGTGTCCTGAATTATTCTGTAATGCTAAAGCGATTGGATTGAATGCACCTGGGCCACAGTGTATGGAATGAAATGGGAACCTCTGTCCCCGATCCCTTAATGGTGAGGCATTTGGTTCACCTTTACCGGTCTCATCTTTGCTGAAAGCCTGACTATTTTGGTCTGCCGCTGGAAGATGGGATGTGAAGCATGGCCTGTATAGCACTGGGCTGAGGGGTGGAACCATATGAAATGTCTCTATTACCATTGTTTTTAGTGACTCCCAGATGTGAAGGGAACCACCTGCTCCCCAGCTGTTTCCTTGCTTACTCCAGCCACAGCCCCGTTTCGGCAACATTTTCTCCAAATGTATTTGCCAGTACTGTTCTAAAAACTGCCTGCTGTCCATCACTATCATCATTAACAGTAGCAACTAATGTCTGGTTTTTGTTTAAGATACCAGAAGTGTCAGGTATATAAATAAGAATACATATACTTGTATTTATCTATTTATTTTTAAATCAGATAAATATGCTTAGGTTTCTGCCCTCCAGTCGTGAGACATTGCATCTCAGCAATGTTTAAGAGCCCCTTTCCCTCCCAAAGATGGTAGGAGAATAGAAATGGCTGAAAAGGAGATGGTACTCTAACTAGAAAATTTAGTCCATCGCCGAAGTGCACATGGTCCAAGCTCGTGTCCATCTGCACGCAGTTGCCTGTATTCTCTCTGTGGAAAGCTGGAGCTGGGGACCTATCGTTGAGGCTTATCACACTGGCCTCCACAAGGGCTTCCATCAAAGATCTGTCCATCTTCAGTGAGCCCCATGAGAGCAGAACTTGGCCCCCATCATATCTATTTGAAATAAAATATGTATTCAATAAAATCACTCACCTCCACACATCTTCAAGTCTTGGGAGATCCCAGTTTCTTTCCCACCCACACCGCCTCCTCCAACCCTTGGAGCTCCTCTCCCTCTTGGATTATCCTTCAGGCTGCCTCAGTTTGCCTGGTTGTCATAAAGGCCTGTTTACCTGAGGGGTTATCTTTCGGTCTTTCCAGAGTCTTCTAGAGTAGTGAAGACAAAGTAAACTGATATCTTACAAGAAATTCCAGAGGTGTTATGACATTGTCCCAGTGAACATACCCTCAAAGTATGTCAAAAATCTACCCACTTCTCTCCAGCTCCTTTGCTGTCACCTAATTCAAGCCACCATCATTCTTATGTGGACTGTTACAACAAATATAAACAAATCTCCCTTGTTTTCTTCAGATGTATTCTCCACAGAGCAGACAGTGGGAGATTTTAAAAACACAAATTGGATTGTGTTACAGCCTTAATTAGTAAGATATGAAACAGTAAGACTAATAATGTATTCAAATTAAAAATCCTAATCAAGAGCAAGGCCTATAAGCCACCCAGGCTTATTCCCTGCTGCTCTTCTCTAGGTGCTAGACGCAAACAGTTTTGTTTGTTTCTTTCTTTCTTTGTTTTTAAACTCTCCCTGGCTCTCCACTACCGCAGGCTTAGTCTATCCCTCTGCCTGAAATCTTTTCCTGTCTATCTCCTGCTTGTGCCTTGGGTCTTAGCTAAATGCTACTTCCGCAGAGATGTCTTTCATTGATTGCAAAATCTAAATGAGTGATCCTGTTTTCATTTCTTCTTATATCCTTTACTATCCTTCTTGGTAGTTTCACAATTCATCGTTATCTACGTGTTGGCCCTGACCACCTATCTCTAGTGCCTATAGTCGACACTGAAGAAATTAATGAATGAAAGAGAAAGATATGAGAACCTTGAGTGGTTTAAGTTCTACTTAGGCAGATACACACACACACACACACACACACACAGTAGTTACAGTAGTTGTGGATTATTCAACAGCCCCACCCTCTCCTAATTCTCGGTTCAGAAACTGAGTAACTAGAGGCCCAACCCAACCATTGTTACAGCCTTTCTGTTTCATATTACTGTTGACTGACATACTTGCAAGCAATTCAATCCATGTGCAAGGATTCCATGAGACAGTCAGTCATGAGACAAAGGCAAAAATGCCTTAGTTCTATATTTACTACAATCTGTGCCATTTTTCATCCTTCCTATCTGTGGCTTTTTTTTTTTTTTTTTTTTTTTTGATGCTTGGGAGACCGCTATAAATCTGGCAAATATACTTACAAACTTACAAACTGGAATAATAGGAACATATGTCAGGAATAAATATGTATTTACTTCCAAGCAGAAAGTGAGGAATATTTGTCCTTGCACTTAATCAACTTTAAGAAGAATCAGCCTCTTGGGGGATATCCTGCAATCTTTCCCCTTTCACCAAGTCTCCTCCATAACACCTCTCCACTCCTACCCCCCAATTCTTCACTTTGGTGAAGCAGAAAATTTCAGCTGGTCTTTAAAAGTATACAGACTGATTGTTTAGAAATTATTTTTTTGAAAACTAGGAATTACTCTGTTACCAAAAAAAAAAAGTCGTACCCATTGGAAAATATTTCTAAAAACAGTTCTAGGACAAGAATAAACAAGTATATTTGTAGTTGCCTCTAAGTCATTAAGTTGGTAACTGAATTAGTTTTTCCTTCATATCAAATCAGAGAGACTTCAAGCAGTCTCACTGCTGGGAATTTATCCTGTGGATGCATTCCTATGTGAAGATATTCATTGTGCTTTCATGTAATTTCCCAAAATTGAAGACAACATAAATGTTTATCAGAAAGGGTTGTTTTAATCAACCATGTCCAATCTATGGAATATAATACTATACACTCCTGAAAAAGAATAAGGGGAATCTACAAGTACCAACATGGGAGAAGGGCTAAGAAATATTATTAATGAAGATGCAAAGGACAAGCTATGCATAAATAGAATCCTATTTGTACAAAAATAAAATTATATAATATACTATTCAGAAAGCATTTCTGGAAGGATATTCAAGAAACTCTTATTGCAGATATTTTTGGGAAATGAAAGTGTGGCTTGGGGTGAAGAGAACTTTTACTTTTTTAATTTTATACTCTTCTGTACCTTTTGATTATCTTTTAATCATGAATGGGTATTACTTTTTGTTATTAGATTCTTATACTAGTACACATATATCAGTTTAAAGCTAGAGTGCTTTTAGATTGAAGTTACTTGGGAAAATGCCCTGGCTTCTTTTCTCACTGTGTATCTTCAGTTTCTGTATCCCAGTTACTGTTGTGGGCTATGCATTTGCCCTAGCTTGCCCCATTTCTAATAATATTATGTGCTGGCAAGTCTGAATTTTCATTTCTGCTACTGGACTCTTTAATCCTGCTTATTTTAAGAAACACTTTCAGATTTCTTTACAGAAATCTGTTAAAATAGTGATTTTAAGCTTCCTTCTAAATTTAAGTTCAAAATCAAAATTGTATGGGATCCTTAGACTTTCAGCTAATCATTCATTTAACCTACCTTTATGGACATAGCATTGCATATGTAGCATTTTGCAAGTTACAAGTTGATTAAGACAAAGTACCTGATTTTAAGGAGTGTGAAATGAAGTGGGAGAGATAGAAACTAGTTTTACTCTATCTAACCTGTTCCAAAAAGTTCTTAATGCAAAGGGGGAGTGGGACACAGAAGAAAAGTTACTAAATTATACTGGATCAAGGAAGATTTAGGAAAACATAACAATTAAGATGAATCTCAAAAAAAAAAAAGTAATAATTGGTACAACGCCACTACCTTCACTAGAACATTTTACGTGACCTGGAATTAGACAATTTTAGACGTAGAGGTGACCTTAAAAGAATATGAAGTGTAACCCTCCTATTTTAAAAATGAAGAAACATTATTTTTTAAAACAACAAGGGCTGGGGGTTCAGATTAAGTGATCAGTACAGAGTAGACATTCCTTCCCTCCAGGACCAGTTACATAATTTACAAGGCACCTTGTTCAAAATGATTAAGAATTTCAAGACAGCTACAACAAAGCATTGAATCAAGCATGTGCCCTTCTGAGCACGGGGCCTTGTGCAACTACCACATGGTCCTCAGGCCAGCGATGCAGGCCTCTCTCCCTCCTCTTACCTAAGTTCCTAGAAGCCTCTAGAGTTAGAATGTAAATAAGAACCCAGACCTCCTCAGGCCCTGTTTCATGCCCTGTGCTCTTCAGATTTAGAACAAATACCAATTCAACTGGAAATGCCAATATCATGTATAGAGGATAATGCTTTTAAAATTTTTCCTGTGCACAATTGTACAATTGTGTTAAGAAATGTATAAAATCACATTGCAGCAGTTGCTCAAATAGCTAAATAATCCAGGCCTTTAAGCAATGGAGTGGGTCGTGAATTCTGCCTTTCACTTTTTCATTTTTGCATATTATAAAAAACAGATGAATTTATAATGCTGCTTTTAAAAAATGATTACAATAAGAAAAAGCCCTACAGAATAAGGAAAAGCATGCTTCTAACAAGGCTGATGGTATACTCAACCCTTACCTATATAGACAAACACTTCTCAAAATTAAAAAAACTCATAAATAATCCATTAACCTAAACTTTTTTTAACTGAGGGGATAGGAAGGTCTTATAATGATTTGTCTATATAAATGAATAAACGTGTACCTTCATTTATTCATGGAATAAACATGAATAAACATGAATCAATGCGCCAAGAGCCTGGGACAAGGCTGGTTCACAAGAGGTGTTCACTAAAAGTGAGTGATGACAGATGAATGAGTGACTAAATAAAGAACCACAACGGAATGTTATTTGGCCACAAAAAGGAGTGAAGTACTAACACATGTTACAACTTGGATGAAACTACAAAATATTATGCAGTGAAAAAGAAACCAGACATAAAAGGCCACATATTGTATGATTCCGTTTATATAAAATGTCCAGAATAGGCAAGTCTATAGATGCAGAGAGTAGATCAGTGGTTGTCAGGGGCTTGGAAGAGGAAGGAATGGGGAGTGACTTCTTATGGGTATGGGTGGTTTGGGTTTTGTTTTGCTTTTGTTTTTGTTTTTTTTGAGGTACACAGACCTCTCACCGCTGTGGCCTCTTCCGTTGCAGAGCATAGGCTCCGGACGCGCAGGCCCAGCGGCCATGGCCCACGGACCCAGCCGCTCCATGGCATGTGGGATCCTCCCAGACCGGGGCACGAACCTGTGTCCCCTACATCGGCAGGTGGACTCTCAACCACTGCGCCGCCAGGGAAGCCCGGTTTGGGTTTTTTAATATGATTAAAAGGTTCTGAAATTAGAATGTGTTGATGGTTGCACAACTCTGTAAGTATACTAAAAACTATTTAATTGTACAGTTTAAAAAGGGTGGATACTGTAGTATGTAAATTACAGCTCAATTAAAAAAATTTTTTTAAAGAACTAGACCAAGATGGAGAGAGTGACTAACTTGCTAAAGATCAAATTTTCTGTAAGGGACTTCCCTGATGGAGCAGTGGTTAAGAATCCTCCTGCCAGTTCAGGGGACACGGGTTCGAGCCCTGGTCCAGGAAGATCCCACATGCCATGGAGCAACTAAGCCTGTGCACCACAACTACTGAGCCTGCGTGCCACAACTACTGAAGCCCACGTGCCTAGAGCTCGGGCTCCGCAACAAGAGAAGTCACTGCAATGAGAAGTTCGCACACCGCACGAAGAGTAGCCCCCCTCGCCGCAACTAAAGAAAGCCCACGTGCAGCAATGCAGACCCAACACAGCCACACACACACACACAAATTCAGTTAGTGGAATTCTGAGTCTAACATCGAGACTTCCGGCTCCTACCTAGGGCATTTCCCAGTCTATCAAGTTACCACCCAGAAATTTGCAGAGC
Organism: Delphinus delphis; assembly: GCF_949987515.2. NCBI lineage: Eukaryota > Metazoa > Chordata > Mammalia > Artiodactyla > Delphinidae > Delphinus > Delphinus delphis. The sequence continues at coordinate 58,163,049 of NC_082686.1, forward strand.
ACCACTAGTTCTCTCTCAGGTGCCATAGACATGAGACTTACACAGGAACCACGTGGACCAAGATGTTAACCCAGTGGAGGCTGCACTCTGACTCCAGAAGCTCTGGCCTGTGAGTGGTGTAGCACGAAGCAGAGGAGAGAAAGAATGAGGGGAGAGCTCCTTCCAGGAGGTTCCTCATTTTCTCTCCGTCTTCCTTGATATCTCCCCAGTGGCCCTTGTATCTCAGGTCTTGCTTGAGAATCCAGAATAACTAGCAATATCCCTATGGTGCCTCTGCTGTATTCCGTGATACCTTAGAATATTCATTTCCTGTTTTCTCAAGTCTAATTTATTTCTAGGCTAGCATAGAGCAAGATGACCCATAACCTCTTGTGAATGCTTGGTGTTCATCCTTCAGGACGTATGTTAAGCCTATTACTTTGGCTAATAATAAAATAACAACAATCACAGCTTTTCCTTGCTTGTGGGTTATGTGTGACAGTTTCCTAAGGTTTCTTTTATTTTGTAAATGCCTTTATGTGTTACAGCAGAGTGAGGCAAGCATCATCTGCTGTCTCTCTTTTAAGGCAAAGGAAATAAACACAGCACTAAAACCTCCATCTTCTAACTCCTAGCTTATTTTCCTCTCTTCTTTCCTACCAAGGGGATCAAGCAGACTTTCTTACACTTAGTTTTTTTGCCCGAAGGTTGGCGTGAATTAAAAGGGAGGTAGGTGATGGGGACATGTGGCTTCTGTCCTCCCAAGAAAAGTTGAACGTTATGGTCCTACTCCCAAAGACAGATAATCAGTCACAGTTAAAATGGCAACATGTCACTGGAAAAGGAAAGGAAAAGCAAAAATATAAAATAAAGCAGATATGTAGCATCAGGTAGTACCAAGGAGATGAAAGATTTAACTCTACATGTGTGTAGGAGGTTTTATACAAACAGTTGTATACTTACCTCTAGGCCCCAAAGAAAAAGCAGAAATGTGGTCTACATGTTCATTGTTGTTACATAGCCATCTCTCTGATTTTGAAATCAGCAGTCATTCCTTGATGCATGTGTTATCTGGGAGTGGAATTTAGGAGAACATAGAGAACAAAAGGTCTGCCTTCAAGCTGTGAAGCAGAAATAACAGGCAACTAGCCAAAATTTATGTGATTCTTCAACTTTTGGTCAGGATTGGAGTGCCTCTCCCTCACTGAGCAATATGGGATGGAATGTAAGGTTGTGACTAATGGGTTCTGTGCAATCCTGAGATTAGTTCTGTTCTAACCAAATCCCCTGGATTCCTCTTAGCACCAATCCATTGAGCCTCCCTGGGGACCATCCCTCACCCACTCACAGAACTCCTGGGGTATCTCAGTGACAGTGCCACCCCCCCACCTGCTAGTCAGCCTTGACTCAGGCACTTGAACAAATTTTCAGTGAACTCAGATCATTGAATGGGACACCATCCCACCCATCAGCAACCAGTGGCTGTCATGTGGAGTGTAGGATATGACAGGTTTGAAATCCAACAGACTCAGAACTTTATCTCAACTCTGCCTTGTAACCTGTGTAAAACTTGAAAGTGTCCATCTCATTGGACCATCATTTCCTGATCTACAATAATGATGTCAGTATCTTTCTTTAGAAGTGTTTTTTAAAAGAAAATGAGATAAAGAACAAAACATTTCACTTTACAAGTATTTCTTAAAAAATCTTAGATTTCTTCCTTCCTTTTCCAAAGCTAATGACTTCAGTCAGGCCAAGCAGTATCTTGAGAGTAGGAAGGTTCTGAGGGATCAATCCCAGAATATATGAATACATGTATTCATTAGAAGGCATTTGACTTAATTAGTTCCCTGAAACTCTTTACATGGACTTTCTTGTCCTCTGTCTACTCCAGTGTTTCTAAACCTCTTGTTCATTACCCCACCCGTAAAGAGCCTTTATAGATAATTTTTTAAATCTTCTCTCTCCCGTGAAATTTAATAGCACAAATATACTATTTTACTTGATTATGTACCACATGTATATCTGTGTTTTTTTACATAGAAAGAGCAAATTTTTTCACCCACCCCCCCGCCCAAGAACCAATTTTCATCCCCTTGGGGGTGATATTGCCTCCACTGAGGATAGATGGTCTAGTCTATAAAACTGAGGATTTATGAGGAGATATTTCTTAAAGACTGTGGAGGAAGACAATGTTGGATTCTATTTCGGAGCACTCTTCCTATCATCATCTCATTAACTATTAGAAGTACAAGAGAGTTAGCCAAGTTTTAGCAGATTTTTTATTTCCTATGATTAGCCACCAAGGTCCAGGTCAACATGTCAGAAATAAAGAAAGAAGCCTGGGGTGCAAGAAATTAAATGCTGCTAGGCCCTAACCCTCTGATGTGTTCTTCCCCACTCAGGATATTGTGACATGCCATCTGCAGCTTGAGTACACAGATAATAGGGCTAAACCTCCAAAAATTCGTCCCACGTCGGTTGGCTAAATGGTTTTAACTCTACTCTATGAAGATGTCCAGACTCTGCCCCATTTTAAACTTTTATTCCCCACTTAAAATTACAGATGGTACCACTGTCATCTTAGTGCATATAATTGAAGTTTTTATGGGGGAACTTCCCTAAACTGCAGGCTTTATTTGAATTTTTAAAATAATTCTGAGGACAATTGGTAAGACTTTATTTGTACACTAAGCTTCTACAAAGTAGGGCGTATTTCTTATTTTTTTGAGAAAAACCTCAAAATCTTGGAATAAAAAATTTTAATGAGAAATGGAATTTTGTCACTGTAAATAATAGAACAATACCAAATTTAGTCAAATTCAAGGTAGTAATATAAAAATTAATAAAATAGAACGATACTAAGTGTTGGGGAGACTGTGAAGCAACTGAAACCTCATACACTCACTGCTGGTAGAAATCGAAATGACACAACCACTTTGGAAAACAGTTGGGCATTTTCTTAACAAGTTAAATATACACTTACCATGTTATCCAACGAATCCTAGTTATAATATTTGCCCAAGAGAAATGACAATATAAGTCCACATATGATTTGCACACAAATGTTTCTAGCAGTTTTGTTCATAAATAGCCAAGAATAAACTGTGATATAGTCATACAATGTAACGCTACTCAGCAATAAAAAGAATGAATTACTGATAAATGCAACAACATAGGTGGACCTCAGAAACAATATGCTGAGTGAAAGAAGCCAAACACAAAAGAGTGCACATTATGTGATTCCATTTTTATGGAACTCTGTTAAAGATGAATCTAATGGATAGTGACAGAAAGCCAGTCTGCAGTGCTGGGGGCAGGGTTGGTGAGTAGAGGGTAACTGGGAAGGACACAAGGGAACTTTTGGGGGGGGGGATGGAAATATTTTATATCTTGCTTGTAATAGTGGTTACCTAGATGGTTACCTTTATCAAGAGTTATCAACTTAAAATGGGTGCATTAAAAATGTAGGCCAGAATGATAAAGCTACAGCAGTGAAAGTTACCAACTGTGAAACTGCCACAAATAGTATTTGTGGTATAAGTCCCAGCACCATTTTCTATAGCTTGATGGAGACGTAATTTACATACCATTTCTCCCATTGTAAGTGTATAGATAGATGACTTTTGGTAAATGTATAGTTATGCAGCTATCACCACAGTCCAGTTTAGAACACACCCATCACACCAAAAAGCTCCCTCGTACCTCTTTCCCAGTCCATCCTCTCTCCCACCCCAGCCCCAGCCCCAGGCAACCACCGAAGTACTCTCTGTATACCTTTGCCTTTTCTAGAAATTTCATATAAATGGAATTTTATATAACACAAACTGTAGTCTTGTGTGATTGGGTTCTTTTTTTTTTTTGCGGCACGCGGGCCTCTCACTGTTGCGGCCTCTCCCATTGCGGAGCACAGGCTCCGGACGCGCAGGCTCAGCGGCCATGGCTCACGGGCCTAGCCGCTCCGCGGCATGTGGGATCTTCCCGGACCGGGGCACGAACCCGTGTCCCCTGCGTCGGCAGGCGGACTCTCAACCACTGCGCCACCAGGGAAGCTCTTTGTGTTCTTTTATTGTTTCTTTCCCCTTTTTGTTTTCTTAAGAAGAAACTCAAGTCCAGAGTGGGCATGGGACTTGTCTGAAATGTTAGTAGCAGACCCAGGACAAGAGCCCACATTTGCTGATTCTTAGTCCAGGACCTTTCCATGATGCCATGCTATTGCCAGAATACAGGGTGTGCCAGGATAGAAAAAACCTTGGTGCAGGAGTTCAGATCTGCTGTTATCTCTTGCTGTGTAGTTGAGGCAACTAGCAGCTTCTCTAAGGCTAAATTATCCATATATAAAATGAGGATAACAAAATCTAATGCATAACTCTGTCGTGAGGAATAAATTAAGTGTACAAAGTGCAGAAGACAGGGCCAGGCAAATATTAAAAAGTTAATAAATGATCATTATTGTTGACTAGGAAATCATTAAAGCACATTCCATCTTGAGAAAAAGGACCTAGGGAGGGAAAGTAATGCAAGTTGTAACTGAAAATTAGGGTTTAAGCATTGACTTATATAAAAGAAAAATGAATTCCACAGATCAAAGGCAGTGCCGGTAAAACTGAGAATAATTTGCTCAACGTAGTTAACTGAAACGTTGCTTTGCTTCCTTAGTAGGAAGAACATTTTATGAATAATCCTTTTTTTTTTTTTTTGGCCTGATTTTATGCCTAACTCAATAGCTCTCAGTCCTGGCTGCACATAAGAATCACCTGGGTAGTGTTAAAACCTGCCAGCGCCTGGGTCCCAGCCCAGAAATTCTGATTTCATTGGTCTGAGGAGCTGTCTGGGCGTTGGGGATTTTAAAGGTTCCCCTGGCAATGTTAATGTATAGCCATTGTGAAAAAGCTGTGGCCAAACTAAGAATCTGATTTATGTCCTGTGATTTAGGGAACCGATTCAAAATAGTGGATTAAACAGTCTCTAGAGTATACCACTTCTAACACCTGAGGAAGAGGCAAGCCACAGAGCCTGCCTGCCTCCATCCAGGTGTTCCATCCACAAATGATCTTTCTCAATTTTCTAAGCAGAGTTGGAGGTTTGGGCAATCAAGTGTGAAGGCTTTGTATGAAGGACATTAGCTATTTCTGCTCAGAAAGGGGAGGCTGTCCTCTACCTCCACCTCCACTGCCACTTTTCTTTTCGCTCCTCAGTCAGAACTGGGTTTTAACACATATTCCTAAGCAGTATGTGTGCATCTTGCATGCGTAACTATTATAAGGAGACAAAATTTGCCTGGACTATTGCTCTAATTTAAAAGCTCTAAATACCCAGAAAGCCTGGAGAAGTCCTCTACCCTCTCTAGTCTCCAAGTATTTATTTATGAAATTAATGGAGTTCAATTTATGAACTCTAAGGTATTTTCCAGTTACTGTGATTCAATGTTTGCAATTATCATAGCTAATACAATAAGAGCAAATTTTCATTTAGGGTCCCGTTTACGACTCCGTTGCTAGTACTGAACAACTCCTAAAGTGAGGGTTTAGATTTCTGTTAAAATCATTAGCACGTACACATAAGTGATATATTTGATCTTTGAGTAGTATATTTAAATTACATTTCCCAAGAAAGACAATGGCTCAGCACTTAATTTCCAGAAGGCACTGACAGATGTAATCGAGGAAATGCTACATTAATAAATTATTATCCCTGACAGATAACGTAATGACAGAACCCTAACCGATGTACTAATAGGTCAACTACAATATTGCAAAGTTGTGATATGATATTAATCATTACCTGGTGAAAAGATTAAGAGCCTTTGTGTGATGCTGCATCTTCCTAGGTAAATCACTAATAAATCCACATAAACCAGAAGTACGAGAAGAAAGTTTTTGCTATGGAATTGAAGGACAGTTTGTTTAAAGAAAGGAAAACAACTCAAAATAGTAAAGTAAATATTTTCCTCTGCCTTTGGGTGACCTTATGCTCAACCTCTTTCCTTATGAGAATGCTGTCTCCAAGCCTGTGGTTTTGTGGCATGTCAGTAATTCTGGAGAGCCTCTCTGTAGTTTGGCAATAGGCCACTTCCCAGCCACACTGGCCTGATTTCCTCCTTTTTTCTCCACAAAAACCTGTATACTCACTAGCTTCCTCCTTTCTTAAGAAAGATTCCTTTCTTTAATGCCAATATCAGCTCATCACCCCTGAAATAACTTTAACAAGATTCCTCTTCCTAATTTCTAAGGCACAGCCTGGCAGGTCTCCCAGTTACAGAGAAACTGCTTTCTGGTGGTACGAGGTTAAAAGAAAGGAGGGTCAGTGACATAACTTATCTGCAGTAAGAGTCACCTTAAGTTCATTGGTCTAGTCACTTGTAGAGGTTTGAGGATAATAGGTAATTAAAGAAAGTATACAAATCCAAGAGGTTAGATACTGCCCTAAGAATATAAGGTAAAATTCCACTTATGTAAGATAAGTAAGTTCTAGATATCTGCTGTATAACCCTATGCCTGTAGTTAACAAACCTTACTGTACACTTTAAAAATTTTAAGAGGTTTGAAAAAAAGAATGTAATATGGCACAACTCAGTGCATCATGTCATGGCTGGCAAGCCCAGAGAACCCAGTGGGGTGTCACTGTCCCACTGCCAGGATGTCTCAAACAGGGACTGCACACACCAAACAAAGAGATGGGAAACACGTGTTCCAGGAAAGGGTCTATCTGGGGCCAGACTTCTGTGTTTCCCCGTGCATTTCTGAAACCAGACCTCTTCTTCATGACTGCCTTAATCTGCTCCGGCCGCCCTAACAAAATACCATAGACCGGGTGGTTCACACAACAGATATTTATTTCTCACAGTTCCGGAGGCCGGCAAGTCTGAGATCAGGAGGCCAGCACAGGGGGTCTCTGGTGAGAGCCCTCCTCCTGCCTTGCAGACAGATCCCCTCACTGCATGCTTAGGTTGTGGAGAGGGAGAGTAAGGAAGACGGGCTCTCTTCCTGTTCTTGCAAGGCCGCCAGTCCTCTTAGGGCTTAACCCATATGACCGCATTTAACCTTAACTACCTATAGAATCCTGTCTCCAAATACAGTGACACTGAGGGTAAAGGCTTCAACAGATGAGTTTTGGGGAACACAATTCAGTCTGTAGCATGACCCAGCAACCCACACAGAATATCCCCAAAGGCAAAAATCACTTTCACTCTTTAGAGTAACATTTTACAAATGCCTTATTTTTGATAACAGAATGCTTTATCCAAAATAAATTTTTACAAAGATGTCCAGGATATAATAAATAAATAAACAAACAAATAAATAAATAAATAAATGGAGTAGCGCCCACCTTATCTTAGGGGGTAGATTCCAAGCCCCCCAGGGGATGCCTAAAACCGTGGATAGTACTGAACCCTATAAATACTGTTTTTTCCTATACATACATACCTATGAAAAAGTTTAATTTATAGATTAGGCACCATAAGAGAGTAACAATAATAACTAATAATAAAATAGAGCAATTATAAAATATACTATAATAAGTGTTATGTGAATGTGGTCTCTCTCCATCAAAATATCTTATTATGTAAATTTGATGCCATTTTCGTCATAACTAAGCACTTAACCACGCACTGTGGCTGTAACTTTTGCACTTTGAGGTACGACAACAAAACTAGCACAAACTCCTTTTTCCTTCTTCGCAATTTTACAGATAGAAGACCCATTTTGCTGTAGATCTTAGCAACCCTAGTATATGACTTTTTTTCTTATTAAGTCAAGAACTTCTGCATTTTCACTTAAAGGAAGAACTTTACTGCTTCTCTTTGGCATGGCCGAATTGCCAGATAACTGTGCCTTTTGAGCTGTGGGACCATTATGAAGGAAAATAAGGGTTACTTGAACACAAGCATTGCAGTGCTGCGATAGTCAATCTGATAACCAGATAGCTAATAAGTGACTACCAGGCTAGATATGCTGGACAAAGGGATGATTCACGTCCCAGGCAGGACAGAGCGGGACAGCGTGAGATTTCATCACACTACTCAGAACGGCATGCAATTTACAACTTATGAATTGTTTGTTTCTGGAATTAAGCGGGTGACCTCAGGAAACTAAAACGGCGAGTAACTGAAACCTTGAATTAGGGGGGACTACTGTAAATAAATAATGTACTGGAAGGTGAGGTTGGAAAATGTTTTCAACCTGTGTAGGTGTGGACACTTGTTTTGGCACCAAAGCAGCTCTATGAGAAAACACATAGGAGATTTCTAGAAGCTGCCATCCTGGGCAAATAGCTCAAGGGGCACATACCTAGAAACCCCCAGGGGAAGTTTCTTCATTCCTATCACACAGGAGAATCTGTAAAAGCAGCTGTACCTCTGTGGTTATCATGCAACAGAGTGCAGCCAACATGACCCTGACTGCATGAAAAGAATCTGCCAGAGGGTGTCTCATCCTGAGTCATCAGGGTATTTGGCAGTGGGATTTAAGCAACTGGTCTAGCAAGTTAAAGCCTCCTGCAAGAATGTACACCCTTTAGGATCTTACTGATAAAATCGAAGTACCTGCATAACTGGAAGCTTTGCAAACAGGATGTAATTTTTGCTGTAGGAGAATCCAGGTCTTTTCATCAAATCATTAAGCAAATGTCTTGGACTGGGATCAGGGGAACTCTGGTCTCATCCATATTTTGCCACCACTTAGCTTTGCTGGAGAAGTGGCCCAGTTTCCTGATGAGTAAATAAAGGGGTGAATTAGGCCAGTGAGCCTCAAACTTTAATGTATATAAGAATTAGCTGGACAGTTTATTTTAAATGTAGGCTTTCTGACCTGTAGCTCCCCCCGCAAAATCTGATTCTGTTATTCTGTGGCAACAGGAATTTTCTTTATTTGCTGATAGCCTGTTGATTGTGATACAATCAAGATGCCCCCCCACACACACCCACACAGTTTGAGAAAACACTGATGATGTTTAAAATCCTCTCCCTTTCATAGCCTATAAATCTGTGTTTCTCAGGTTCATGCTAGCAACGTGTGGTATTAGGCCTACATTCCTGACCTTCTATCTGCATCAGAATTATTAAAAACAAGCATCTTTTGTTTACTCTAAACACATTGGACCACGCCATTGTGATAAAGCCCAGGAGACAGAGGAAGTAATGATACCTGAGCAGCTTTCATTTTTGCAACCTTCATCCTGTGAGGGCTGGTGATTTTCCACTTTCATTTCTATGTTCAAAATGATACCCCAAGGGAAAAGACTTGGAATATTCCTTTAGCACTATCTGCTCTCTTCCTTCTCACTCTACCACCAGCCATGTCCCTGTGAGGTCTTAGAACCTGAATTCCAGTCCTCAAATAAGACACTACGGTCTCCCTGCTGTCCATTATGTCCAATTCCATTTCCAAGGTCACTAGTGTGTTTCAGGCCAGATAGGTATTTTTTAACATTCTATCCTCTTCTAGGACATTCCAAGTCATTTAGAACATCATTTGTATGTCTAGGGCATCTTTCTGTGATCCGTATTTCTTTTTCAGTTAATATGAATAAAACTTAAGATCATTTTCTTGAAGGGAGGGATGGTACACATGGATTGTGTCTTTATGAAAAGACACAGTGAGCACAAAAGCTAGTACTTTGTGAGGAAAGTACTCTGGAAGAGGAATGGAGAAGGACAGCATAAATGCATGGTGTCTGAGTTGTGTAAAGAAACCTAAATTCAATCAATGATCCAGGGGACGGACCAGGGAACTGATTTTTTTTTTCATAATCCAAGAGTTTTGGGTTATGGAGCTGCTCAATTTTAGATGGAATCAGTCAAGGAGGGAGAAATAAGGACTTAATTAGGGCATCCTCAGTTGGTCTCTTCCACCCTATGAACCCATCTCTAGGCTTAGGATAACAGTTCACTTACTATGGGTCATCCTCAGAGGGTCACTTGCTGCCTGATTTTACCCCCACTATTCTAAGCAACTCCATGGAGACAGGTCCCTGAGGAAAGGATTCAGACTGGAGATCCATCAAATACCACTTGCCTTTGACCTCCTGGAGAGAAAGTTAATGAATATAGCTTAGCGTCAGACAAATTAATTTTTTACATTTTCTGTTTATTTTTAATTTGTGTTCCAAAAACTTAGAGAGACTGGTGAGAGGGAAACTAGTTGGGCAACCTTCAGAGCCCTAATACAGAAGTGAGGTAAACGGCCCTAAAACTGTGAGGAAAACAGTACAAAGGCTGACAGGAAGCTTCTCTAATAGCCTTATCACATTGCTCTGTGAAATATATAACTATCACTCATTAGACTGGGGGCATCTCTATAGGACAGACCTAGTCTCCAATGATCTAAGTCTAGCAGAGAGCTTCGGTGCATAAAGGTAGTTTGTAGCAGATTCAAGTGAAAGGACTCCTGCTGGATGGAAACTTTCTGCTCAAGTATTTTAAAAGTGTGCAAGACATTTTTGGTGTTTTGGCAACTCAGAAATTTTTGGAAAGGGGGAAAGGAAGTGGCATTTTCAGTATATTTGGGTTTCCTCTCCTCTCTAACAAATATAAAATAATTAAGTGAGAGGAAAATAATTCATGGTTTAAGGCTCAAGCAAACCTATCAGGCTTTATGTTTTTATGACGTTTTTCCTTCTACCAGAATGTAAATGTTTTGACTGAAAGTCCAAAACAGCATAGTACACAAAATTGGAAATTACATGAAGATGTGGAAAGAACGCTAAAGAAAAGGGAAGTGGAAGAGTGCCAGAAATTGCTAGTAACTGTAACCTTATTGGAAAAACTTTAAAGCACATGTGAGTCCCCAACCTAGTTTGTAGTTTCTCTTCTTTGCCATTAGCTTTTGAACTGAATAAAGAAGTAATGTATTCTGAAGCCTGTGATTCATTATGTGAGTGTGATATTTAATCCACTTAATTCGGGTGAATTTATAATTTATCATCCAATCTGAGACACTTTTGCAAATGAAAGGGGACACTAAACCAGGTCTGTCTCAGACAACATAACACATATATTTGCTCTACTCTCCATCCACTTAAGGGGCTTCTTTTTATTCTGTGTATTTTGTTCAAAATGTTCCATATTTTGCTCAAGGGGAGATCTTAATTGGGCTCCCATGTTATGCCAGCCGGAAGTGAACATAAGTCTGCTTCAAAAACACCCATTCATAGCCCAGCTGTGAGGACATGGCCCAGACCAGTGTTTCCCAAAAGGTGGAATACATGACCAAGTGAGAATCTGATCTGGGGTCACAAAGAACAAAGTACACTGCATAAAATAACATCCCAGCAAGGAGAAAGTTGGATTTAGGTGCTAAATTGTTTTTATCTCCTCTCTTACAGTTATTAGTCTTTCATTGTATTACATAACAGAACTCTAGCTCACAGGTTTTAATGTAGCTTAAATTAAATAGAGTTACTTTGTTTTCATTGTATTTATTTTTAGATTATTTCTTGCAAATGATACTAGTTTTTCATTTATAATAATGCCATTTTCTTTAAAAATAAATTTAAGTATAACGAAGAACCAGTTAAATAATATTATAGGTGGTATGTCAATATGAACAAAAGAAATCTTTAAAAAAACAAGATAGAACTTCAAGACAGAACCACTAGCCAAAATGATCAAAGAATTAGAAGTTCTGCCCCAACAAACACACGTTCATTCCTGATCCAAGGAATCATGGGAGGCAAAGGTGGGATAAGACTTTACACATGTCTAGGTCCTTCCCTGAAAGCCAAAAATACGAGTTAGGAAGAAGTAGCCTCACAATCCCTTCATGAAAAGGGAAGAGCTTGAGAATTTGCAAGGGTAAGGAAGGCTATCTGAATACAGCAGGACAAGGAGACCAGATGAAAATTTAGCCAAGGGGAAGCAGAGGTTGAAAACCAAGAGATACTAACCCCCTTGGTTTAGCCACATATGGTTAATGAAGGGGAAGGAAAGAACATAAACAGCAGAAATAATCCAAAGTCTATGGTCAGAAATGAATAATATGACAGAAGAAGGTGATTAAGGGATGAGAATGGATGGCTCAAGAAATGCAATCTGTCATGGTACACCTGCTATGAAATCCATTCATCAAGGTCGACTGGCACAAAATGGGATAAAAGCCTTACCACCTACCTTTCCATCCAGATGTTTCCCACCCAACTCACAACTCAAAATCACCTAGCATCTTATCTCTACTCCTATTTTAGAGGAAGATGAATGTATAAGCAAAACTTCCTATGGAATCTTTCAACATTAAATATGATGAGAGAGATATGAGCTGGAAATGGGTTTTTGGAAGTTGTTAGCATATTGGTGGTGACTGAAATCATGACAGTTGATAAAATTGCACTCAATGCATCCCTCACAGACACCTTACCCATGCTACTATTGTCTGCAAAGAACTTCTCCTCCTATAAATCTTCCCCTGGTCTAGTTAAATTTTACTATTCATTGTTCAGGTCTCAGCTTAAACTTCCCTCTGTCTCCACCTGTGCCTTTGGCGTATGGTCTCATAGCCTCCTCTTTCACAGCTCCCATTGCACCATTGTTATTACTTATTTAGTATTCCCAATTAGACTCTAAACTCCCTAAGGGCAGGAATGGGGTTCACAGTGGTATCCCCACCATCTGACCTAGTCTTATAGTAGCCAGCAGTCAATCAATGAATGGATAAGTAAATGAGTGAATGACATGCAGCATGTTGTTGTAACCCATGAACGTTCATCTAAGAAGCACATGGACCTGGCCTCTCTGGGCAAGCCATGAGGAGAGGTGAGAACTGGTGAGAAGAGGGAAAACAACAACCAGCTGTGGCTCAGACCAGGAGAATAACATAATGGAAGTGAGCGACTCAGAGAACATGTGGGAGAAGGAGGTGAAGTTAATCTATCCAAAGGGGCCCTCACATGGGTTGGGCTTGGTCATCACTGGCTTAGGAAGTGGGTGAGGCCAGTCTAAAGCTTGGAGACACCCTTGCTAAAGAGGACATTACAGCACTCAGATGTCTGCTCATTGTGTTTATAAGAGTGATCTCATCAACACATGTGCTTTTTTATCTCTTCCCATTTGAATGACCCTCTATCCCATGGAAGGAACTGTTGAGCCACATCCTCTCGGTTTGAAAGGGGTGCAGCTCATATACCTGAGATAAGAGGAAGCCAAGCTAAGCCTGCCTTCCCTGCCCAGTTATGATACTTCTATTAAAAATAGAGCTAGTTATTCAAACAGCTACATAAATACAAATTAATCACTAGGAAAGCATTTTCTAAAATGATCATAAAGAGAGACAGTTATGTAACTTTGGACAAATTACTTTATCTCTCGGAATCTTAGTTTCCTTATCTGTGACACTGGAATTGCAGCACTTACCTTTGGGCTGATAGGAAACCCAAATAGATAAAGCACCAAACACAAAGGTTGTCATTATTTGCAGCAATTTACAGTAAACTTTAAGGAAATACAAATACCTCAGCGTACTGTGATAACCCTCTCACTAAACATTGACTCTTCTATTCCAAACATTAACCTAAACTGTGTTTTCCTTCAGATCTCCATAGAATATAACCTATTACTTTATCCTGAACATTTTTTATTTCAAGAAGCCTTACAGATTGGTATACATTGGTACCTGGATACCTTGAGTCCCTTGAGACATTCCTCTTTAGCCTAATTCTTCTCAATGTAGTAAAAGATAGCTTTTGAAGCTCTCTTAAAAGGCAAGACCATATTTGTCCAGAATTCCACCTCTCAATTCCTGTTTCTTTCTTCCCCTGCAGCATCCATTAGACCTACACTCAGAGCACCAGTTCCTTCCCTGCCATCTGACTCCCTCCTGCTACCAACTCCCAAATTGGAACCTACTTTTCCCTTCTCCTGGGTTTTTCAGGGTGTCATTCTTCTACCTCTTACATCAGAATCACTAGCTCCCTCACACCAGACCTTCCAAATCAAAGTCTGTAGGAGTGAGGTTGGGAATTCCCATTTTAACAAACTCCTTAGATGATACTTAAGCACATGAAGCTTGAGAATCCTGGCCTTAAACTATAGGCAGCATTTCTGTGGGCCGAGAAAAGTGCCTGGGGTCTTAGAGCAGGCCTCTGCTTTTACCACTTTTCAAGCCCCATTAGGATGTATGTGCATCTTTTCCCATTGCCTGAAAAATACCCTGACTGGATCAACTTTAAACCTGTTCTGAACTTTGAAAAACCTAGCGCAGAAACTGGTACCTAACCAAGTGTAACCGTAGTAACTTGTGATGAGTTTAAAGCTTAACTAACCAATACTTCAAATTAATAGGTAATAGGCTCACATCAATGATTCCCAAAAGGTAAGGCACAGTGAGAGAGAGCATTTTTTTTGTTGTTGTTGTGCGGGCCTCACGGTTGTGGCCTCTCCCGTTGCGGAGCACAGGCTCCGGACACGCAGGCTCAGCGGCCATGGCTCACTGGCCCAGCCGCTCCACGGCATGTGGGATCTTCCCGGACCGGGGCACAAACCCATGTCCCCTGCATCAGCAGGCGGACTCTCAACCATCGCGCCACCAGGGAAGCCCGGGAGAGAGGATTTTAAATGGCACACTCATGTAGCACGAAATAACAATGAATCACAAAGTGAGATTCTTTTCTTTTTTTTTAACATATTTATTGGGGTATAATTGGTTTACAATGGTGTGTTAGTTTCTGCTTTATAACAAAGTGAATCAGTTTTACATATGTTCCCATATCTCTTCCCTCTTGAATATTTTTTCGATTCTCTTTCAACTTTTCTGATTACATCAAGGAATAAGTCTCAGAATATTGCTAGGTGTCTTTTAGAACTTCCCAATCTGTTTTTTTTTTTAATAAAGAGAGTGTAGGTTTCAGGCTACAATTTTCTCAAGCAACAATATTTAACTAGAATGGAATGAATTTCATGACTTTCTGTGTATTTTTATTGTTTCCTTTGATTTATTTTATACAATGATATAAAATTTCCTTTTGTTAATTTAAATATTAAACAATAACTTGATTTAAAGAAAAATAATGGTCTAGGTAATATATGATATGGCAAAAATCATGAAGGGTACAAATGAATGACTAAGTTTTAGAAAAACTCTCTAGTATCTAGTTCTAGATAAAGAACTATGAGCAGGTTAGAGCAATCCTTAGAGTAAGATTAGAAAACAGATTTTTGTATTGTGTCCCACGATACTGAGTTTGGTCCATCAGTGTCTTATGTGGTTTTATACACAAGAGCAGCAGTTCATTTAGGATTCCTTGGATACATGACATGAATGAGTTCCATACCAGCTGTCTTATATGTATGGTGGGGGAGGCAAAAGACCTCTTCCTTTTTCTAGGGACCATATGTAAAAAGGCAAAACCCAAGAGTTGTTTATTGATTAAGGGCGTGAGCTACTTTTGCTGCTTATTAATTTGGGACTATTACATATACATAATACATACATACATATGTACATATCTATTTAAATATATACATATATTTGTAACCTAAGCACAATGCCCAACACATAGAAAGTGCTTAATGTGGACTTTTTATTCCATTGTTACTTAGAATTAGCATAGTTTCTGCTCTTTACCATTTTTTAGTACTAGAAGTGAATCACTGAGTCATTGAGTACTAGAAGTGAATCATTCTGAGGATGTTTAACCCTTTAGAACTCCTTAGTTCCCAACCAGGGATTGAACCCGGGCCCTCGGCAGTGAAAGCACTGAGTCCTAACCACTGGACCGCCAGGGAATTCCCAATTCCCACCTTTTAATTCTTTACTCTTCAAATTAGGCTGAAGAACAACTTTGATCCCTTGACCAAAATTCATTTCCCACAATTTCTAGCATTTATATTGTGTCTTTCCAAAATCTTATCTCATAGTCCATTATATTTAGGACCATGATTCCCCTGGTAGAGGGAGCCCAGCATTAAGAATAGGCTCAGAATATCTGGACTCCTGGGGACCCTGTCTTCTCAAATTTTATAGACACACTAATAATAACACTGTTTAGCTGACTGAGTTATAAGAATTGATTCAGAATGCGTAGAAAGGATAGTGAATTTTGTCCACTTTATTAGGAATGTCTCTTAGGAGAGAATATAAGCTGGTAATAGATTATTTAAGTTAGTAAGTACACAACAAACCGAGTTTTATAGATCATTAGGCCTTTATTCCTTCTCTGATGAGCTATTGTGCCTTATTTTTATTTGCAGATTTTTTTCTCATTTTATACAGTGATGTTCATCTCTGAGATTGAGCTCTTGTGTGAAAGCCTTTGATGGAAAGTGTGGCTCCTGTTAGTACAAGCTGACTCATAGAAATGGGCTTTGGGAAGCCAGTCTTGCTTGAAAAGAAGTAAAGAAATCAACTGTGTGTTTGTTTGTGTTTCTCTTCTGTAAAGTATCAGAAAGAAGCGTAGTGGCCTTGCAAATGGAGATATGGCCGCCCCCCCCCCTTTTTTTTTGCTGCACCATGCAGAATGTGGGATCTTAGTTCCCCAACCAGGGATCGAACCCGTACCCCCTGCATTGGGAACGTGGAGTCTTAACCACTGGACTGCCAGGGAAGTCCCTTGGAGGCTATATATTAAATAAATGATGTAATCTACTTTCTAAACTCAGTACAAATACATTCACAATATATGGTCACATAGTTTCGTTTGTTTTCTTTTGTTTCTTGTTTTACCCTCTCCCCCAATATGGGCTCTTGGTTACTGAGTCCATTTTCTCCCATTAGCATCAACTCTCAAGTCTCCTACTTAACTCCGTTATCCAAGAACTCTAGGGGTTGACTTTAGCCCAAGTGGGTTAGTCCTGCTTCTACCTCTCAGGTAAGAGTCTCATTGGACAACTACAGCCAGGTTTTTTCAATATCATACACTTTCACTGTTGAAGGTGGGTCCTACAGAGTCTAACATCTCTTTGTAGTAATGTCCTTGCTAGCTGGAGCTTTGCTAGTGCTACAGTGGTACCCAATAGTAAGGCTCCAATGTTGTAGCTCTTATGTCATATTCCACAAAGCTGACACCAGTCCAGACTAGCTGAATCCCGAGGAAATTCTGGCATCAGCAACATGCTGTGCCACATCCTTCCTATACATCTTGAACTTTGGTCACTAGACTAGATGCTTTCTTTCCTTAAAATTAGTTTTATTTTACAGAGCTTGTTGCTTTTCCCTTCCAATGTACCTTTCAATGTTCATGTCCATCCTAGTTCATAATAAAAAATCTTTTTAACTTCAGGGATGTAGAATTTCAACTCATTCTTCTGCAAGAGAATCTGTAAAATCCAGGTTAGATAACCCATCTGAATTCAAGGCCACATAATCTTTCATGTATTATCATCTGAAGTGGAAGACCTATTTGCATCCTTAATGTATGGCATAGCCAGAGATGTCCCACTACACTGACTGCTTCCCATCTAGGGGACACTGGGTACAGGAGAACTTCATTTCAAATTCTAGTTTGTTTGTTTGTTCTCTTTTGGAGAATTTATGTAGTAGGGAGTTTTGGGAAGCTGCTTAAAATGTCCAAAAAGCCAAAGTGGGTGTCCTAGAAACATAATTAGTACATTCTTTATGGACATACTATAATTCTTTTCAGGAAACAAACCCACTATTTTCTCAACCCTTATGTTGTTTATCCTTTAGAATATACCCCACTATCATACCATAGCTCATTCTGATTTTCTTTTATCTGTGTACCTCAAAGATAAACAAACCTCACTGGGGTCTGTGAATTTAATTCTCAAGATGCATCCATATTTCTCAAATTATTGAGTTGGAAACCAAGCAAAGTTGGTGAGGGCTCAGATCTCATTTAGCGACCACATCTGTCATGGTATGAAGTGTGTCTCAGGCCTTAGTGGTTATGAAACTTTGCAGAAAAGCAGTGTCCAAGTAGAAGGTCTAACCAAAAGAAACTTGGACTAAGGTCAAACCATCCTTGCCCTAGTGGCTTGAGGTTGTTCCTCTTTGTTTTTCTTGGGCTCTCTAGAGGAGTCTGACCATATTCTTCTGCCTCTAACCGCTACATGTAGAATCAGAGTTGGCAGGGAACTGAGTGATCAGCTAGCCTAAAGCTTTATTTGAGTCACAAATTCCTCTACTGTTTTAATGATTGACACAGATGGCCAAGAGTACAAGTAAATACCCCATGTCTAAACATTGAAAAGTTAAAAACAAAGCTAAAAAAGGGTTAAGAACAAATTCCAGAGTCAGGTAAGATTCTGCCTTCAGACCTTAGCAGCCAAAATATGCTAGTTCAGAGAGTAAAATTCCAGAACCAGAGTTTGTACCAAGATAGTTCTCCTTCCCTGGAGACCTCCTTCTCTCAAGTTCTGAAGTCCTCCTTCCCTGGAGACCTCAAGGAAAGTCTTCTTTTGGGTCTTACATGGGTCCTATTTTAGGATCCCCAATGATTCTGAGCTTCCAGTGGAATTCTGAACCAAATCAGGTCTACCTTCAGTAACTCTCCCAAGATGGGACCCAGAGAAACACATGTCCTGCCACCTTGGTGAATTTCACATGCCTTTTCCGGGCCAGCAAGACTCAGCACTTCTAAGACCCAAGACACTGGGCCAAGGAGCCCAACAAATTGGCTCTTCCAAGTTTCCAAAGGAAGATGTGTAAAGACTCTGCATTAGGGTTCTCCAGAGAAATAGAACATTTAGAATTTAAATATACATATACATGGGGCCCAGCCCTGCCTGCACCTTGCCTCCAAAAAGCACAGTTGTGGGGCTGCCTGGGGAATGCCCACCACAGAGCTCTCTCAGGAAACATGCACTGCAAAGAGTCCCAGAACAAGGGTTGTCACAGGTTCAGGGAGGGGGCCTGTGGGCTGGTGGTGGAGTTGAGTACCAGTGTGACTGATGTCTACATCACCAGCCAGGTGGGCAAAGTACCATGAAGGAACAGCTACTGGCTTCAAGAGCTCCAACTCATGTCTGGCTGGTGGGTCCTTGAAGAGGAACTTGGCATAAGTATATATGATTTATTTTATCATAAAGTAATAAATATATATGATTTATTTTAAGGAATTGGCTCACGTGATTATAGAGGCTGGAAAATTCAAAATCTGCAGGGTAAGCATGCTGGCTGGAGACCCAGGGAAGAACTGATGTTGCAGCTCAAGTCCACAGGCAATCTACTGGCAGAATTTCCTCTTCTTCAGGGGAAGTCTGTCTTTTTTCTCTTAAGGCCTCTAACTCATTAGATGAAGCCCACCAACATTATTGAGAGTAAGCTGCTTTACTCAAAATCTACTCATTTAAATGTTAATCTCTTCTTTAAAAAACACCTTCATGGGCTTCCCTGGTGGCACAGTGGTTGAGAGTCCGCCTGCCGATGCAGGGGACACAGGTTCGTGCCCCGGTCCGGGAGGATCCCACATGCCGCGGAGCGGCTATGCCCGTGAGCCATGGCCGCTGAGCCTGCGTGTCCGGAGCCTGTGCTCCACAACGGGAGAGGCCACAACAGTGAGAGGCCTGTAACAAAACAAACAAACAAACAAAAACACCTTCGTGGTATAAGGAGCATTTCCTGAAATTGGAAAGATGTGGATGGGCATGTCTCAAAGCACAAAGAGAACTGAAGAAACTGGCAGATATTTGAAAACAAAAACAAAACAAGAAACACCTTCACATCAACATCCAGACTAGTGTTAACCAAATACATGGATACTGTGGCCTAGCCAAGTTGAAGCAAAATTAACCATCAGAGTCTCCATGACAGCAAATCTCTTCTTAGATACAACAGCAGTAATGATTCTAAAAATAAGACCTTGTTTGCCAAGTGCTATTACATTCTTTAAAGTTGTATTTGAACATGTCCATCTTACTGTTTTACCTAGGAAAATATCAGTAAACCTAGAGGAGGCCCCGTAAGCTGCCTAGCGGTCAAAACCTCTAGATTTTATTTCCATTCTACTGCTGGCAGGCAAAAATGTCAGTACTGAAAAGACATATAACTTCCACGGGCTAACAGCTTTACTAGGCATGACCACATTTCCACAGGAAGAGTTGGAATTTCAGTTGTCGGGAAATCCTATATTTGGCAAATTGAGGTGATATGTCAAGCCCCATAAATAAGAGCAGGCCAGGTTACTTATAACTGTACTGATTACCTTTCCAGTCCCCACTTTTTGAAGACAGAACCTTAAGCAGTAAAGTTATACTTTGCACTAGAGAGGGAAAAATAGTATCTCCTCCCATATATATATATATATATTTATATTTATATATAAAAGGGGTGGAAAAACTTTTTTTCTATCTATATAAATAATCTGGATTCACTAAGGATTTTAAGAATCCAGATAAAATTTACCATGCTTTATAGACACTCAAATTAGTAGTCACAGGGACTATGCCATCCATTCAATCGATACATACTAACCAAAGAAGAAAAGAGAAAGAGATTTATAAGATGCAAAGTAGGAATATTAAACATAATAATAATAGCATGGATTCAATACCAACCTTATATGCCAAATACTGCCAGACACATTATGTATACATTATTTCTAGTTCTAAATACAAGGCAGTAAATGTCATTTCTCCCAATTTAAAGGTAAGATTACGATTCAGAAAATTTGAATGACCTGCCTGAGGTACAGTGAAAACAAGTTGTTCTGCCAGGATTCAAGCAGCTGCTTTCTTTGTGGAAAAGTGAAAGGCAGATGTAGAAACAATGCCTCTCAGACTTCTCTCAATTCCAGGAGTGTCAGGAAACTCAGGAACTTTCAGCAGACATATAAAGTAGCATCGATTCTTAGGGCTGAAAATCCCTTTGAGCAGTTTCCAGGCCACCTCAAGTTTCTGGAATTTTCTCAGTTCATCTTAAAGAATGGGAATTTATTCAACTGCAGTGAAAATCCAATGAGAAAGACCAAAGTCAAGGTACAGAACCTTTTCCTATGAGCTCTAGGAAAGATTGGCAAGTTGCAGAAGAGGAAGCCTGAGGGGTCAAGTTGATGACCTGAGCTCTTTTCTTACTCTTATCTCTCTTCCTTGGTCCAAAATCAGTGACAGGAACCAATACAAAAAGTCACCCAAACTCTTCTTCATTTATTCTTTCCTTCATTAATTGATCACATGCTACATACCAGGAAAAGCACTACAAATAGGAGATGACAGACACAGTCCCTGTGTCTTGAGGGACTTGCCGTCTAGCCCTGGAGAAAAACAAACAAATATGCACATAATTAAAATATACCTGGTTAAGTAATACAACAGATTTATATAATGGATAGTATGAGAGCATAGGAAGGGCATCAAGGGAGCAAGCAATTTAATTTCCTGGAAGGGATCTCAGAAATAGTGGTTGTGTCAGATGGTTGAAAGAGCAGCAGTAGTTGTATTAATAGCATATGGCCTCACCAGGTGATGCTGGGGTGCTCAAATGGTGTAACTTCCAAAGTAGCCTGTGACCAGGTGGCCTCAGGGACCAGGAGGAAGATGGGGGTTGAGAAAGATCCTGTTCATCTCTTCTGGGCCAGAATTCTTGATTTAAAGAGCTACAATTCCAACAGTTCCCATGGGTGAGGTGGGAATAAGTGTTCTGTAGTTTGCACCCCATTTGTTTGACCCCAGGCTGGTATGCCTGATGGGTTCTTATGTTTTTAGACACTTCCAGATATTAGTTCATCTGAATCAGCTCAACTCAGAAATTTCAAATACAGCAGTGCCATATCCAATGCTTGCAGAAAAGGTATGTATCATGGATTGAATTGTGGAATTGTGTGTCTGTAGATAAAAAAGAGTTTAAGACAGATAATCACTGATCTCAAGAGTCCTCTGTAAAGTAGCCAATCGCTATAACATCTAGAACTGCATGAAGATATTTCACTAGGATTAGCTCCACACTGACCAAAGTCTGACAGGCTTTCATAAACCTAGCAAAGGCTAGCTGTCTATTTACATCTGCTCAGACAGACACATTCACAGTAAACTTATTGGAGACAAATGTAAACTCACGATCAGTATGCATGAATTTTTGGATCTGTAGCCAGAAGCAGGCTATTGACTGTCTCATTGTCTTTACAATTCCAAGTCTTATAACCATCGAAGGCTCATCACATGTAGCTCTGATGCAAAAAGCTCAGACTCAAATGGTATTTGAGAGCAGAGTGGTCAGTCACAGAATTATTGCTCGATTACTTACCTTTTTGCAGACAACTTGTAACATGCTCTCTCCTCTCCTTGAGAAATGAAGAAAAAAGAAATCCTTAGCTGTACCATGGGGTCTTGGGGAATCAGGGTCAATACTTCTCCTTATAAATAGATCTTTTATCTGACTCATTTGGTAGCTTCAACATGCAATCTTACTGTGGGTTAATGGTCATAACGGTTTTAGTCCTTACTGTCTGGCCATGTTCCTCCCAGGAACTCTGGAGTGGACATTACTGGTGGCCTACAGCACGCATTGTCTTTTCTTCCTTTCCAACAGACTATAATAATGTTTACATATCCACTCCTTCCCGACACAGTCCATGTCCTCAATGGGCTGATAGGTCAAAGGGTTATTACATAACTTTTTCTTGTGATTGGTTCTGAAATGAGCATGTGATCCAAATTAGACTGATCAACGAGCTTCTGCTAGAGATTTCCAGGGAAAAACCTTCCTTGTCCTTAGGGGATGCTTCAGGAAGCAAGTCTCCTTTACACTGGAAGTGGAAGAAAAAAGCATGTATCCCTGATAGCAGCTGGCAGCTGTCTTGCAGTTATGAGGACAACTGTCCTTAGGGTGAAGCCTGTGTTCAACAGAGCTGAGATGAAACGCATCTGAGTCCATTAACTGATGCCCACTTATCCGAGTCAATGACTTTCTATATGGTTTAAACTACTTTGACAGACTTGGAGTTGAGAGTATCCTAAAAGATTCAAACTTTAGTGGACATTTTAGAGTACGTACAATATGGGGGGAAAAGCCGCAGATCAGTGTAGCTTTTTTAGTCTTGATGCCTAAATTTATTCTGCCTGGATGTTCTTGGAACATGGAAAATTTGTTCCTTATATTTCTATTTCTAGTTACTTCACCTTTCTGTAGCATATCTTGATAGACTCATCTGCTCACACTAAGAACTTAACATTCAATGTATGAGTTCAAAGAATGGCTATTCCATGGTGTACCCCCGAGAAGAAGGCTTTTTAGCTTTAACATTATCAATAATGTATAGGTGCGAGAATAGAAATACCAAAAAGGAAAAGACTTGCTTAAGCCCACAGATTTCCGTAATCTAGGTAATTGTCACAAACACAGATCACTGTAGAACAATTCCACAAACATACAAAAGGCCGAGATTTTCTCTGATATGTTGGACCCAGAGTCTTAACTCTGTCAATACATTTCTACTTTAATAATATATGAAGATTCTTACACCATCAAAAGGAGAGATCTGTAGGGAGACATTAAGATGTTAGTTTCAAGAGATTCTCATCTTTTAGAACGTTTTTCTTTTCTTTTTCTTTTTTTTTCGGGGGGAGGGGGGCTGCACCACATAGCATGCAGGATCTTAATTCCCCAACCAGGGATCTAACCTGTGCCCTCTGCAGTGGAAATGTGGAGTCTTAACCACTGGACCTCCCGCCAGGGAGGTCCTAGAACTCTTAATGAAGCCAGGTGTAGTGGGAAATGCTTGTAGTAAAGTTAGATAAATAAGCATTTTCCATGGGAGGGATACACAAACCACATTTCTTTGTAAATAACCCCTGAAATGAAGATTTTTTTCACTTGAATGTTCTCAATTTTTAACTCATTTAAATCATTAGTCTATAAGAGAGCTGGAAAAGGAAAGGAAGGTTGAAATGTAAGCAATTAGCTTCTCTTTGGTAGTTTTAAGAAGTTTAATTTAGGAAAGAGTTTCCTGGAATGAAATCTGGGTTATCTTTAAGTTTATCTTTGCCATCTCTCCTTAGTAAGTTTAGTATTACTATATTAATACCACATTAAAACTTAATACTTTATTGTCTTATTAAATAGTCTTTTAAATGAAGCCTCAAAACTAAGCCAGGCAAGTAAAACTTTCAACATGGTATTTGCTGGAATTATCCAATTATTCAAAGGGATAAACCTGGCACATTAGGAATAAGTTTACTCACATCCTCTTTATTCATGTCCAGAAAGTGTAGTCTTCTGAGGCATTTGGGTAAATTTAAATGCCTGCGCCATTTTTCCTTCCTTTGCCTAAGCATTGTGGAATCTTGGCAGCTAAAACAAGAATTGGACGCTACATTTTCTCTCAAATTGTTAGAGTCAGAACACAAGAAAGCGTGATAAAAGTAGAACAAAGAGGAACTCCTTAAAGCCCAACAGTAATGCTATAATTTTGCTCCAGTGCCAGGGGAGGAATGCAGGAACTCTGCCATCCACAGTCTTTTGGCAGTTCTGAGCAGGGAGGTGGGGTCACGTCATGTGGTGAGGAGGTGGGAGTGGGGGCAGGGAGTGAAGATTAGAGGAACCAGAACCCTCACCCTCTGGGAGAGACAGCCTATCACTGGGAGTAAGGCAGGCTACATATCTGCAGTTTCTAATTGTAGGCCTGATTCCAGCCAGAACTTGCTGGGTGGTTTGGAAGCACCCTTGTAACTATTACAAGTCCATTCACCAAGAATGACAAGTTGTTCATTATGGCCCTTTGAGGTTTCTGTTTAAAACTGG
Organism: Delphinus delphis; assembly: GCF_949987515.2. NCBI lineage: Eukaryota > Metazoa > Chordata > Mammalia > Artiodactyla > Delphinidae > Delphinus > Delphinus delphis. Next base: position 58,187,651 of record NC_082686.1, read on the forward strand.
GAGGTTTGGGATAAGTAATGCTAACATAAATGATGAAGCACTCACGATCCTGGATAAATAGATAACTAACTTATTTATCTAAGCTAATGCAAAGTGAATGTAAAGCAATACAATCACCTTTACCTTATCAACATGGGTGGGGAGAAAAAACTAATCCGAAGATTTCCAAGGAATAAAACTAGTAAATGTAAGGTAGTACAATGATTTAATTTAATTAATTTGATGCTTGGGCCCAGACAGTGTACTTCCTTTGCTTTCTTTCACTGGATTTATTTATTCTGAAAGCAGATATTGAGGACCTCTGTACAATGGACTGAGCTGTGCTCTGCGCGAGCAAATCTGAATGAGTTACTGATTATATTCCTCCATACTCTTAAAAGGAGTAGTGCGTAACACGTGCTACGTACTTAGTACTTTTTGAATGTTGAATGAATAATCCATAGCAAGAGATAAACCAGAAATCACTTCACCTACAATATTTTACAGAATATTTTCTTATTTACTTAAAGTTAACATTAAAATTCATTCTGTATATATCTGTTAGATGGTAAGGTGAAGACATTTGACTGCTAAAATTTGGTCAAAAAGGCACTAAATCTGTCATCAATGTACAAATAAAGAGCAATATATTTTGTGATTTCAAAGTATATCGCAAACAATTTTCTTGAGCATGATTCTGTTAAATGAGAATGAGCTACTCTGTTTGGAGTGAATTGAAGGTTGACCTAAGGATCCTGTTAGAGCTCTAGTGAGACGCTGTATAAGAAAGTGCTTGGTAAAGAGCTATGAAACTTTTCATAGAGCACAGGGTCATCAGAATGGAAGCTGAAGTCAGACAGGCTGGAAACTGTCAGATAGTCCCAGGTCTACTGCTGGCTGGCTGTACACCCTGGGGCAAGTTATTTTACCCCTGAAGCCTTAGTTTTCTCATACATAAAATGCAAAAGAATACTATCTACCTTATACATTTTTAGTGACTACAAAGTGAGCCAATGCACAGAAACATTTTAGCCCAGTGGCAGTTCATAGCAAGAACTTAACATTAGCAATCATCATCTTCTTTTTCTTCATCATCATCATCATCAGAGCTCTTACTGCTAATCCTACAAAATGTCAAGATTGCCAAAAAAAAAAAAAAAAGGAAAGGTAAAACAAAAGTAAGCAAAAGTGCTGCTAAATCACATTCTTAGAGTCTCTCGCCCAGAACAATCTGCAAATTGGTCTCTCCAGGCTTGTCCTCCTCAGACAGATGTTCCCAGCTATCAAAGTGACCTTATGGACAGAAACCTGACCATATCACTCCTCTAATCTCTTTCACAGTTGCCTGTTACCCACTGGGCAGAGTCTAGGTTTTTAGGGAGGGTCTTTCAGAACTGAGCCCCTGACTGCCCCTTCACCCTTAGCTCTGACCAGGTAGACCAGATTTGATCAGGTAAATCAGCTACCGCCTGACCAAATCCTACTGGGTTATGACTCAGTTAAGAAAACACCAAAAAAATGAGTAACTCAGCTTAGACTCTGTTACTTCTTGGGAAGCTACGTGCTTACCCATTTGTCAAATTGCTTTATAAATACTCTATAATGTGAGTTCCTTATGGGTAGGGTCCCAGGGCTTACCATATATGTACTCGGTATATTTTAGGGGCTCCATAACTATTTCCAAATGAATGGCCGAATGAATAAATGAATACACCTCAGATAACCAGATGCAAACTACAGATTTGTAGAGTTGCTGGAGCCAGTATAAGTACCTTATAAGGGACCAAAAAGTAACATTCTTTTCCCAATCAAGTTTGAAAATAATGAAAAGATAGACATGGAAGTCTGGCAGAAGGAGATTAAAATGTCATCCTCATTACTGATAAAGATTATAAAGAAATGCATGGTTTAGGTGCATGACAACAGTGGGCTTCCTAAAAGACTTACCCACCAGCCACAGCACAGCTTCCACTAGAGGACTTGCCTCCGCACAGCTTAGGGGCACAAGAAGCAGACCAAAATGTGTACTTCCTGAGGTCAGCTCGCTCCCAACTACGCAGCGCCAGTTTATTTCTTAAAGGCACTAATGAGACATGCTTCTTCTCTGGGGCAAAGTGAGTCAAATAAGGGAGAGAGACCACAAAGGTTACAGCAACTGATGTCAGTTGGACTTGTAAACAGGAGGTAAGGGAAGTTGCTGTGCTCCCATCCCCATTATCCTTACGTGCACTGATTGATTTAGACGCTGGTGATATTTCCCACAAGTGACAGGAAAAGTGGATACCCCCAAATTATATATCAGTCAGTAGATTATCTTTTGACTTCCCCTCTCTAATTCCCCCTTTACAGTTGATCTATGAACACAGATTGAATGATGTACTTAAACTTCTTATCAAGATTTTTAAATTGTTTTTGTTTCTAAAAGATTATACCTCCTCTTTTACACAATTAATTCAATTCAATTAATTCAATTTAACAAATATTTATTGAGACCCTGACAAGTGCCAAACACAGTGGAATATAAAGATGAGTGTATCATAGTGATCTTCTGGTGCTTACAATCTAGTCAGCATCTTCTGGATCTTTTCTCTTAGACAGAGAAAAGGAAACTCAGTTACTTATGAAATCAAAATGAACAGAGAAAAATATTCCTTTTTTTTTTCTAATTTCCAAATGTTCTGAGTAGTTAAGTGACTGTTTACCCAGAACTTAAGACATTTCTCTTCTATCATCAGCATTAGAGCCAAGATACTAGGGATAAAGTTCACAGAAACCTCTGGGGAGTCATTTATCTTCTCACATCTCATCCACATTGCCCCATCGCAGAGGCCTGCAATTGGTAAAGAGAGGAACTGGGTGAAAAGGTTTGGACGGATTGTTCAAATCCATCATCACCACTGGAAAACAACTCAAACTAGGGGATGAATGATTTCACCTCCCTGCGTGAAGGCATCAAACTTACTCCTGTCCTCTCTTATCTTCCTGGACCTTGCATTGTTCTTTTGTTTAAAAAAATGTTGATATCTTATATTTCTAAGAATTTTATTTGTTTTTTTTATTTAACTAGATTCTAGAAGACTACCCACATTATTTTACTAGATCTTAAACTCACAATAGTTTTTTAAAAATTCTGTTTTGTTTTTATCTCATTTTGTCTTACATCTTATCACCGACTGGCAGAACTAGTCAAAAGAAACAGGGATTATAAATGATTCTAATTCCTAAGAGACAGAGTCAGGGTCTACTCTCAACTTCAACTGTTTAACCAAACCATATGAAGAAATGTGTAATTTTGGAGTAGGCCTCCAATTACACAAATGTGTAATTTGATCTCGGGATTGTTCCTTATTGCCAGAAGAGCAGCTTCTTTTCTTTCGCCCACTTCCATATCTCTATTAGATTAATAGCAGGAGCACAAAGTAATTTGTAAAGGAAATTGGCATTTTCACTTTGGAGTAGCTTGGCAGCATATACGGCATGAGGACAAGCAGGAAATCCAGGGCTGGTATTTCTGCTTGGAAAAAAAGAGAATGACATAGTTAAAGCAATCAAAAATTCTTTACTTGAGTTGCATGTATAAAATAGCATATGGATTCATAGCAGTGATTAAAAATAAATAAATAAATAAATATATATATATGTGTATATATATATATAACTTTGGGGGCACATATAAATCTTTTGTTTCTAAACATCACGAATAAGGAAAATAGCAAAAAGAGGCAACACATCCCGGAGTATAAGATTATCATTGTCTCCATGAAGGGCTATAGGATCTTGGGCAACTAATTATACTTCTATGCCTTTTTTCTAGCTTTGTAAAGAAAAACAGAAAAGAAAGTCATCATGACATGTTTTTTTTTAATCTCTATGCCTGTTCAGATAGGATAAATAAAAGGAAACGGTAGACAGTAGACTCACAAATCTTGTAGGGACGTCTCCAAATCATTTTGCATATGCATTTAAAAAATTTTAATGTATTATTTAATAATGACCCAATGGAAGGTATATTAAACAGATTTTAAAAGAGGATTTCATGTACTAAAAAAATAGTCATGATTGGGCTAAAAAAAAGGTCAGATAATATTCACTTAATAAAATATACAGTGTTTGTTTTGGGTTTTTTTTTTTTTTTTTGCCCAAAGCATTTTGAAGCCGTGAAGGAAAATGGGATATTCCCAGGAATAGTGGTAAGCACATTTCTGGGGTCGATAAGCTAGAAGGGGATCTTTGGCAAAAATTTTCTTAGAGCCGTCAATTTAAATCCATCTGGAGAAGAAATCAGTACTCCTGTAATAAAACCCTGGCCCTATAACATACCACTGTAATGCCCGATGTAATGCTCCATTTTTATAGTATGTTTATCCTGTATTTAATATGACCCAACACCTAGCAGTGTTCAAATATAAATTTGAATAAATGCTGATTATTTCATATGAGATATGAGAATATCAGACAGGGATATCTATCTATATCTATCCATCTAGCCAGATATATAGATAATATACATGATGTAAATATAGATACAAATATAGACATGTATGTAGGTATAGATGTACCCCAGGTTAAAAACATAATTAAGTTCAAGTTGGGGATAGATAAATTCATAAAGACTAATTCACCAGTAAGATGTTGCATTACCTACCAACATTCATATTAGGTTGGAAGGCCCAGAGTTAATTATTAGGGCATCTCATAGATAGCATGAACAGGCTGTGTCAGGGAGAGTTATTCCCTCCAATTCTGGGATGGACCGAAATAGAGAAGATCTGTGGTGCTGTTTTCCATGATGTTGGCTCAGGAGTCTTGCCTTTGACTGCAGTCTTAGCTGTGAGCTCTGCCCAGGTGGACCACATCTCTTGTCTGATCCTTGCCAGAGAAGGACCCAGAAGTCTTGCTCACATACACCTTCAACCACTGCCAACAGCTACCACAACTCCCATCACAATTCAGCTCTTTCTACCAACTACACATTAACCTATGTGGAATCATCATCTTTCCCCGAATCTTCAACTGTTTCTGTTAACGATACTGTTTGCTTGTATTGGTATGGAATTTGCAAACTTAAAACGTTTTTAAGTTTTTATTAAAGAAAGAAAACGAAGAATACCAAAACAGAAAATTATACAAATTATTCAAATATTTTTAAGACCATGCCACCCCACAGCCCGACATTCCCAGTCCCCAGAGGAAAACAGCATGAATTTCAGTGTTTCTTTGCTTTTTTTTTTTTGCAGTTTTCATATTTATTATTTATGACATGCAATTTTATTACTAAAATGTAATAACATAGATGATCAGCAACTCTGAAAAAATCACGTAAGTTCTTCCCAAATAGCCTTTAATTCAGTCTTTCTTTTCTGACACTTAAGCATTTCTTCTGCTTTTAACAAAAGATGACATTATGCATATTGGTTTATAACTTTCTCTTTTCACTTGAGATGTATTCAGGTCAGTTTATTTAGATTTACTCACATGATTCCATTGCATAGATATACCATAGTTTACTTAACCATTACCTGACTGATGGTGATTTCGGTTTTTTAACGTTGTGCTATCACAAACAAGGCTGCAGTAAATATCTTGGCACATATAATTTAAGTACTTTTGCTATCACTTCTTTATAAGATAGATTTTTAGGCATGACATTGCTGGATCTTAGGGTATCCCATGTGAATAATTTTTAATAGATGCTGTCACAATATTGTTGTCAGTTTTGGATTCTCTTGTCCTTTATGCTTCTCCTTTGTAGACTCCAACTCAAAGTCTATGGAAACTTACTTTGTAATATCATCCTGCCATTTAATCCAGACCTGATATCACCTGACTACATTTTTAAGATACTATTTAGACCCTAACATGCTTAGACACTGACTTTAGCTTCCTAAGTGATTTTTCTCTATCTGGTTTCTCATTCTACACATTAGAGCCATATTAATCTTCTCAAAACTTATCTTGTGTATATCACATCTCTATAATCCCCATTGCCTAAAAAATAGACCTTAACCATGCATTCAGTATCCTTCATAATCATTTTCAATTTTTCTCATTTTATCCTTATGTCTCCTTTTAAAAATTTGAGAGTGAGGGACGGATTGGGAGAGAGATCTACCGTGAACCACAAACTCTTAGGCACTTTACATGCCTTAAGTATTTTAATGGTCACATCAGTTTCAGAAGAAGGGAAACTGATGGATTGGGAAGGCAATTTACTCCCTACCCCAGAGCTGTAGCATCTAGAGTTGTGGTTTGAAATTTAGTATATCTGACAGCAAAATGCATGTTCTTACTATCACACTATATTTGAATTCAATTCAGTAAATATTTATTTGACATATACTCCATGTAAAACACTTTGTTATGTGCTAGAGAGCATTAAACATTTAAAAAACATGGAACATAACTGACATTTAATCATGATGCCTGCCTCTCTGGCAACAACTCCCTCCAGGCAGTGAGCTTCCTGCCAGGGGACCTGGTCCCTGGCAATAGCTGACTGAAACAAAGGTGGGCACCTGTTCTGGTGATCTATTGCTACTTAACAAGCCACCGCAAAATGCAGTGGCTTAAAACAATGACAATATTTATGGTGTTCACAAATCTGCAATTTAGGTAAGTCTCAGAGGGGACATCTTGTCTCTGCTACACTCAGCATCAGCTAGAGTGTATTGAAGGCCAGGAATGGGAATCATCTGAAAGTTTGCTTACCCCCTAGTCTAGAAGTTGGTGCTAGCTGTCAGCTGGGTCCTCGGTGGAGACTGTCACCTGAAACACCTTCTATGTAGTCTTTCCGGCTTGGGGCCTGGGTTCCAAGCACAAGCATCCCTAAAGGGCCAGGACAAAGCTGTTTTGCCTGTTAGGACTCAGCCTTGGAAAGTATCACTTAGTATTACTTCCACTGCAGCTATAGGCCCACACAGATCCAAGGGGAGGAAATGTAGACCCCAACTCATGCTGAAGGACTATTGACATCACCTTGTAAGAAGAGCATGTGGGATGCTGCTGCCCTCGTTAGAATACCGTCTGCCACAAGACCTATGGATGGGCCAGTGACCTGTTGTAGGAAAATAATCCAGGATAATCAAATTCCCTTTCAAGTGAATATAATTTACAAATAATTTAGAGACTAAAATAGCTGCTGGAGATTCATCTGGAAGGACATAACAGAGAAAGAGGAGGAGGACATGATAGAGCATGCATTCACTGACATTATGGAGCAGTAGACACTAGGAGTAAAAACCCGAGTCTTATTCACTTTTCTGTGTATCCTCAACAGAGTACAGTACAAACACATAGTAGGGGCTCACATGTGTCACATGAAGACATACATGAATGACTGGAAAGAGGGGACACAAAAGAAGAGGTAAGTTTGGAGACGAAAGATGAGATTCTATTAGAAATATGTTGAGCTTAAGGTTCCAGCTGTAGCTCCTCCTTGAGATATCTAACAAGCAGTTAAGAAGGTGGGTCTGTGGTTCAAAAGAGAGAGCAAGGAAGCCATGCTTAGGAAGCCATGGCCAAGGTCAAACTTTGGCTGAATGAGACTCTCAGGGAGGAGCATGTAGAGGAAGATGGATGAGTAAAGCTCAAGCAAAATAATGAGTGGTTAATGTGATAGGCTTTAAATCTGAGTCGGATTTAATGTCTGTAATATCTGCTTCACCACTTTCTAACTGTGTATTTTCTTAGGTTTGGCTACTTAATCTCTCTGTTCCTCAGGATCTCTTTTTAAAATTAATTAATTTTATTTTTGGCTGTGTTGGGTCTTCGTTGCTGCATGCAGGCTTTCTCTAGTTGCGGCAAGCGGGGGCTACTCTTTGTTGCAGTGCGCGGGCTCTCATTGTGGTGGCTTCTCTTGTTGCAGAGCACGGGCTCTAGGTGCATGGGCTTCAGTAGTTGTAGCTCGTGGGCTCAGGAGTTGTGGCTCGCGGGCTCTAGAGCGCAGGCTCAGTAGTTGTGGCGCACGGACTTAGCTGCTCCACGGCATGTGAGATCTTCCCGGACCAGGGATCGAACCCATGTTCCCTGCATTGGCAGGCGGATTCTTAACCACTATGCCACCAGGGAAGCCCCTCCCCGGCATCTTATTGAAACATTGTTATAATAATACAAACTACTCACAGGACTGTGGATTACTGGTATAATGCCTGCAAAGAGCTTAGAACAGAGCCTGGCACATAGCAAATCAATGTATGTTAATTACCATAACTCTTCTCAGTTTTTTGTTTTTTTTTTTCATCTAAAGTTCAGGATTAAGCAGAGGAAGAGCCAGAGAATAACACTGGCATGAAGGCTTTATGAAACCTTGTGTAATAGTCCTAATGAATAGCTGTGGTTACATTTATTACTGAGTTGCCAAGCATCAAAGAGTTGCTGACTGTTAATAGTTAAGAGTGGGTGACAGGGTGAGTCATATTCTCTAGACCAATATTTCACAAAGTCTGTGCTTTGGGGTGTGCTATAGTAATATATGTTGCATCAAGAAAAAGAAAGTATGTTCTATACTCAAATAAATTGGAGAAATGCTGAGTTAAGATTAAATAGACTTTTCTTAAATGTATATGCCAAAACGAGTTATGGCTGGCTAAGAAGGAGATATAGAGCATCATTTCCCCAACTCTAGGTTTTTATAGGGATCATTCTGCTAAACCAATGTGTAGAACACAACTTCTCAATGTTAGTCAAGGAAAAATCTCTTGGGAAACTTCTTAAAAATACATATTAGTGGATCCACCTCCATAGATTCTGATTAGAAATTCTGGTGTAGGGTTAAGGAATCTGTATTTTTAAAAAAAACTCCCAGGTGTCGCCTTGCCTCCAGGCAGCCCCGAAGAGTAACTGACCCCTCCCACAACCCCCTTCTCTCTTTCCAACCTATTCTGTGAAAAATGGCTCCCACAAAGAGGGGTAGCAAAAAAAGGGGGGGGGGGTAATTCTGCCACCAAGGAGATGACTAGAAAATAGAATATCAACATCCATAAACACTTCCATTGAGTCGACTTAATGAAGCATGGACCCCAGGCACTCAAGGAAATCTAGAATCTGCCGTTTATAAACAAACAAATCAAACCAAACAAAAAAACCTTCTTGGGAACTCTCAATGTCATTATTTACACTAGCTCAAGAAAGCTATCTAGGGCTTCCCTGGTGGCGCAGTGGTTGAGAGTCCGCCTGCCGATGCAGGGGACGCGGGTTCCTGCCCCGGTCCGGGAAGATCCCACATGCCGCGGAGCGGCTGGGCCTGTGAGCCATGGCCGCTGAGCCTGCGCGTCCGGAAAAGAAAGCTATCTGAACTGAAGGAATAAGGACTATCCAATAATATATCTAAGTAAGTTATCCAGGAAACATAATGAGGACAAAGATTCATCAAACAAGCATAGCATAACTTTTACCTTCATACCTGTTATGCTTTCAAACACCTTCAGACAGTCGACTGTCAATATGGATGAAAGCTAATGATTTGATTATCATAAAATATAATTAGGCAAAAGTAGTTGTAGGCTCTACGTATAAAGAAATTCAAGAAACTTCCCTGGTGGCGCAGTGGTTAAGAATCCGCCTGCCGATGGAGGGGACACGGGTTCGAGCCCTGATCCGGGTAGATCCCACATGCCGCGGAGCAGCTAAGCCCGTGCACCACAACTACTGAGCCTGCACTCTAGAACCCGAGAGCCACAACTACTGAAGCCCATGTGCCTAGAGCCCGTGCTCCGCAACAAGAGAAGCCACTGCAATGAGAAGCCCGTGCACTGCAACGAAGAGTAGCCCCTGCTTGCCACAACTAGCCCGTGTACAGCAATGAAGACCCAATGCAGCCAAAAATAAATAAATTAAATAAATAAATTTATTTAAAAATATGTAAAATAAAATAAAAACAAAGAGAAGTAATCTAACAAAAAAAAAGAAATTCAAATTACCGCCCCATGGAATTAGTGGTAATCTGAAAGATTTCTAAGAATTCCTAACAGAACTTGCAGGCAGTCAGATTAGACTTTTTAAACCTACTTAGGACTCATATCTAACACAATGGGGATATTTGTGCTCTCTGTGTGCCTGTTTAAAATTTAATCTAGGAAAAAGCTCCCTAACTGAGATTTATTTGAAGATCGAAAGAGACCTGAGAATATGCTGATCTAAGAGATATACTGTTAAATCTAATTTAAGAGAGAGTGTCTGAGACCATTTGGAAACAAGACGGTTTTTTCTTGTGAACATCCTAACTCAGAAGAATTTAGCAAAGAGTGAATGGTTATATATACTTCTACTTTTACAGTCTGCTTTAAAACTTTTATGGTAAAAAATAAAAGAAGATAAAAGCATAACATACCTTCCAGGCATCTCTTTACCCACTCAGGCAGTTAATCATTCTATATGTCTGACAAGATAGCATTTGGTTGCAGTCACTCTCTGCCTTTTCCAGCACCCTTGGTGCAGAGGGGATGGGAGTAAGGATAAATTAGCCTATGAGAGGCCACCCATGCTGCACTCTTCCAGACTGGAAAAAGATAAAGAGACATGACCATTAAATGCAACGCATGGTCCTATGTTAGAGCCTATAAAGAATATTATTAGGACAATTGATTAAACTTGAATGGAGTTTGTGAATTCAGTGTCCGTCAGTGATAATTTCCTTATTCTAATCCTTATGTTGTGGTTATCTGGAGAATGTCCTAAACTATTCAGGAGCGATGGGCACCACATTCCAAACGTACCCCCAAATGGTTTCAGAAAGAATGTTTTTGTGTTATTCTTGCAGCTTTTCTGAAGTTATTCTGAAATTATTTCTGAAATTGTTTGAAATTATCTTAAAATTAACATTATCTTTAGCATTTAGAAAGACTACATTCATTTTATCGTTTGTGTTAGTTTATCATTGATTTTCTCAGGTTCTCTAGGTAAACTACCAAATCACCTGAAAATAATTTTACTTCTTTTAACTAAATTCCTGTACCCCTTATTGTTTTCTCTTTTTAAATTCTGCTGGTTAATAACTCCAGGACAGTGTTCAATAGTAACAGAGATAGTGGACATTCCTGACTTTTTCCTAATCTTATTAGAAATTCCCCTAATATTACCCCATTAAACACAATTTTGGCTTTAAGAAATATGCATCATTTCCTATTTTCTTGAGCAATTTTTTTTTTTAATCAGGAAGCATCTTTCAAGAGCTTTTTTCTTCATCTAGGGAATAGTCATGTGATTATTACTCGTACATCTACTAATGTCATGCTCATGTTAATAGATTTCCTAATACTGAATCATCCTTGCATTCCAGAAATGAATCTCACTTGCTCATGGTACATTATCTTAATGTGGTATTGTGTCCTGTTTTTAAATGTTTAATCTAGTATTTTTGCATTGATATAGGATGATTGCTTGTAAACATATTTTCATGTTAGAATTGCGTTCCTCTGTACTGTTTTTAGCAGAACAGCCTCCATGAAACGGTGCTTGGTGGTAACAGAAATGATGTGGGAGGAGGTGTCAGGGAGAGATGGAGAGACTTGGCATTAGAGTCACACAGGCCTTTGGGAGGTTTCTGGCCCCCTCCCCTTACTGACTGAGTGACCTTGGAGAAATTATTCCTGCTCTTCTACCTTCTATTTCCTCATCTGTCCAATAAGAGAACCATGGGTTGTGTGAGGACAATACGATGTCTATAAAGACTCCAGTACAAACATACATAGATACAGAGAACAGAGTAGTGGTCACCAGAGGAGAAGGGCACAACGGATGAAGGGGGTCAACTGTATGGTGATGATGGAAACTAGACCTTTAGTGGTGAGCACACTGTAGCATAAACAGAAGTCAGACTATAGTGCTGTACATGAAACTGATATAATGTTATAAACCAGTGTTACCTCAATTAAAAAAAAATACCAGTACAATGTCTGGCACAATGTAAGCCCACATAAACATTGGGATATTTTACTATAAAGAATTATTTTTCTTCTGCTGCTTCTCATATTATGAAAATAAACGTAGTGTTAGGATATATGTAAACAGATATCATAGTTTCCTCAGGAGACCCTTAGTGCCTCAGCTTAAATGGTCCCCAGGATTCTGCTATGATCACCGAGCCCAGACCGGCTCAGTGAGCCAGCTTTGTATTTTGTCCCTTCTTTTATAGTCAGCCCATTCCAGACTAGAGGTTCCACGTAAACAGTAAGTGCCCTGTGGGGGACAGGGTGGGGGACTGTGAAATGAATGGAAAAGGAAGATAAAATTTCTTGAATCCCTACTACATGCCAGGGGCTAATTTAGGTCTATTTGTAGTTAATAGGTGAGGAAAGCTGGCAGGTAGCATCAAGATCTCAAAACCTGAGAGAACTAGCTTAGGGGTAGGGGTGGGTGTCATCTCTCTATCTAAGAGTTGAGATTAGCTTTTGTTCTTTTCTTCTTACCCTCTCCAAGAAGAGGAGAAGGGAAAGATGCATTATCTCTGAGTTGAGCTCCTGGCTACTTAATCTCTTAGTCAGTGTTCTGAGCCTGGGGAAATCTTTCTGTACAGGGCTATGGTCGTGCTTCTAGGACTCCTGAGTGTGGAGAGGGTAAGGAGAGTGCTAATTTATTGATGCAGTTATTCTACATCTCTTTATTAACTCAGAGATGAAAAGGCTTTCTACCACTCTAAGACTGGTAGACAGAGAATTGTGGGCGTGCTGGGGAGAAAGAGGTTGGCCTAAAGACACTGGCATTTGTGCTGAACCTAGAAAGTTGAAGCTAAATAGAAAAGCAAAACCTGTGGGAGACAGCATAGTGCAGGTACTAAGAAACAGGCTCCAGACTGACCCAGACTGGGGGCTACATTTTGTCTCTTTCTTGCTGTTGACCTTAAACTAGCTCCTTATGTTTTCTGAGCTTTAATTTTATTGTCTGTAAAATGAGGGAAAAGGACCTAATATATATGGGTTCGTGGTGAAATTAAAGGAAATAATGCAGGGAAATCACTTAGCCTAGTGTGAGTCCTCAAAGATAATGGCTGTTATTATTATCTGGTCTTCAGTAGTGTTCCTCAGTCTTGCCTTTGTCAATAGTCCTTTCCTCAAGTTTCTTCTTTTTTTTTTTTAAACAGCTTACTGAGATATGATTCCCATAACCATACAATTCATTCATTTAAATTGTAGAATTCTGTATTTTTTAAATACATTCATAAAGTTGTCCACAGTGTATATTAGAACATTTTCATCAACCCCCAGAAGAAACCCCCTGCCCATTAGCAGTCGCTCCCTACCCCTCCTCCACTACTCCCCACAATGAGCTCTAGGCAACCATCAATCTATTTTCTGTCTCTCCGGACTTGCCTGTTCTGGACATTTCCTATAAATGGAATCATACAGTATGTGATCCTTTGTGACTGGCTTCTTTCACTTAGCATAGTGTTTTCAAGGTCCAACTATGTCAGACCATGTGTCAGTACTTCATTCCTTTATATGGCCAAATAATATTCCATTATACAGATATACCATTTTATTTTACACATTTTATTTATCCATTCATCAGTTGAAGGACATCTGAGTTGTTTCTACTTTTTGGCTATTATGAATAGTGATGATATGAACATTTGTATTCAAGTTATGTGTGAGCATGTTTTCATTTCTTTTGGGTATATACCTATGAGTGGAATTGCTGGGTCTTATTGCAGCTCTGTGTTTAATCTTTTGAAGAACTGAGAGACTGTTTTCCCATGTGGCATTTTACATCCCCACAAGCATGTTATCCTTTCCAACATGTGATATTATCTGTCTTTTACATTATAGCCAGTGTAGTGGTATGAAGTGGTATCAAATTGTGGTATTGAAGTGCTTTTCCCTAATGAATAATGTTCAGCTTCTTTTCCTGTGCTTATTGGTCATGTGTATATCTTCATTGGAGAGATATCTATTCAGATCCTATGAGCATTTTGAATTTTAAGGTTTTTTTTTATATTCTAGATACAAGCCCCTTATCAGATATATGATTTGTAAATATTTTCTCCCATTCTGTGGGTTGTGTTTTTTTCTTTCTTGGTATTATTTGTAGCACAAAAGTTTTTCAAGCTTCTTTTTAATGTAACTTATGGAAGTCTATATTTCAGCATTTAGCTCCTACAAAAATATTCCAGTTGGTAGACTTTCAATGGAATAGTTGGCCTTGCACTTCATTGACAAGACTGAAGCCCTCAGTATGTAAATATCCTGTATTCTTAACTCTTTTCATCACATAGCTCTTGACCTACGTAGGTATCTATCCCCCTCTCTTTTCCTTTATTCATACTCTTGAAATGAGGAATATATATCCTCATCAAGGCCAACCTTCCAACTGTAAGATGACCTGGTCCCCTCCATCTTCTCCCAGGAACTTTAATATTTTAATAAAATATTAAAAAAATATATCTGCATCCTCCAAATATACATCTCCAGCCATGGCCATGATCTCTACCCTGCACTTCACTTGGATGATCTATAGATATCCTCCAACCCAGCATGTCCAAAATTGAATTCCCCTCCTCATGCCATATCTTAGAGTCATCGTGAAAATCAAATGAGAAATATTTGGCATAGTAAGTACCAAACAAATGGGAACCCTAACATGATGGTGGAACCACACCATCTCCTGAGGCAGCCCTGAGTCTGCAGAGAAAACTGGACATATAAGAGCTGTGGGAGGTCTGACTTAAAGTCAGGAGCTCCATGGGGAGCTCTTAAGAACAAGGACATTGGCTTCCTTTTCTATAATATGAGATTTTGTAAAACTTAAATGATATAATAAAGACAAAATACCTAACGTGCTGGTAAATAATAAGCATGGGATGAAAGATAGAAAATAAGCAACAGTAAACCCCAAACAGAAACTATGCTGAAAAACTGATTCTTCTCTTTGCCTATATATTGCCCACTGATTGTTTGCCAGCATCCATTTTTTTAAAAAAATCTCTAATTATTTTATCCAAAAGTGTGCTTTTGTCGGTGGTGGTTGGTGGTGGTTAGTGTTGATAGTGTGAAAGTTTTGTCATCCTAAAGGATAGTCAGCAGTGGGAATATAGGATAACCCAGGATATCTGTTTTTCAATTTCGACAGCAGTTTGTGTTTCCCAGATGTTAGCTCTGCTGACCTTCAGCTTTCAGAGGTCACCTCAGCTTCCAGCTTCCCACTCATGGTATCTCTCTTTTCTTGCTGAGCACAGGCTGGCATCGATCGCAGTTTCTCCTTTGAGATTCAGCAGAAGATCCTGATGGAGGAGGATAATGCCCAGAGAGAAGAGCCCAAGGAGGACAGAGTTGGTGACGGGCAACATGTCGTGAGATCTCCCTTTGTGTGCACTTCATCCTCAGAGGTTTTCAGTAAATATTTATGAGTACCTACTCTCTGTGATGCATATTGGGAATGACCTGGCATTTCTCAGTATAAACCCGGGAGTCCAGCAAACACCAGGAAGATAGGCTGAGGCTGTCAATTCTAGCCTGGAGCTTTGATCATGTGCTTACTTACCCCACTGAGCACGTGCTGAGGTTTTGTTTGGACCAGGTGCTGAGTGACAGGCAGGCCAAAGCAGCTGAGGTGGAGAGGTCTTTTCCAGTGACTCATCAGTCATTCAAAAATCAAGATGCACACAAAAAGGGGTGGGATGGGATGCAGAGGGAAAGACATGAAGTTTTAGGTGTTCTAGAAGAGCAGCTGATCCTACTGTCTCCTTGCAGGGTCGGGGATGAGGCTCCAACTCAGTAGCTCTCCAATTCAGGGCTCACAGTGCTGGTTGGAATCTTTGTAATGTGTTCCCCAGCATCAACAAAATAAATAGATTCAAAAAGTGTGTATTTTCCTTATTATTTTTTAATATGCATCAGATGATCAAGTTACCAGGGGACGGGGAGCGGGTGCTCAGGGATGTGCTCGGGACCTGGTTTAGTTGACCTCACCAGGATCATCTCTGCACTGCAAAGTCCTCCTCTAGTAAGGGAGGGTGATTTCAAGCTAGATTTAATTTTTCATTTACTTATTGTGCTACATTTTAGACACAGGAGTTAAAATAGAAAGCTCCTGGGTTAGTGAAGTTTCTCCAGAGAAAGAGAACCAACAAGAGATGTATATGTATATAGAGACATATATATATATATATTTATATTTTATATAATAGAGAGACAGAGAGGGAGAGTGCTAGAGATAGAGGTAGAGATAGAGAGACAGAGAGAAAGAGAGAGGGAGAGGGTGGTTTAAAGACTTGTCTTACATAGTGGGGGCTGGCAGGGCTGAAATCTGCAGGGCAGGCCCAAAGGCTGGAAATTCAGGCAAGATCTGATGCTGTAGTCTTGAACACAGGTTCCGGGGGACACGCTGGAAAGCGATGTAGTGTTTCTATGTTAAAATCTTGAGAATTCCTTCTTCTTTGGGAAACCTCTATCTTTGCTCTTAAGGTCTCAACTATTAGATGAGTCCCAGTCATGTTATGAAGGGTAATTTGCTTTACTCAAAGTCCACTGATTTAAATGCTAATCATATCTGAAAACACCTTCACAGCAACATCTAGTCTGGTGTTCTACCAAAAAACTGGGCACCATAGCCTAGCTGAGTTGCTATAAAATTAACCATCACAGCCCTCTAACCTGAGGGAGTTTATGTCTTGAGCAGAGACAGATGATAAAACAGAAAATTTGCAATCCAATAACATGAAGTACTTTAGCTCCTAACCAAGACCTGGGTGGAGTTAGGAAAAGCTTTCTGGAATGTATGATTCCTGCACTTACTATTGCTGATTATGAGGAAAGAGGTGAACGAATATGACACTTGTGAATAACTGCAAGTTGTTTATGATGATTGAAATGTCCCCTCCTTGCAGGGAGAGGGCAGAGGAAACAGTGACCTACTAGTTAGGAAAATAACCTGGAGTAACCAGATGACTTACTTTTTTGTTTATTTGTTTAATGCTAAAACAAGGATTCTGGATTTATTTTATCTCACGTCTTGAAGGAGTCACTGAAGAATTCTTAAGTGTAGAAGTGATGAAATTAGATTTTCAGTATTCAAGACCAATTTATGTAATTATTCAACAAATAATTTATGGTATCTGTCACGTATGAAGTACTGGGGGAGGCACTGGGCATATAATGGTAAATAATGCAGAAGTTCCTTGACCTCACAAAGCTTAGAATTATAGGGGTGGGGGAGGTGAGGGAATGAGGGGAGAAAAAAAAAGACAAATAAAATAATCACAAATTTTAATTTGTGTTATTGAGAACAGAGCCTTGATTCAGAAACTTATCATTCCAATGTCTGCTTACTCCTGTCATCCCCGGCCATCACATCCCTGCCATAAGTGCAAGCTTCAAATACTGAGTAATCCCTCAGCAACTGCCCTTTACCTCATCCTGTCCTTTCTTGTACTGAAGATGGGAGCAGTTGGAATGGAAAACAAGGGATTGATATTTCCAATAGGATCAAAGCATTCAACTATTTACAAAGTCATAGGGAATTGAACATGGATGGTAATAGCCCATGAGAGATAAAACTTTCTTTTGGAGACTAACTACCAGTGAATTATCCATTAGAGGTAATGTTGCCCTCCACCCATATGGATCCTTCAAAATTGCCTGTGTAAGGAATTCCCCACCTGGATCATCACTTCGATTAACTCAGGAGCCAGATAGGATGAAAGACAAAACTAGCTTGTGAGACAGCAAACCAATAAACCACATCAGGGCTTGTCTTGATAACATTGCCCATCAATGCTCAACAGACCAGAGGAATGAAGAGCATGTAGGTGATTTCCCTCCACCAGCACTCCAGCTGTTGGGGTCCTCAGACCTTATCAGGGCTTTTTGGAGAGGAACCAGCGGGAGAGCCACAGAAACTTCTGCAAGCAGGGGTGGGAGAGAGGGAAGGAAATGCACTCTTTAATCATATCCACATTTGCCTTCGTGACTAGCAAATTCATTTCAATACCTGTAACTTCCCTCTTGTGAGTTCTTGGGTTCATACACCTTCTATAAAGCTAACTTTTAATATTAACATTAAAGGTAGAGTGTATCTATCCCACGTTAAATTTCTGGAGATTCTTATGTCGACGTTATAAATATAGCACATACCCTGGAGATCAACCTCTTGAGATGAACAATAAGAGAAGGACCTTTTTTTTTTTTTTGCGGTACGCGGGCCTCTCACTGTTGTGGCCTCTCCCGTTGCAGAGCACAGGCTCCGGACACGCAGGCTCAGCGGCCATGGCTCACGGGCCTAGCCGTTCCGTGGCATGTGGGATCCTCCTGGACCGGGGCACGAACCCGTGTCCCCTGCATCGGCAGGCGGACTCTCAACCACTGCACCACCAGGGAAGACCCAGAGAAGGACCTTTTGAATAGAATTTCTTTTTGTTCCCATTTGAGAAACCCAGTAAATGAATTTCGATTAACTTCTTTAGGCATATTTGTAACTCATAGAAATGCCTAGTTCTTGTGAATAGCCAGACATTCAAATGAGTCTAAAAGAACTGTACCAGTCATAAGCATCACTATCTGTATCTCAGAAATAAATGCTTCAAACAACCACTTAGAAATTTTTGAGCACTGATGCTAAATATCTAGTCAGAGATGGGTGGTATGTAATAACGTTTTACTAGCTCTCTTAACAACTCCCCTGAGAGAAATTACCCCCATAATGTGAAATATTTAAGAAGGTCAAGCACAGATGAATGGATAAAGAAGATGTGGCACATATATACAATGGAATATTAGCCATAAAAATAAATGAAATTGAGCTATTTGTAATGAAGTGGATGGACCTAGAGTCTGTCATATAGAATGAAGAAAGTCAGAAAGAGAAAATCAAATACCGGATGCTAACGTACATATACGGAATCTAAAAAAACAGTACTGATGAACCTAGTGTCAGGGCAGGAATAAAGATGCAGATGTAGAGAACAGACTTGAGGACACAGGGGAGGAAGAGGAAGCTGGGACGAAGTGAGAGAGTAGCATTGACTTATATACACTACCAAATGTAAAATGGTTGGCTAGTGGGAAGCAGCCGCATAGCACAGGGAGATCAGCTCGAGGCTTTGTGATGATCTAGAGGGGTGGGATAAGGAGGGTGGGAGGGAGGCTCAAGAGGAAGGGGATATAGGGATATATGTATACGTATAGCTGATTCACTTTGTTGTACAGCAGAAATTAACACAACATTGTAAAGCAATTATACTCCAATAAAGATATTTAAAAAAATAAATAAAAAGGTCAAGCAAGTAGCCCTAAGTCCCAGGTGACACAATTGGTTCACTGGAATATTGTCACCGAATTTCCGGTTCAACACCTGACCATAATAGTCAAAAGTTACCTGTTTCGTACTTAGTTCTGTGAGAACTCAGGATCTGTAACTATGGAGTCATCCAAAGATTAAAAAATGGATGGCAGTCAGGAGTGGGCAGAAATTCAGTATTTTAACTGGGCCCTTAGTGAAAATTCAATTGAGCAGCTTTTTCTTGGACTGAGAGCTTTGTTTAACATATTAGGAAACAGAATCTGGACCACTTTATTGGAGTGTTTAAATTCTGTGGCTGGAGCTCATCTTTCTCTTTCATCCTACTCCTATATAATCAGTTTCCACTTCCCACATAGCCACTGGCTCTTCCTGTATTTGTCAGGCAAGGAGGAGCCAGTGCAAGTTTAGAGCAAGGAAATGACATAATTAACACGGTATTAGATGTAAAATCTAAAATTCAAGGCCTCATCCCTTCCCTCCCCGCAAGTGCCTCCCCAGCTCCCTCGATCTTATCTCCCAAGCCTCCCTCCCTGTACTGTAGGTTCAGGCAGGCTGCCTTACTCACCACTTCCCTATCCTGCCTTTACCGCCCAGCTGCTTTGTGCATGTTGTCTCCTCTGCTGGGAAGCTGTTCTTTCAATATGAAGGCCACACACGTTGTCTTCCCTGATAGACTCATTGGGCAGAGATACTCCTTCTCTGAACTCCTTTGTATCATTTTCTTTAGATTTTGTATTACATGATCACATTAGTTATATGCTAGGCAGTAAATTCCTTATGTATAGACACACAGTAAATGTCTTGTTTTATCTCCACTTCCCACCAATGTAGGCATATTGTGTGGAACAGAGTAGATGCTTAGTAAATCTGCCTCTGTGTTTCACATGCCTCATGATCTGAGTCTTGGCCCCTGCTCTGAGTTGTCAGAAGTCTCTAGTGCATTGAAGTCTGTATATATCTGGCACGTCAAACACTTATCCCTGTAAGACATGGCTCCAAAATAAATACATAAATTATAGTATATTATATTACGTTATATTATATTATGTTATATTATAGGGGAACTTGAATTCAAGGTATGAGATTACTGGAGGGATGGTGAAAGTCAGATGAAAGAAAAATTAAACAGGATCAACAGAGAAGAGAAACTGAGTTCCCAGCAATATCAAGGATTACCACTGATAGACCACTGTTTTTTTCTGTGATGAGCAGCTAAGCTACAAAGAAAACTCCTTGTTTTAAATCTGCCATGCAGGAAAAGTAGACCAACTCAGGGTCCTCAGATGATTAGAAAAGTAAACCAGATAAACACAGCTGTGATAGGTTAATCTAAAGGGGCTACACACACACACACACACACACACACACACACACACACACACACACACACACACACAGCATCCTTTTCCTGCCTGATTCCAATAAAACTCACAGAAAAAAATGGAGACAGATCAGAAAGAAACATTTTGATGCAGAAATTAATCAGATGCTCCAAATGTATTTAAATTATTCTCATAATTAGAGAGCCAGTCTTTTAATAGTTTGAACATAAGGAAGCCCATGGGGATAAATTTCCACTTTAATTTTGATTAATTTTCTGGTGTTAA
The DNA here is from genome assembly GCF_949987515.2 of Delphinus delphis. Taxonomy (NCBI): domain Eukaryota; kingdom Metazoa; phylum Chordata; class Mammalia; order Artiodactyla; family Delphinidae; genus Delphinus; species Delphinus delphis. The sequence continues at coordinate 58,208,464 of NC_082686.1, forward strand.
TTTGATGAGCTAATGTGTTATTCATACTTAATATATTTGAATATATATATGAGAACACAGTGTAAAATCCAAGTATCCAATAAGATTATTGGAATAAGAACGCATTGAAGGCATAAAAAAAGAGTAGGAAGCAAAAATCTTTAGTACAATAATTTAATAACTTAATTTATAGTAGTACAATTCTATTACATTATACATTATAATATAGTACATTAAATTGTGCTACTATATATTAAAAATTATAATTTATAATAGTACAATAATTTAATAGTAAATTTGACACTGTGCTTCCTTACAAACAGGATACAAAGGGAAACATTGGTTTACACAGTTTTCCTTAACAATGATTGCAAATCCAATGTTAAAATAGATGAAGATACCTTTTCTAAGAAATGAAAGTACTTGGATTTTTTTGAGAGAGAAAATTTATCCTAGCACTACATTCTTTTTTTTTTTAATTTTAAAAATTTTATTATATATATATTTTTATTTTGGGCTGTGTTGGGTCTTCGTTGTTGCAGACTTTCTCTAGTTGGCGGCAAACGGGGGCTACCCTTCGTTGAGGTGCACAGGCTTCTCATTGCAGTGGCTTCTCTTGCTGCGGAGCACGGGCTCTAGGTACGCGGACTTCAGTAGTTGCAGCACACGGGCTCAGTAGTTGTGGCTCGTGGGGTTAGCTGCTCAGGGGCATGTGGGATCTTCCTGGACCAGGGCTCGAACCCGCGTCCCCCGCATTGGCAGGCAGATTCTTAACCACTGCGCCACCAGGGAAGTCCCTAGCACTAAATTCTAAAAGGAGTTTATGAAGTGGAACTCAACGTCTATAAGACAGTACAACACAACGGTTGATGTCATTAATAACAGTTCCAGAAAAGGGCAAGTGTGGTTGGAAACTACTCATTTGATGAGGACGTTATGCTAAGTGAAAGCCAGGCACAGAAAGAAAAAAACTGCATGATCTCACTTACATGTGGTACCTAAGAAAGTGGATTACAACACATAGAAGGTAGGTGTGGAAAGGTGGTTACCAGGGGCAAGGAGGCGGAGCTCGGGATGGGCGATGGGATGATGTTTGTCAAAGGGTACAAAGTCGCAGTTAAAGGATAAATAGGTCTAGAGATCTAATGTGACAGCATGACGATACTGTGCTGAATATTGGAAATTTGGTGAGAGCAGATATTAGGTGTTCTCATTATACACATAAAAAAGGTAACTGTGAGAAGGTATGTTAATTAGCTTGACTGTTACAATCATTTCATTACGTGTATGTCCATAAAATACTCATGTTGTCTACCTTAAATATATACTATTTTCATTAAAAAAGAAAAGAATAAAAAAAAAAAAGAAACTACACTTTTGAGTAATCCCTGGGTGCTATCTCCTGTGCAAAGAGTGGTGTCTACATTATCACATTAATTCACAAACATATGGGTTGGGTGTTATCAGTCCCATTTACCAGAATAGAAGTATGGTTCTCAGTGAAGGTAAATAACACACTCAAATTACCTGACTGGTAAAGGGGCTGAGTCAGGGTTTAAACCCAGATCTCCCTGACTCTAAAATCAATGATCTTTCCATTGTACTCTGCAAATAAAAACTTCTTGATTCTTTTTATAGGCATAATATTAAAGATAACTTTAGTATAAACAGTTGTTCCACAAATTGGACAAGAGTTGAGAGTGACCAAGTTAAAAGCTTCAAAGATTTTTTAGGTTATTACTGCAGAGAGAGGAAAAGATGTACAGATTCAGGACATGAGCTAATCAAGTCCAACCAGCCATTTGGAAAACTAATTCCAAATGAAATAATACATAAATAATTCATCATATTACTGTGTGCAACACTTCACCTTTCCTTAGCTGAGAGGGGTGGCTAAAGAAAAGTACCATCAGGTACTGTAACCACTACAGATCCTAGAGAAGGGAACAGGGAAGGAAGTTCTGCTGTGCAGTTTACAACACAATATCCCTGGTGGACAACAGGGAATGGCAGACAGAGGTAGGTGTGGCAACAGAGGTAGGTGTGGCTGGATCTGTGATTAAATAGGTCACTTTGTTTTAAAGAACCCAGGAAATGGAAGAAGTAGAAGGAAAGTGCTCATGTCTTTTTATTTTTTCTTTCTATTTAAAAAAATACCATCGTAGGGCTTCCCTGGTGGCGCAGTGGTTGAGAGTCCGCCTGCCAATGCAGGGGATGTGGGTTCGTGCCCCGGTCCGGGAAGATCCCACATGCCGCGGAGCAGCTGGGCCCGTGAGCCATGGCCGCTGAGCCTGTGCGTCCAGAGCCTGTGCTCCGCAGCGGGAGAGGCCACAACAGTGAGAGGCCCGCGTACCACAAAAAAAAAAAAAAAAAAAAAGTACCATCATAACTATAAAAAGTTCTGGTAATAACAATTATTGCAATAGTAATAGGTGTTAAACTCTGAGCGCCTTCTATACATTTAAAGATGTTGGGGTCTGCTTTTCACATTTAATATAACCCTTGTACCTTGTTGATCTCTTCTATCTTCAGGTTGCCGTGGCATTATGAAAACTCTTGAAAACCATACTAACTCATTGGAAGTGAGATGTTTTGCTGAGTTTAGTCACTTTACAAAATCACATTAAACGAATACTCTTTGAGCCCTTTCCATGCACCAAGTCTTGGAGTGTGGTTCACGCAAATGTGAATAAAATGACCCCTCTAGCCTTCAAGGAGCTTGGCTATAGTAAAAGAGACAGAGATGTCAACAAATAAAACAAGATGGTGAAGGAAGGTCAATGAGGATCATTTTTTTTCTGGTCTAGTGATTTGGAATTACTCATTACACAGATGTTTTCTCTGATATCATTCCTATTTAGAGAAGAGGTGGAGGGGAGTATTGAAGAGCATGAACTCTAGAACCAGGTTGCCCTGTGTCCAATTCTGCCTCTACAAACTTATTAGCTGAGTGACCATTTACTTCTCTGTGCCTCACCCTTTTCACTTACAAAATGGAAGTAGTAACAGTACTTACCTCAAAGCGTTGTTATTAATTAGTTTAATTAAGACTGTAGTATATTTGGACAAACACCTGGCAGATACAGTAACAACTGCTCTCAATAACTGTTAGCTATATTTTCTTAGATATGAATATTGTCAACCTAACTATGGCCATTCTAGGTGTGTTGTGTTGGTAAACATTCTCCTCAGAACCTTAGAGGGAGAACGACTGTCTCTGAGATGTCTGTCTAGTCAGGAGTCTTGCTGGTATTGTTCGAGGCCACGAAATGTTTGCACCCATAGTGCTTTGGGTCAAAGTCATTCATTTTTGAGCACCAACTACATGCCGGGCATCGTTTTAGGAGTACTGTGGCTATATCACTGGAGAGAGCAGACAAAAATCCCTCCCTGCACAGAACTTACATTCTGGTGAGGAGAGTCAGATAATAAGCACAATAGAAAAATACATTTTATAATATGATAGAAGGTGATCGTTCTGTCATTAAAAATAATAAAGAAAGCTCACTAGTATGTGGAACGCCTTTTAAATTTTAAGTAGAGTGGTCAGGGTAGACCTGAGGAACATGGTGACGTTTGAGCAGTGTCTTAAAGGAAGTGAGAGAGTAAGCCATACTGGTACTTGGGGTGGGGGAGGAATTCCAGGCAGAGAGGACAGCTAGCGCAAAGGCCCTGGGATGGAAGCATACTGTCTAGGACTCTAGTCCAGGAATATTGAGGAGGCCATTATGGCAGGAACTAAGTGAGTGAAGTGGAAGAAGTAGGAGCTTAAATCAAAGAATGGCACATCATGTATTGTCCTTCCAGGCCATTCTATAGCCTTTGGCTTTAGCCCTGATTGAGATGGGGACCATTGCAGGGTCTTGAGCAGAGGAGTGATATGAGTTGTCTCAATGTTTGAAAACGATCGCTCTGGCAGTGTGTTGAGAACTTCCTTCATGGGGACAAAAGTAGAAACAGGGCAAGGATAAAGTCAAGATGTGATGGTAAATTAGGGTGTTAATTAACAGTGGAGGTGGTTAAGTAGTTGAATTTTGGATTTATTTTAAAAGTAGAGCTGAAAAAATTTTTTCTGATGGATTGGATTTGAAACGTGTGAGAAACAGAAAAGTCAAGGATGACACGAAGCTTTTCGGCCTGATATGAGGAAAACTTCATTTGGGACAGGGTGGTTGGGAGACAGAAGGAGGAATTTCAGGATTTCAGTGTCAGAAATGTTATGTGGGAGTAGCCTAGTAGGCTAACTGGGCAATAGCCTGGAGCCTGCAGTTCAAGAAGAGATGGTCAGGCTGGAGTTAAAATTTGGGAGTCATTACCACATATGTGATCTTTAGTGTCGTGAGATCACCAAGGGTGTGAGTGTAGATAGACAAGAGATCCAAAGCCCGAACTCTGGGGACTCTACTGCTCAGACACTGGGAGAAGAGAAGGGACCAGCAAGCAATCTTCTTCCCAAAGAAGACTAAGAAGGAGCAAGCAATGGAGTAGGAAAAAAAAAAAAAACATGAAAAAGTTGTGGAAGTCCAAATAAAAGTTTTCCAGGAGGAACAAGTGTTCCACCATTGATTTCTGCTGATAGTTCGAGTGAGATGAGCCCTGAGAAAATGTCCAGTTTAGGAGTTTGACCTTGACAGGAGGCGTTCTAGGGGACAGAGCAGAAGCAAAAGCCCAATTGGAATAAATGGGTAGAGAAAACTTGGAGACAGCTTTTCTTAACAAGTCTAAAGGAGTTTTGCTGCGGCTGAGCAGAAGAAAAGGAGCAAGTGGCTGGAGGGGGAAGTGGATTCAAGAGAGAGTTTTTAAGATGGGAGAAATAACATGATTTTATGGTGATGGGATGATCCAATCGGGGAAACTGCTGAAGTATTTAAGTGTTGGATTGATTCCTGTATGTTTCTGTGCGGAAAAGAGCCAAGACAGGGGAAACTAATTCCTATAAAACACCAAGCAGTTCATAGGTGAGCCTTTCCTATAAATTAGAAGTCAGACTTTTACTTGCACAAATGAAAAGTGCATTATAAATAAGCTATTTGTTGAATGCCTACTGAGTGCCACTCGTGGTGTCAGGGACTTTGTATACATTATCCGGAAGCTTATTAACCATCCTGAACATCAGCTATCTCTGTCACTACACTGTTAATGACACTGTTGCTAGGAGCTAAAACGACTTGGCCAACCAAAGCCATAGTGATCATAAATTAGTCTGCACTTTATTGTGCTCTTTCTTGCTGTTGTGAGTTCCGCGAGGGTCGACGACCTGCCTCTCTGTTAGCCCAGAGATTCACCCAGAACTTGGAAGAGGTTCACTCACACTCATTCGTGCGGAGATCGACTGAGGCCGCCCTGGGTCCATTTGGTCCCTTTCCGTGGAGACACCCGCCGTTCACATCAGCATTGTTTTCATTGGTTGCAGCAACGAGAAAAACACGTTGGAAAATATAGAAACTTTCAAGAGAAGTAACTGAAACGAAATCAGTACAAGTTAGTTTAAAATCCTCCGCTGAGGCCGTTCCCCAACCATTTTGCAAAACTGCTTTTCTGACGCATCAGGTGCCTGCCCGCGGGCGAACTGTCGGGAGGAGGTGAGGTCACCTGGAGTTTCCCGGTAGAAACCTCACCGTCGGGCGAGGAAATCGTCGCTCGAGGACGTGTACCCACCCGCCCTCTTCCAGCTCATTAGGAAAGCCTGCCACAAGGTTTCTACCACGGCTGTAAACGCGGCTCCGAGAAGCTGGCGCCCCGTGATGGGGAGACCAGCCAGACCCCTGCTGCAGCAGTAAAAGCCCCAACTGCAAACTGCCTGGCACCTTCACCGACTTCACTGCTCCGAGTCCCTCGGTGCCCGCCGCGGTGGTTACGAAGGGGGCCGGGGCACAGGACCGAGCCGCGCGGAGCCCACCACCGCGGCCCGAGGGGGACCGCACCCGGCGGCTGGGTGCCCGCAGCGCGCCTTCCCTCCCTCGCCCTGGGGACCCGGCCGCGCCGACGCGCCAGGTGAGGAGAAGGCGGCGGCCGGCGGGGTAGAAGGGGCCGCGCAGGCTCCGCGCGTCCGGGCCGCATCCCCCGGGCGTCGCCTCCCCCGCCGCCGAGTTGGTCGCCGCCCGTTTGCGCGGCCGAGGGTTGTGGGCGGAGAGGAGGCAGTGGCCGCCGGGGCCAGGAGGGGCGCGCTGGCTGCGCACAGCGCGTGCTGAGTGGCCGGGCGGCTGCGGCTGGAGCTGCGGCGGGGCCGGGGGTCCGGGGCTGGAGGGAGGGTGGGAGGGAGGCGGGGCGAGGGCCAGGCGAGGGCCGCTGGAGCCGGGGGAGAGCGGCGGCGCGGAGAGAAGATGAGACGGTGAGTGGCTGCCGGGGACGCAGAGTTTCTTGCTTCTCTTGTGGGCTGCAGGGACAAAAGCTCGGGCTGGGGTTAGCAGAGCCCGGGCTGAGCAGCCTCTGGGGCCCCGAACCCCAAGAATGGGTGGACCTCGGTTGAGAGGATCCTGGGGAGGCAGTGGCGGGGTGGAAGAGCAGCTCGCAGAACGGTTGTAGGAAACGGGCGGGATTTGGGGGAGCCTGAGGCAACTTTTGCCGAGAAGTCTGGAATACCCAAGGAGAGAGGGATCGGGATCTTGGGGCTAGAGCTGCTTTGTCGCCGTGGGCGGAGGAAAGAGTCCGCTGCTGGATGGTATGGGCGCGGAATTCAGAAAAGACCCCCTCCCCCAAATATCTAGCTAGCTGCCCTCCTGGCTCACTTTGTTTCAAGAGTGGGGCTCACTAGTTTGAACCGCCCAGAGACTCAAATTCCCATTTGGCCTTGGGTGCCCCCCAAAATTTATGGTTGGGGCGGTCTCCGCACCCCTAGAGATAGCGGCTGGAAGTAGAGAATGTTTTGAACCCCTGTTTCACCCGCGCCTGGCACGGCCGAGGCGCAGCTTGAAATGTTTGCTGGTACATTGAATAACTTAGTTCTAGCAGTCATCACTTATTAAAGCGCCGAGGGCCGGGCTAACTCCCGCCACCGCCAGGAAATTAAAAGGCTGACAGGCTGTCGCTTCCAGACTTGGGGTTTCCTGTTTGAAAGAGCTTCGGAAGTCGAACCTGCTACCCATCTACCTTTCTCATGTAAAAGCGGGAACTGCGCCCTCAGCCTTTTATGTCGGTAGACTTTCCCGGGGCTGGAAATCCTCTCGCCCGGCCCTGCCCTCATCCCTAGAAGTCTTCCTTCTGCTGCTCTAAAGAAGCTCTCAACAATTCTAGAATGCACAGCTAGTCACAGCCAGACGCAGCTGGGAGTGGAACTAGAAGAAGAGGCATAAAAATGTGGCGTACTTTTAGTGTAAATATATGTCAGCCACATTTCCCTTCATTGTATGAATGTATTAATTACAGATATTTATTATCAAGTATTGGACGCGTAACTTTAAGCTTCCTAGTTTGGCTTAATTTAGGTGTTTGAGATATGTCTCCGAGATTCTAACATCTGAATTCAGCTGGGAGAGGTCTAAATGAAGTTCACAGTTTCAGAGTGTTAGTTAAACTTTTGCCCTGAGAGCTCTTGAATTCTTGGTTCCTGGTAGGATAGCAACAGAGTAGTTGGATTTGGGATAAATAAAGCTTTAGAGCTGCCCACTATTTTAACAGAATGGCTACATCCCCGGTACCATTGCCCTCAATTGTGTAAATATTTGTTTGAATAAAGAGCTAAGGTTCTTTGAAAAGTAACAGTTGTGTCTATTCATGATTCCCTTTTCATATCCTGGGCTTAAGTTATTTAAAATGTTTTGTATTTTATTTTATTGTTTTCGTTTTACATATTTAATGTGGAAATTTAAACATTATATGTACTTGAGAAACTCTGTAAAGTCCCCAAAACGTTTATAACTGGAGTTTCCTTTAAAAGTGAGGGGGAATAGAGCTTTTGCTCTTAGTTGACTAGTGTAGCCTTCACCTCCTGAGACCAGAGGTTTGCAAATCCCAGCCTTTTTCACAAATGAAAAAATGAGATGTTGGGCTAGGAGTAGCCATCATTTCAATTTGCAGACTTCAGTCTGTTCCATGCAACTGGCAGACGCTGTTCTTTTGGGCTGAGGACTGACTTTAGGGGGTGTCTCCTGTATCCCTATTTGAAGTGAGGGAGGAAAAGATAGCTGGGAAATTCTCCTAAGAGCTTGCTACCTCCTATCTTAAAGAACACCAGACGAAAGCTGGAACTCTTTAGCAACCTTTTCAGAAACATTTTATTTACTGGCTTTTGCACGAGAGGGAAGAAAAAGCTGAAGTGATTAAACCCACCACTGAATTTTGCTGTTTTCCTCAAAGCCCTCTTTTGAGGTCTGTACTGTAATGCAGGGGTTGATTCTGGAGTGCACCAGAGGACTTGCTGTGAAAAACGTGATTGCTTTTAAATACTTTTAAAGAGCAGTTGAGGTTATGACTCTGTATGCTAATTCTCAACCCTTAGCAGAAAGGCGGTTGGCTCTATGAATAACTTGGAAAGACAGTGGTTTTGTACATCTTCCAAGTGGAATACATGTGCGTTATAAATCTGACTGTTAGATCTTGATGTACTTTACTTATTAACTGTGGAAATGTCATCTATTTGAAACAAAAACAACTTTTAAGTGATGTGCTTTATTATAAAGCCCTGGTATACACAGCAGCTGTGGTTCTGAATGGAGGAGGGTGGGGTGGGGGTAACTTGCTCCCCAGGGGTTATTGGCCAGTGTCTGGAAACATTTTTGGTTGTCCCAACTCGGGGCAGGGGACAACCCCAGTTGCCAACTGGGGCTGGCCTCTAGTGGGTAGAGGCCTCAGATGATGCTGTGTAATATCCTATAATGCACAGGACACACAAACAATGAATATCTAGCCCCAAACTCTTCACTAGGGTATTACCTTGAGGACATATGTTAACAAGATTAGGGATCTTAATCTAATTTGGATCTTCTAGAAACTGACGGTATTTTTGCTCAACACAGAGAGACCTTTTTGTCTGCAGCAGATTCTTTTGTCCTTGGCATTAAGAGTCTTAATATACCATAGATGTGAAGGAACTTGTGTTCACTGACTTTGAGTTGGCTTAAAATTACAGAATTTTGGAGTGCTACAGTGCAAGGGAGCCTCAGAGATCACTGAGCTCAACTTTTTTGTTTTATAGACACAAAAACTGAGATGCCCAGAGATGGTGATTGGTAAAGTCTCAAGTGTGTTAGTGACAGATGTTAGTTTTAGATAAAACCCAGGATTAGAGAATTTAGAAACTGATATTCAGGCATATGTAAGTTTTTAAAAAATGGACCTGACCCTTTGTGAGAATTTAGAGGTCACATTCTCTGTGAGGAAATAAATAAACTCTTTGATGGGGGAAGGGTAGCATTAGCCATGGTGACTGTGGAGCATATGCCTGGGTGTGTCAGCCCCAAGAAGAACATAATTCTATTGTGCGACCTGTGACACTCCACGTCTGATGCCTGCACCATCCTTCCCATGGCAAAGTGGGCAACAGATGGTTCCACATTCACAGCAGATGCTATGGTACAAAACAGAACATTTGAGATTTTTTGTTCCTCCCTGCCTTATGGGTTAAGAGTAGAGGGCATGAATGGATAGGGTTGTCTTGGAGAGAAGAGAGGATGAGAGAGGCCTCCTGAATACAGAGTTAAAAAAGACACCTGGCATATAAGGAAATGAGCGTGCTTTGGGGCAGTTGTGAGGGATATTCATAAGCTGATGAGTGGATATGTAAGATAAATGTGATATTTGCGTAGAACTTGGGTTAGGAATCTGAAGACATTTCAAGCTTGGCACTTCTTTGGGGGAAGAGGGCAAAATAATAATGGGGGTAAAAGGAATCTCAGAAATCCTCTTATCTGAATCTGCTCACTTGGCCAGTGAGAACCTCCTAACTCCTGTTTCATTGTACTTTCTTGTACAACCCCCAGTCTTTATCTTTCCATCTGTTTACTTAGTGGGGAAGAAAATGATAGTAATATAAAGTTTTTGTTCATTTTCTGGGACAGTGTAAAAAGCATGTATTTGTGAATGGCTCTGCTTATAGAAAGGAGTTATCTCAAAGAGTTTTTTTTTTTTTTTTTTTTTTTTGCGGTACGCGGGCCTGTCACTGTTGTGGCCTCTCCCGTTGCGGAGCACAGGCTCCGGATGCGCAGGCTCAGCGGCCATGGCTCACGGGCGCAGCCGCTCCGCGGCATGTGGGATCTTCCCGGACCGGGACACGAACCCGCGTCCCCTAGCATCGGCAGGCGGACTCTCAACCACTGGGCCACCAGGGAAGCCCTCAAAGAGTTTTTGACGATCAGAAAAGTTGTGCACATATGGCTGCTCTCACATTTTACATTACTACGATTAGCCGTTAGTCCTGTGATTATGGATTTTAGTTGTGTGCTAAGTGGTCCTGCCATGGTAGTTATAATCCTCAAATCTGGGAGGTTCTGGAAATATAGAAGAAGTTTTTAGTGTGCCTTTCTTGGAAGAGCTCCGAACCTCGCTGTGGTAGGTTCTTATCATTTTGACAACTAGCCAATGGGTGTACCTCAAAGCCGAGTACATAGTAGTATATTTAGAAATGATTCAGAAGTGATGACTTTTTAAAGAGGGCTGCTCTCTGCAGGTGCTGCAGTAAAGGGGTATAGCACCCTTTTCATTATCACCTTTCGGGTAGTCATTCTTTTTTTTTTTTTTTTTGTCGTGTAGTCATTCTTGTTACTTATTTTTCAGGTGATGGAAGAGAAGATGAGTTTGTTTTTTTTATAGTTGTTGGCTGGAAATATTTGTTGGCGTTTGATTAATGTGACTCTTATCTTTTGAAAGTGAATAAAACCAAAAAGGGTAGCTCAGATTTTCAAATCCCTTCAAAATGAGTATTTGGTAAGGCAGAACTTGTTTCTGCCACCCAGAAATTCGAACCTTCTAAGGGTTAATTTGCAGAGTTGTTTTCATGATATTTAGGAATGTTTTTAGATGTTGAAAAGAAGGTTTGTGCTGTATCTGCTTTAAAGGCAAGATTGTTATCTATAGCAGCTAATGATCAGCAGGGGAAACCCAAATATAAAAATCATTTTAATTGAAATTCAGTGGGAAGGCTAGGGGCTGGAGAAGCTTGCCATACAAAGAAACAGGTAAATAAGGTATAGAGTAACAGGCTGAGTTAGCTGGAGACTTTTCTGAGAGGTTTTTACAAGAGATATTTGTTTTGCTTAGTGTGAGTGGGTTGAGTTTATTAGATGAACTCCATTTCCTTACTTTGCAAATTAAGGGGAAGAAAAAGTTTGTTCATGCCTATATTTAATATTGTTACCTCAAGCAGGGTCAGCTTTTTCCAAGATTTGCTGCTAAATCTAGAGTTCAGTGGAAATCAGTGTTGATCATCTTAGCATATTTTGTTTGCATGCAGCATGTGACCTCTCCAGATGGCGATGTGCTTGTGGAGTCTGCATAAGGAATGGCAAAAACGCTAAAAGTTACAATCTTTCTCCTCGATTTGTTTCTTGAGCACCGTATTGCTAAAACAAGGGCAGGTAAAAGCAAAGGAAAGCCAGCTTCTGCGTTTGTTTGTCCAGTTCAGATGCAGCCTGAGTAGTGCTTCATAGTCAAGAGATATTCAGAGGGGACTGGGAAGTGAGGTCTGGCTGCCACACTGCTTACATCATTGCAGAAGTAGGTTTTTGAAAACATATTTAGTAAGGAAATTGCAAGCCATGGGAATGTAGACAAAATATTTCTTATACATCATGCCGAATCAAATAGCCGTATTATATTACACTAACATAACTCTGACCAGGCCTTCTTCCCACTACGTTATGCTGAAATAATTTACCATGCCCTTGGAATGTCATGGGCAACCGCACCGGTGCAATCTTTTCCCAGTTAGGTAGCTAGCTGCCACCTTATCACTAAAACATGTTTCTGTTCTGTAGTCATTTCCATTTCCTGCGTTGTATAACTGGCACTCCTGTGTTATTTAACCTGTGTCTATGGGAGCCTAGAAAGTTGGAGCAGAAAGAACATCTAGTTCACCCTCACCGTTTTAAATATGGAGAAACCTCTGCTAAAACAAGGTGAAGACGGGCCAAGGGATTTGCTCTGGCTCTTTCTTCTGTTGGTTATTTTGGCAGAACCAGGACGAGGGTCGGGTATCCTGACTCATGTTCCTGGCAGTCTGTCCCGTATTTTTTGCGCTAGATTGGCCATGACAATAAAAATAACATCCTAATGTAACCATTTCCTTTATTAGGGCTTTTGGTCAGATATAAAAAACAGCATTGATTAAATTTAGTGTAGTCAGTTGTTTACTGACCTCTGCTGGTTCAAGTCCTTTTTCCTTTTCCTTCCAAGCAAAATAAATGGTTAAAAAAGGTAGGTCGCAACAAAGGGAAATATTGTCTATAACACCCACTTTGCATAACCTACAGTTAAGTAATGAAGAGATGGTATCATTATTGTTTTGTTTTGTTTACTTTATAGTATTTTTTTAAAACCCATCCACTCAGTTTTTGAGTTAAAGGGAAAAACACTATGACCATGGGTGATGTGGTCACCTTGTGTTTGTTCCATCCATCCTGAGCCTACTTATCCCCTGACTATTCCCAGTTCACAAGTATTGGGTAAGGGAATGGAGAATAGTACGTTTGGATTTGGTGAATGTTACTTTGAAAAAACAGAAGCTGACTCTGAAGAGAATGTATTTTGATCGGTAGTGTGGAATGGGGACAGGATGCTGTAAAGATAAGAGTTTGCTCCCACCAACTCTCAGCTTCCAATTCCAGCCCATAGGGGTGGTTTCAGGGTCAAGAGAGAGCATCTTCATCCCCATGTGATCCCAGAGTCAATATTTTTCTTGCATAAATTGGTTTTAGAGGATGCTTTTTCCTGGAGTACCCCTCTGCTTCAGGAAGTAAATCTGAAGCACAGATGCAAACAGACATTCAAGACCTCCAACCTAGTTATTCCATGACTCTGTTTCTTGGCTTTGTCTCACTGTGGTGATCACATAATACAGGAGGATTGTTCAGAGGCTACAGTCAGAATCACCTAAACCCGGGGATGAATTATGCCAATGATCAGGAATAAGAAACATCTGGAAATATTTGCTTTACTTGGGAAAATTTTAGAAACCTTTATCTTCAACTAAAGCTATCTTAGGATTCTATAAAGAACCCTGAAAATATGGGTCTGTAATTTCCTACCTAAAGAACTCTCCCACTTTCAGAGAAGCCATCACATAATTTAAGAATCTATAAAGTATGTTGGTCTCTATCTTAGCATGAATATGGAAGGGTGTGTGTGTGTGTTTTAATGGTTTTTTGAGGCTGAAATTCTTCAAGATATGGCAGGTTTGTCAGTTTTTGTGTTTACATTTTAACTTTCTGAAGAGGTGGGTTTTATTTGAATATGCATAGTAGTGAAATTTAGCTACTGTGACCTACCATTATCTTGCAAGTATCCGAAATATAATGGCCTGATACTTGTAATCTAGACAATGCATTTCCTTTCAGATTTCTCCAAGGTACTTAAAAAAAAAAATCCGCTTTTAGGAGCTTAATTCAATATGACAGAAGGTTAGTATTTCGTACTTTTTAAAAAATCAGCAAGGAGCTACTGTATGAACACATCCTTCTTTGTAAACTGAGCCACTATTGTTTTTAAGTCAGTATATATTCATATATTTTTATTCATATTGGTTTTCGGAATGCACACATCTTTTACTTTTTAAATATTTTTATTATGGAAAATTTTAAACATACATAAAAATTAAAAGAATAATGCAGTGAAATCTCATGTACCCATCATTCAGTTTCAACAGTTACCTACATATGCTAATATTGTTTCATCTGTAGACCTTACTTCCCCCCAAACATAGATTGTTATAAAGCAGATTCCAAATACTGTAGTATTTTATTCATAAAAAATTTAAAATATAAATCTAAGAGCTTAGGATTTTTAAAAAATACAGCAAATCATTATCACACCTAAAAACAAAAATGGCAGTAATTAAAATATCTTTTTTCCAGTCAGTGTTCAGATTCTCTGATTGTCACATAAAATTTTTGTTTAATAGTTGGATTGTTCAAAACAGAATCCAAACAAGGTCTACAAGGTCTACATATTGCATTTAATTGTTAATTGGTGTATCTCCTGGTTCTTTTTAAATCTAGAACTGTTCCCTCTCTTATTTTTTTCCTTGTCATTTGCTGGTTGAAGACATTGGTTATTTTTCTGTAGACTTCCACATGTTTTAGATTTAAGTGATACTGTCTCCATAGTGTTGTTTAATGTATTCCTCTGTTCTTTGTATTTTCTGTAATCGGAGACACCATTTTTTTTTTTTTTTTTTTAATAAATGTATTTATTTATTTATTTTTGGCTGTGTTGGGTCTTTGTTGCTGCACATGGGCTTTCTCTAGTTGTAGCGAGTGGGGGCTACTCTTGGTTGCGGTGCGTGGGCTTCTCACTGTGGTGGCTTCTCTTGTCACAGAGCACGGGCTCTAGGCACGCGGGCTTCAGTAGTTGTGGCACGCAGGCTCAGTAGTTGTGGCTCGCGGGCTCTAGAGCACAGGCTCAGTAGTTGTGGCACAGGGGCTTAGTTGCTCTGCGGCATGTGGGATCTTCCTGGACCAGTGCTTGAACCTGTGTCCCTTGCACTGGCAGACGGATTCTTAACCACTGCACTACCAGGAAAGTCCGGAGACAGCATGCTTTTAATTTGAGAACTTCCCTACCGCATCATTCTGTTGAACTTAATTTATAACATATATATATATATATATATATATACTTATTACATTCATATTGTGTCTCCTTCAAATATTGCTAAAGCTGTTTTTAAAATTTTATTTATTTATTTATACAGCAGGTTCTTATTAATCTATTTTATACATATCAGTGTATACATGTCAATCCCAATCTCCCAATTCATCCCACCACATCCCCACCCCCTGCTTTCCCCCCTTGGTGTCCATACGTTTGTTCTCTACATCTGTGTCTCTATTTCTGCCCTGCAAACCGGTTCATCTGTACCATTTTTCTAGATTTCACATATATGCGTTAATATACGATATTTGTTTTTCTCTTTCTGACTTACTTCACTCTGTATGACAGTCACTAGGTCCATCCACATCTCTACAAATGACCCAATTTTGTTCTTTTTATGGTTGAGTAATATTCCATTGTATATATGTACCACATCTTCATCGATTTGTCTGTCGATGGGCATTTAGGTTGCTTCCATGACCTGGCTGTTGCTGCAATGAACATTGGGGTGCGTGTGTCTTTTTTCCTTTTTTTTTTAACATCTTTATTGGAGTATAATTGTTTTATAATGTTGTGTTAGTTTTTGCTGTACAACAAAGTGAATCAGCTATATGTATAAATATATCCCCATATCCTCTCCCTCTTGCGTCTCCCTCCCAGCCTCCCTATGCCACCCCTCTAGGTAGTCACAAAGCACCGAGCTGATCTCCCTGTGCTGTGCAGCTGCTTCCCACTAGCTATCTATTTTACATTTGGTAGTGTATATATGTCCATGCCACTCTCTCACTTCGTCCCAGCTTACCGTTCCCCCTCCCCGTGTCCTCAAGTCCATTCTCTATGTCTGCGTCTTTATTCCTGTCCTGCTCGTAGGTTCATCACAACCATTTTTTTTTAATTCCATGTATATGTGTTAGCATACAGTATTTGTTTTTCTCTTTCTGACTTACTTCAATCTGTATGACAGACTCTAGGTCCATCCACCTCGCTACAAATAACTCAGTTTCGTTCCTTTTTATGGCTGAGTAATATTCCATTGTATATATGTACCATATCTTCTTTATCCATTTGTCTGTCAATGGACATTTAGGTTGCTTCCATGACCCGGCTATTGTACATAGTGCTGCAATGAACATGGGGGTGCAAGTGTCTTTTTGAATTATGGTTTTCTCTGGGTATATGCCCAGTAGTGGAATTGCTGGGTCATATGGTAATTCTATTTTTAGTTTTTTAAGGAACCTCCATACTGTTTTCCATAGTGGCAGTATCAATTTACATTCCCACTAACAGTACAAGAGAGTTCCCTTTTCTCCACACCCTCTCCAGCATTTGTTGTTTGTAGATTTTCTGATGGTGCCCATTCTAACCAGTGTGAGGTGATACCTCATTGTAGTTTTGATTTGCCTTTCTCTAATAATTAGTGATGTTGAGCAGCTTCTCATGTGCTTCTTGGTCATCTGTATGTCTTCTTTGGAGAAATGTCTGTTTAGGTCTTCTGCCCATTTTTTGATTAGATTGTTTGTTTTTTTTAATATTGAGCTGCATGAGCTGTTTTTTTGGAGATTAATCCTTTGTCCATTGATTCATTTGCAAATATTTTCTCCCATTCTGAGGGTTGTCTTTTCATCTTGTTTATAGTTTCCTTTGCTATGCAAAAGCTTTTAAGTTTCATTAGGTTCCATTTATTTTTATTTCCATTACTCTAGGAGGTGGGTCACAAAAGATCTTGCTGTGATTTATGTCAAAGAGTATTCTTCCTATGTTTTCCTCTAAGAGTTTTATAGTGTCCGGTCTTACATTTAGGTCTTTAATCCATTTTGAGCTTATTTTTGTGTATGGTGTTAGGGAGTGTTCTAATTTCATTCTTTTACATGTAGCTGTCCAGTTTTCCCAGCACCACTTGTTGAAGAGACAGTCTTTTCTCCATTGTATATCCTTCCTCCTTTGTCATAGATTAGTTGATCATAGGTGTCTGGGTTTATCTCTGGACTTTCTATCCTGGTCCATTGATCTATATTTCTGTTTTTGTGACAGTATCTTACTGTCTTGATTACTGTAGCTTAGTAGTATAGTCTCAAGTCAGGGTGTCTGATTCCTCCAGCTCCATTTTTTTCCCTCAAGATTGCTTTGGCTATTCAGGGTCATTTTTATCTCCATAAAAATTATGCAATTTTTTGATCTAGTTCTGTAAAAAATGACATTGGTAATTTGATAGGGATTGCATTGAATCTGTAGATTGCTTTGGGTAGTATAGTCATTTTCACAGTATTGATTCTTCCCATCCAAGTACATGGTATATCTCTCCATCTGTTTGTGTCATCTTTGATTTCTTTCATCAGTGTCTTATAGTTTTCTGAGTACAGGTAGTTTACCTCCTTAAGTAGGTTTATTTCTAGGTTTTTTATTCTTTTTCCTGCAATGGTAAATGGGAGTGTTTCCCTAATTTCTCTTTCTGATCTTTTGTTGTTAGTGTATAGGAATGCAAGAGATTTCTGTGCATTAATTTTGTATCCTGCAACTTTACCCAATTCATTGATTAGCTCTAGTAGTTTTCTGGCGACATCTTTAGCATGATCTATGTATAGTATCATGTCATCTGCAAACAGTGGCAGTTTTACTTATTCTTTTCCAGCTTGGATTCCTGTTATTTCTTTTTCTTCTCTGATTGCTGTGGCTAGGACTTCCAAAACTATGTTGAATAATAGTGGCAAGAGTAGACATCCTTGTCTTGTTCCTGATCTTAGAGGAAATGCTTTCAGTTTTTCACCATTGAGAATGATGTTTGCTGTGGGTTTGTCATATATGGCCTTTATTATGTTGAGGTAGTTTCCCTCTATGCCCACTTTCTGGAGAGTTTTTATCGTGAAAGGGTGTTGAATTTTGTCAAAAGATTTTTCTGCGTCTATTGAGATGATCATATGGTTTTTATTCTTCAATTTGTTAATATGGTGTATCACATTGATTGATTTGCATATATTGAAGAATCATTGCATCCCTGGGATAAACCCCACTTGATCATGTTGTATGATTCTTTTAATGTGTTGTTGGATTCTGTTTGCTAGTATTTTGATGAGGATATTTTCATCTATATTCATCAGTGATATTGGTCTGTAATTTTCTTTTTTTGTAGTATCTTTGTGTGGTTTTGGTATCAGGGAGATAGTGATGGTGATGGTGGCCTCATAGAATGAGTTTGGAAGTGTTCCTTCCTCTGCAGTTTTTTGGAAGAGTTTGAGAATGATGGGTGTTAGCTCCTCTCTAAATGTTTGATAGAATTCACCTGTGAAGCCATCTGGTCCTGGACTTCTGTTTGTTGGAAGTTTTTAATCACAGTTTCAATTTCATTCCTTGTGATTGGTCTGTTCATATTTTCTGTTTCTTCCTGGTTCAGTCTTGGAAGGTTATACCTTTCTAAGAATTTGTCCATTTCTTCATGGTTGTCCATTTTATTGGCATAGAGTTGCTTGTAGTAGTCTCTTAGGATGCTTTGTATTTCTTCAGTGTCCATTGTAAATTCTCCTTTTTCATTTCTAATTTTATTGACTTGAGTCCTCTCCTTTTTTTTCTTGATGAGTCTGGCTAAAGGTTTATCAATTTTGTTTATCTTCTCAAAGAACCAGTTTTTAGTTTTATTGATCTTTGCTATTGTGTTCTTTGTTTCTATTTCATTTATTTCTGCTCTGATCTTTATGATTTCTTTCCTTCGACTAGCTTTGGATTTTGTTTGTTCTTTTTCTAGTTGCATTAGGTTGTTAGATTGTTTATTTGAGATTTTTCTTGTTTCTTGAGGTAGGATTGTATTGTTATATTCTTCCCTCTTAGAACTGCTTTTGCTGCATCCCGTAGGTTTTGGATCATCGTGTTTTTGTTGTCATTTGTGTCTAGGTATATTTTGATTTGTTCTTTGATTTCTTCAGTGATCTCTTGGTCCTTTAGTAATGTATTGTTTAGCCTCCATGTGTTTGTGTCTTTTACATTTTTTTCCCCATAATGGATTTCTAATCTCCTAGGGTTGTGGTTGGAAAAATGCTTGAGATGATTTCAGTTTTCTTAAATTTACTGAGGCTTAATTTGTGACCCAAGATGTGGTCTATCCTGGAGAATGTTCTGTGTGCACTTGAGAAGAAAGTGTAATCTGCTGTCTTCGGATGGAATGTTGTATAAATATCAATTAAATCTATCTGGTCTATTGTGTCATTTAAAGATTGTGTTTCCTTATTCATTTTGTGTCTGGGTGATCTGTCCATTGGTGTTAGTGAGGTGTTAAGGTCTCCCACTGTTATTGTGTTACTGTTGATTTCCTCCTCTATAGTTGTTAGCGTTTGCCTTATGTATTGAGGTGATCCATGTTGGGTGCATAAATATTTATAATTGTTATATCTTCTTCTTGGATTGATCCCTTGATCATTATGCAGTGTCCTTCCTGTCTCTTGTAACATTCTTTATTTTAAAGTCTGTTTTATCTGATATGAATATTGCTACTCCAGCTTTTTTTTATTTTCCATTTGCACGGAATGTCTTTTTCCATCC
This sequence comes from Delphinus delphis, assembly GCF_949987515.2. Taxonomy (NCBI): domain Eukaryota; kingdom Metazoa; phylum Chordata; class Mammalia; order Artiodactyla; family Delphinidae; genus Delphinus; species Delphinus delphis. The sequence goes on from NC_082686.1 coordinate 58,227,712, forward strand.
CCTCACTTTTAGTCTGTATGTGTCCCTAGGTCTGAAGTGGGTTTCTTTTAGACAGCATACAGATTGGTCTTGTTTATGTATCCTTTCAGAGAGCCTATGTCTTTTGGTTGAAGCATGTAATCCATTTACATTTAAGGTAATTATCAATATGTATGTTCCTATTACCATTTTCTTAAGTTTTGGGGGTTTGTTTTTGTAGGTCCTTTTCTTCTCTTGTGTTTCCCACTTAGAGAGTTTCCTTTAGCATTTGTTGTAGAGCTGGTTTGGTGGTGCTGAATTCTCTTAGCTTTTGCTTTTCTGTAAAACTTTTGATTTCTCCATCAAGTCTGAATGAGATCCTTGCTGGGTAGAGTAATCTTGTTTGTAGGTTCTTCCCCTTCATCACTTTAAATATTATCATGCCACTTCCTTCTGGCTTGTAGAGGTTCTGTTGAGAAATCAGTTGTTAACCTTGTGGGAGTTCCCTTGTATGTTACTTGTCATTTTTCCCTTGTTGCTTTTAGTAATTTTTCTTTGTCTTTGATTTTTGCCAATTTATTACTGTGTGTCTCGGTGTGTTTCTCCTTGGGTTTATCCTGTATGGGACTCCCTGCACTTTTTGGGCTTTGGTGGCAATTTACTTTCCCATGTTAGGGAAGTTTTCAATCATAATCTCTTCAAATATTTTCTCGGGTCCTTTCTCTCTCTCTTCTCCTTCTGGGACCCCTATAATGTGAATGTTGTTGCATTTAATGTTGTCCCAGAGGTCTCTTAGGCTGTCTTCATTTCTTTTCATTCTTTTTTCTTATTCTGTTCCACAGTTGTGAATTCCACCATTGTGTCTTCCAAGTCAGTTATCCATTCTTCTGCCCTAGTTATTCTGTTATTGATTCCTTCTAGTCTATTTTTCATTTCAGTTATTGCATTGTTAGTCTCTGTTTGTCCTTCTAGGTGTTTGTTCTTTTATTCTTTTAGGTCTTTGTTAAACATTTCTTGTGTCTTCTTGGTCTTTGCCTCCATTCTTTTTCTGAGGTCCTGAATCATCTTCGCTATCATTATTCTGAATTCTTTTTCTGGAAGGTTGCCTATCTCCACCTCATTTATTTTTTTGTGGGGGGGATTATCTTGTTCGTTCATCTGGTGCATAGTCCTCTGTCTTTTTATTTTGTCTTTCTTTCTGTGAGTGTGGTTTTCGTTCCACAGGCTGCAGAATTGAAAAGCTGTTTTAATAATGATATAAACACAAATGTGAGTCCAATTGGTAAAAGTCACATCTTGAATATTTAGATAAAAGTCAGGAGTTTTGCAAGTGGGAAGGGAATTTGAATGACCCAAATGTTTTTTGAGGTTTTTCCTGCTTTCTGTCCTTCTTCCCCTGCCTTCCTCACAGGCTGAAAAGAGTTATCTATCACAGGAAGCGTGCAGCCAAATTCCTTGGGTAGTCTAAAGAATATTTTAAAGTTCAGGCAGACAAGTCTTATTCAAGGGACTGGCACAAAATGGTTTAAACATCCCTATTGATGTTTTACCCTCTTTACAAGAGTCCTCTAAGATTCTTAAGAATTCCTCATATAAAACAATCTAGACTTATTTAAAAGGAACCTCTGTCACAGGAGATAAAGATCCTCATTTGAATATGGTTTTTGCTATTGATTGTGATTACCTTTAGGAACCATTGGATGCCATCTGGACTTCTTTTGAGAGAGCTTAGACTTCAGTGGGCTGGAGATGACAGAAAGGAATGGTACCATGGGGTAGACTGATTTATTGTGATAGGAAGAAGCCGAAACTTTTTTTTTACTTTTTGTCATCACTTCTTCCATCTCTCATTTCCTCCCCCTATTCCCCATCACGCCCCAGTCCCTTCTGTGCTCCCTTCCTCCCTGTGGCATCATCTGATACTTTTGTTCTTTCCTTAATGGTCTCCCTTACCTCTTTTAGTTGTTTTCAGAACATAATAAAGTAAAAATTCAAAAGGGAAAACAAGAAAACCAAGAAAGGAACTGTGTAATCAGTGTCCTGAGATCATATCAGCATTCCAGTGGTCCTCCCTTTCTCCCCAGCCTGCCATGCATCACCCCGACACCTGGCAAATTCTGAGGATGCCTCAACTTGCCTGGGTTCTGAAGAGCCTCCTCTGGCAGTCACACAGTCTTTGTGCCTTTTAGACTGCTATGGGCATGTGGGCAGTGTATGTCTGTCTCTGTGAACGTGTGTCTGTCTGCATACAGTAAGATTTACTGTTGTAACAGGCTCAATCTGAAAGAACAAAACATCCTCCTTATTCTTGGGTCCTTTTGAGAGATAAAAATGCCCTCCTTGGAGATTATCAATGTATCTGCATGTATCTAGTAGATAATAATTATTTTGTTCAGAAAGGCTGATCTTTAAATGACAGAGAACATGGCGCAAGGAATGAGGAATGAGAATCCATTTGCTGCTCTGTTTATTTGCAAAAAACCAATAAGGGCTCAGTGTCCACTAAGAGAAGTTTGGTTTTATGGTTTTTGTTTTTTTCTTCCCTGCGCTGAGACGTAAAATCTTGAGTGTGGAGGAAGAGTTTAAAGGAACAGAGTTTAGGAGGCCAGGTTGCATGAATGGGAGATGAAGTTCTGTGGGGATGGATGTTGAGACAGTGGGAAGGTCCAGATTTAGGGGTGCTTACAAAACCTGTGCATGGGGGCTTCTCTGGTGGTACAGTGGTTAAGAATCCACCTGCCAATGCAGGGGACATGGGTTTGAGCCCTGGTCTGGGAAGATCCCATGTGCCGCGGAACAACTAAACCTGTGCGCCACAACTACTGAGCCTGCGCTCTAGAGTCCACGTGCCACAACTACTGAAGCCCAAGCACCTAGAGCCCGTGCTCCGCAACAAGAGAAGCCACCGCACTGAGAAGCCCACGCACCACAACGAAGAGTAGCCCCCGCTCTCCGCAACTAGAGAAAGCCGCGCACAGCAACAAAGAGCCAAAGCAGCCAAAATAAATAAGTAAAATAAATAAATTAAAAAAAAAAAAACAAAACCTGTGCGTAGGAGGGGATATTTGAAGAAGAGAGGATCTGGGAAGGTGTTTGCCAGTGGGTGTGGGGTTGTGTGGAGAGGTGTGGCTTGTGTGTAAAGCAGGAGGCTGAGGATTTAGTGATGAAAGGAAATACTTGTGAAAAAGGAGGGTATATTTGCAAAGGCGGAGTCCAGAGGACTGAGGGTTTGTTTAACTGAGGATGGTGTTTGGATAACGGAGGGTGGGGAAAACAGGCTGCTTTTGGATGTCTGAAATGAGAATATTGATAGAGAAGGAAGTGGTTGTTCCTGAAGCTTCTAAGTAGTCCCCCTCCCCCTTCATCATGTTTCCATGTTGGGATTAGTGGGAAAAGAGGGAGGTTTTTGTGTCCATTGTTCTCCATTCTTAAGCTTGGAGTTTGGGGCTGAAATAGATTTCTTAGTTTTTCCTATTCAGTCCTCTAAAAGCTTCTTCCCTCAGGCACCACTGGTCACCACAGAACTGCCGCCCCCCCTCCCCTCCACCTCCCCAATGGCACTGCTTCTGACAGACTGCTCTAAGCTGGTGTCTGAATTCAATTACGTGTCATCAGTACGTGCTTTAAAACATTGCCATACTGTAAACGTCAGTGCTGAAAGAGGCCAGCCTGTGGACCACCAGTGTGCTGGGAGAGTTTGAAACACCAGGCATCAACCACTGTCTGTGGCAAAATGTGCTCCCAGAGCCAGCACCTCAGCTCTAAGGCCCCTCATAAGAAAAACAGAGACTCAACCTTTTTCATAAAGTGGAAATTTTAGCCTAAACCCTCCTGATTTTTTGGGTAAGATTCTTTTTCTGAATTTGCTTCTGTAATCTACATCCATCCCCTTTCCCCAGCCATGTGAAAAGATTTCCACTTTCCTATCACTTGCTCTTGCACTCCCCCTTTGATTAATTCCTGCTATATTGGGTGATCCTGAGAAGTGTTTGTGCACGGCGATGTAAAATGACAAGTAAAGTGTTGTATAATTTAAGAATCCTCCAAACTCTTGGTATAAATTACCTGGAAAACTGCATTTATATATATAGGCCAGACTTTAAGACTCCTACTTCTAATGCAACACACACAACCCAACACAGTAAATACTTCATTTTAATTTGTTCGTTTTTTAAAACTTTGCTCCCTGGGTGTATATTCATTATCTTGAAACCAAGATCCCTACAACTCTGGCCATCACAGTGCTCTGAAGTCACCATCAGTGACTTACAGTTTGGATGGGATTAGCTTCACTGTGGTGTTATTTGGTACAAATGGAGCAGGAGAATTATATTTTAAAACATATACCAGCATTGTGGCAAAGAGGAAAGAATCTACCAAGAAACTTTCAAACATGATCCCTGAGATTAGTTTTTCCTATAATTTTCTTCTTAAGGGAGAATGTACCGTGACTTTCCGTGGTACCTTCCAGAGATCTCTAAATGACTCCTGGCATTTTCTAATCGACAATGAGATGATATACGTTTCAGGTGATAAAATAACAAGAGAGCTCTGGAGGGATTAAATTTATGGATTGGAAAGTAAGCCCAAATGTTTCAACACACATTAACTTCTTTCCTGTTTAGACGACCCGGTGTTGTCTCTTCTTTCAGATGGGCACCAGATGCCTTCTTCCCTTCTCCACACCGGTTCTGTTTCTGTGCGTATGCGTGCAGTATATGGAGCCGTTAGTGCCCTTGGGGCTGTTTTACTTCCACAATAACATAATGCAGTGATTTTATAATTTCCATCAGACTTCTTTTTTGTTTACATAAAATGTACAGGAAAGCAAAAAGAAATACACCAGCGGAGATCAAGAAGCCAGGCTAGAAACCTCGGAGAATTCCTCACCTTTCTTACATGTGTTAACATAGACCTCTCTCCGGCCGCCCTCTCTCTTGTGTGTCACTTTGACAACACCTCTTGCAGTGTGCCCTTTCACCTCTCACAGCCCTAGTTCTTCCTCTGCTTTCTTTTCCTAACCTCAGCTGCAGTCTCTAATACATTGTCTGCAGGGCTCCATCGCGTTGCTATCTCCCTCACTGCTGGGGAATTATACCCAGTCTCTCCCATTGTATCCTCTGCCCTCCTGCCTCTACTCTCCTTGCCTTAGCTCTCATCCTCATTCAGAGTACATTACTGCTTCCTGTTCTACATTTCCCTATGCTTTTCCCACCTCTAGGCCTCCACTCGTGTGATCTCATCCGCAATGAAAAGAACACCCTGGAACTGGGGAAGGAGAGAGAGGTATCATGAACCATTATTGTCACTCCTAGGGTCAGAAAGACCACCTGTGTGATTCTCCACCTTTTGAGTTGAATTGATTTATGGGATTAAGAGATCTCAAATTGACACAAGTATACATACATATGTACTCAGCTATGGTAAACTCAGCTTCAGGAAAATGAGTGAATTACATGTTTATACTTGATGATAAATCTTTAAGTGTACAACTTTTTACACATCCTTAACGGACCCAATAAGGTTGAACTGAAAAACCAGGGTATCAGACATGAATATCTTAAAATATTCTCTGGAATGTTCTTCCCTCCAGATCATCTGTAGCTTTCTTCTGCAATATGTGTGGTGGAGAAATGTTGCATGGCTGTTTCTCAGATGTGGTTTATTATTTGCAAATGTCCTGCTTGTCTCTTCCCTAGAGACTGTAAAGCTGATCTTCCAGCTAGTACTACTGTGGAATATTCTGGTGTTATATTTTGTTTGGCCAACTAAACTGCGTCAATAATTACATTTTTTGGCCATGGTGAGTTTTGGCTGAGCTGCGAGGCATGAGAAATCTTAGTTACCTGACCAGGGATCGAACCTGTGCCCCCTGGAGTGGAAGCATAGAGTCCTAACTACTGGACCCCCAGGGAATTCCCACTAATTAAATTTTTTGATTAAAAAAAAAGTGTATGTGAGGAGGAGAGAGGGGCCAAGTGTTGCCACCCTGTAGGGTAGTAAGAATACCCTTTAGTAGTTTGATACTATGTAGTTTTGTTGGAAGAGGGAATGATATTTGGTAATATTTTGTTTGGGTGATTAAGTAGCATTTGCAACTGCAAACCGGTTGAAATACATTAATACATTTTATCATCTAAAATGACATTAATGTCCTATGCTGCTGAGTCAAAAATTAAGCTTTTAAGTATCCTTTTTGACATAAACCCTCAATTCTGCGCCGTTAGAGCAAATATTGAAAATGCAGAGTTTGGGTTCAGTGCTTAGCTGCTGACTTCCATTAAACAGCATCTGCTCTGCCTTGCTTTCTGGATGGCTAACTCTGCACTATCTTAGCTCTGTTTCCTATTTTGTATGCACTACTTTATAACCAAAGTCTTCCCCACTAACTGGCTTTAATTTTTTTCTTGTTATTCTAACATCTCACTTATGGATTTCCCTTTGTATCCTTATCTAAAATATCCTAAATGGTTGGAGGATTGCTGTCCAATTTAAACCACATTTAAGATAGGCATAGACTTGGACCCCAGAGAGCATATCTTACATGGTGGTGGAGATGGGAAAGGATCTAGAGAACTATGAGAGAGAAATACATAGTTATTAAATATAGAAAATAACCGTTGCTTTTTTCCTACACAATTTTTGTTATTAATTCTGTCAGAGACAGGATGTTTGCTGGATGTACCAGTAGTCTGACCTTAGATGGGCTTGAGATTTTGTTTATATTTTTAAAACCACAAAATTTTAGGTGTGGAGGTGGCTTTATGCTACCATTGGAGAATACCCATCAGATTCCCTTTCTTCAATAGGACTTAACTCCATTGTCATTTCTTTCCATGATAACTTCCCCAGACTACCAGTCTCACTGGGTTAGCCCCTCTCCATGCTCCTTTACCGATCTGTCAATCAATCCTCTATCAAGGCATGCATCACACCATATAGCATTTATTCATATGTGTGTTTTCCCCTTTGGACTGTGAGCTATGTGAAGGCAGGAAATGGTATCTTTGACCACATATTTTCCAGGGCCTAGCTTAAAGCCTGGTTTATAGTAGGCACTTAATGAAGATTAACACCTCCACAGTAACACATAACTCCCGAATCTCAGTGGCTTAAGACGATCTTGGATTGGCAGAGACCCTGCTCTCTATTGCCCTCACTGAGGGAGGTAGGCTAAGACTTGGATACAAGTGAGTCATCTTAGCAGGGGATGGAGATGGCGAATCATGCTCCAGCTCTTGGGGTTTCAGCTTGGAACTGACATGTCACTTTCTCTCCTGTTTCATTGATCGAAGCAAGGGACATAGCCACACCTAATGTCATGGGGATGAGACAGAACAGCACTGCTTTGTTTCTGAAAGGAGAGAACGGGAATAATAGTGAGCAACACTAGTGCCTGTTAAGCTGAAGTCCGCTTAGGACTAGGCACTTAATACCTAGTCAATGAATGAGGAACCTGAAACTACCTGTTAGGATTTTAATTTTTTTCTATACAATAAGCAGAATCACTCCAAGTAATGAAATAATCTAATAACTACATTAAAAAATGAGAATACTAAATATATTATCTAAGCCATATTCAGCAAACATCTGGAGACTTTTTTTTTTTTTTTTTTTTTTGCGGTACGCAGGCCTCTCACTGTTGTGGCTTCTCCTGTTGCGGAGCACAGGCTCCGGATGCGCAGGCTCAGCGGCCATGGCTCATGGGCCCAGCCGCTCCGCGGCACGTGGGATCTTCCCGGACTGCGGCCCGAACCCGTGTCCCCAGCATCGGCAGGCGGACTCTCAACCACTGCGCCACCAGGGAAGCCCTGGAGACTTTTTTTGTAACCACTCTGTTCACTTTATTCATATTAGGTTAGGTGTTATGTTTGATTTTGCAGTTTTTCAGATGCATAAAGTATGGAATGGGTAAATTTGCATAATTGTCATTTTTGCCTGAGTCATTTAGAAAATTTGGAAAAAATGTTGAAGTCTTCAAATATTTACGTATTTAGTCTGATGAAGAAGTTCTTTAAAGTAACCTTTTTCGGAAGAGTTAATATCTGGATCAAAAATTGGACAAGAGCTTAGGAAAATAAGAGTCTAATCAACTTAAAAATGAAGTATTGCTGCAGATTGTATGCTAATATTTTACACTAATTTTTTTTCTTCATTGTTAAGGTAACCCAAACACATTGTATAAAATGTGGAACATACAAACTAGTTTGAGAAAGGTGAATTAAAAATCACTGGTGTGATTTCTTTTATTCCATTGTTCTTGTTATAGAATACGCATATGGACAAGGGAAGAGAAGATATTGGCTTGTAATGGGGGGTAACAGTGGAAATATCCAGAAATGATCAGATTGAAACTATGGATTAAGGACAATATTGATAGGATTTGTTGATGGATAAAATGAGGAAGGAGGGAATAGAGAAGTGATAGAGATGGTAGAGGATAGAGGATATAGTGATAGAGGGGATCAGTGATGATTCCCCAGATTTTCACTTGAACATCTATGTGTAATCCATGTGTATTTGTGGGTGTATATATAAGACTGCACTCATTGTATGTGTGGTTTTTAAAATTTACTTAACATTATATTAATGTATTTTTAATGCTATAAACATACCTTGAAATAAGATTTTAAATGGCTTAATATTCACTCATATGATATGCTATAGCTTTTGATTTTCTCCCTTATTTTGGGGGCAATTAAGGTGTTTTTTCCCCTTTAATAAATAACATGGTAATGTTCCCAGGATCCACCTACTTCCTTGTCTCCTCAATTCAAAAACATTTAACTTGAGGGAATTGACCAATGTTTGCTGGAATTTCAACATAGCAGACCAGCATGTGATAAAGTTAGTCGGGAATAGAAGGAACCAAGACTAGAGATCATCGTGGTTTCAGTCTTCCAAGGGGGCATGGTGAGATATAGCTCAAAGCAGACTGGTGTTGCTTTCGAGGTCAGAACTGGTAGTGGCGGACAATTGCTGAGAGGGACATTTTTCCTGGATGCAGAGATGGCACTGTCCCCGAGGAATGAAAGACCTGGCAAGAGCCAGATGGCAGGGCCAGATCCCAGCTGGGAGGCAATTCTAAAGGAGAATCTCAAACATTTTTTTGAGATCCACTTCAAAAGACAATCATGCTTTTATCCATCAGGGTAGGGCTTTGGGTTGGAGGATAAGGTACCCAAAGCAGAGCTTCCTGTGGGAAGCTGCAGCTTTGAGGGGTAGGAGGACTCAGCCCATCTCTAGGATTTAAGCAGCCAAACTGTTTCTTTGCCCCACTCTCTGGGTAAGAAGCAGTTCCTTATTGGGCTGCCTGCATTTGCCCAGGAAATCTCTGAGGCTGAGCAAGCAAGGTGAAGGTCCTCCATCTGTGGCAGGGAGGGAGTGGGGAAGGCTGTGATGGACATTGAAAACTTGCGTTCATTGAGTGTCTCACCTCTGGGGCGATGGGAGTCAGGAGGGGCTGGAGATACGATAGAAATACTAGAAAACCCTCTGCCTTAAACTTGTGTCTTGGTCACACATTATGATATTGATTACTAACCATAAGTAATACTGTTTATATATAGTGCAGAGATGCAGTAACCAGTGTTTGAGGTGCCTAAGGAGTTGGAGGACCGTCTTAGCAGTACCTGAGTTCAAATTTATGTTTAAATTGTGTTTTCACTTTGATGATAACTTAAAGAAAATATTTTTATCCGTTTGAAATATAAGGCTTCACATTTACAGTGATAATTTGTGATTAAAAAGACATTTTCATAGACTAAAACTGCAGTTTCTTAAGTTAATATTGTTCAAACTAGGGTCCACAACATATTCTTATGGGTACATCCATTAAAAAAATTTTCTTTTCATCGTGGAAAATAGAATCCTAATCTGATCCTGGAAGAATGGGTGGGTTCGGATGGGTGCAAGAGGAGAAAGGTGTTTCCATGAGAGGAGAGAGTTAGATCAAGGATGATCATGGTGCCTCTGGGATGCCTGGGAACTTGAAGGATGCGTCAGTTTCAGGTTTTTAACTACTCCACCCTGACCCTGATATGTCAGGAATATGGGGAACACTTCTTCCTCTACTATTACCTACGTTTCTCTGGTGGATGCGGGAGCCTTTATTATGTCTTTTTGTTGAGAAGGTAACTCTCATGGTCCCCCTTTAAAGAATCATCTTCTAACCCTCATGTTATTGATCAGCGTCTAACACAAAATTTTCTTTCTCTGCCAGAACGTGAATGTAGTTTCCTCAGGACTTAACTTCTGAGCGGTTAATGATTCTTGCAGAGACATCTAAAGGAAGGCCCATTGCAGCATCCCTTTGGGTTTTTGCTAGGTACTCAGGAAGCAGGTGGTCCTCCACGGACTAGAAAACTAAAGGGACATTGTCTCTTTTAGGTACCAACCTCATCTTGCACTTGTACTTGGTTAGGGATTTGTCCCTCTCAAATTTCATTGATGTCCTCTTGAGTTATTTTTCTTTTGTACAAGAAACATCCCAGATCAGTGATCTTTATTCATCTTCATTTTGCAAGACAGCTTTTCTAGGTTTATTACTAAAACAACGTTTGTGTTCATTACAACAGATTGGACTGCAAAGCTATTTGTACTGATGTAGGCTGAAAAATGTGGTTCGTCTTTTGAAATCTTCTTTGTTAAGTAAAGCTTTCTCTTTTTTTTTCCTTTACAGATTCCAACAAGATTATGGCAGAGCAGAGCCACATGCAAAAGCAGCTGAATTTACAGAATGGTAGCTTAGAGGCGGGCTTTGTGGCGAATTCCCTCGAAAACGATTCCCAAAACATGATGGAGAGCCTGAGCCCGAAGAAATATTCTTCCAGTCTGAGATTTAAAACCAATGGAGACTATTCTGGTTCCTATTTGACCCTCTCACAACCTGTGCCTGCTAAAAGAAGCCCTTCTCCTTTGGGAACCAGTGTCAGAAGTAGCCCCTCCTTGGCCAAAATCCAGGGAACCAAGCAGTTCTCTTGTGACGGAAATGACAAAAATATTTCCGTGAAACCTCCCACCCCTTTACGCAGCACTTCACCCTCTCTTAGCGGATATCCACTTGGGAGAACAGACTTTGATCATTTGACAGGCCGGGACACTGAAAGGTCCTTGAGGCTTTCAGAGAAGCCTCCCTATTCCAAATACAGCTCAAGGAATAAATCCCATGACAATGTCTACTTTCTTGGAGGGCTGGAAGGCCGAAAAGCATCCGGCTCACTCCTGACCATGTGGAATGGAAGTTCCCTGGGCGATACTGGCTCCTTGCCCATCGGTAGGTCAGGGGCAGCCAGCATGCCTTCAAGCCCAAAGCAAGCCAGGAAAATAAGCATCCAGGACAACCTGACACTTCAGCCCAAGGTGACCAGACACAAGGATCTGGCATCTGAAAACATCAGTTTAAGAACTAGGAAGTACTCGGGCAGCAGCCTCAGTCACATGGGCGCCTACAGCCGATCTCTCCCCAGGCTGCACAGAGCCACAGAGAACCAGCTGGCACCGCTCAGTTTGCCTCCAAGAAGCTCTCTGGGCAATTACAAACGAACGAAACTGGGGGAAAAGGATCTACCTCATAGCATCACAGACAATGACAATTACCTGAATTTTTCTTCTTTGAGCTCAGGAGCTTTACCCTATAAAACCTCTGCCTCTGAGGGCAATCCTTATGTGAGTTCCACCCTCAGCGTCCCTGCCAGTCCTCGAGTGGCCCGGAAGATGCTGCTGGCCTCCACCTCCTCCTGTACCTCTGATGACCTGGATAGGGCTTCCTACTTGGGGACCAGCCCAGGTCATTCCTTCCCTCCCGGAGAGCTTGACAGAGCGTTTGCGGCCAGGAGGAACTACTCGTGTGGGTCTGTTGAGTTTGATGATGCCGATCCGGACAGCCTCAGACAGGCCTCAGGAACCCCCCAGCCTGTCCTTCGGGAACGGAAAAGCAGCATTAGCTCCATTTCAGGACGAGACGACCTGATGGATTATCACCGGCGGCAGAGGGAGGAGAGACTCAGGGAGCAGGAGATGGAGCGATTGGTAATCTTCTCATCTGACTTGACCTCACTGTTTCATTGAATAACTTCTTGGAGACAAACCCCAAGGATATATGTGTAGAATTTCCATGGGCACCAGCCACTGGTCCCTTCCTAGATTTCCTCCTGCTAACCTTCCTCTTCCCAGATCACTATTATTAGTCACAAATGGATAGTTTGAAGGCCTGCGTGTGCCTAATGTTATGTTAAGTTGCTCTGCAGAGGTCTCACAAGTATGAATTCTTGATAAATCTAACAAAGATAGCTGTGAATTTTACTGAATTACTTTAAAAGTCTTACAAACTTCTCTCTTAAGACTATGAGGAAACACTGATTTGTATTACTTATGTCATCAAATTTGCATGTATATGCTATGAAGGTAATAATCAGTGAAATGACAACTCATTGGAAATTAGGCAGTAAGTTTCTCTGTATAGCAAGTTGTCTGTAAAGTTGAAAGGTTGCCCCAGTGGTGCTCAACCTTTTTTCTGCACTGTATATAGACACACACACACCATAGCCCCTTCAGCCATATCTTAATACATATAGTGACTCCAAACTACACACGCTCAAAAAGAATTACTGAGTTGTCTTTTTCTATGGATTTATGATTACTGTAAAAATATTGAAAATCATAAGAAAAGAGGAAACAGGAGAGTCCCACTAATGAATAAGAACAAACTGCTGCATTTTTCTATTTTCTTTTAAGCATAATTTTTTAGGGTGAATACCTTAAGATTATTTTGATTCATTAATGATTAATGATTTCCTTAATGTGGGAAGCTGCAGGATGGTAAAGCTGATTTATAGAAGTGTAGGAGTATCAAAAGTATTTTAGTTACTAAAAGAAATATGCTGGAATAAGATTTCTGAATCACATACAAAGCTAGTTAATGCCCTACAGGACAATAAAATTGTAACTTCTGGATTATAATGAACAGAAACTTTTGCATCTATACAGGACAGAATTTGCTTGAAATTTTAGAAAAATAATTATTCACGTCACTCACAGTTTTTGATAAGTTAATGTCTATCCTTACAGAGTTTCCAAATATCCTAATCACTAATAGTGAATGAAAACGAATGTGTATACCCCCAGAGAATTTGGTATTCTGTGGGTGGATGTTAGATGGTGCTCCAGTATGGCAGTTCCTTTGTTATCATAAATAATCTCCAAAGATTTTTCATGATCACAAAAGGCATTGTATTTGGGCCTGATTCATTGACATAAGCTAGAAAAACTTTTAATTAGCATGTAAAAGCCTTCTTGTCTATAGATAGCAAATCTAGTGCTATACTGTGCTGAACAACTGTCATTGATAAAGCCAGAGAATCAACTTCCATGATTTATTAAGTTGCCTAGGAGAGCATTTCAATGGCTTCATCACTCCAGAGGTCTTCCTTAAATGCTTTTATTTACTCTTCTGTTCTAAGGGTAGGAAACCAAACTCTTATTTATTTATTTATTTTTATTTTTGGCTGTATTGGGTCTTTCTTGCTGCACGCGGGCTTTCTCTAGTTGAGGTTAGAGGGGCTACTCTTTGTTGTGGTGCGCAAGCTTCTCATTGTGGTGGCTTCTCTTGTTGCTGAGCATGGGCTCTAGGCCAGCACGTGGGCTCGGTAGTTGTGGCTTGCAGCCTCTAGAGCACAGGCTCAGTAGTTGTGGCGCACAGGCTTAGTTGCTCTGCGGCATGTGGGATCTTCCTGGACCAGGGCTTGAACCCGTGTCCCCTGCATTGGCAGGAGGATTCTTAACCACTGCGCCACCAGGGAAGTCCCAAACTGGTTTCATCTTTAGCACTTATAAGAGTTGGTGAATTTTTCTTTCCTCTAGTTTTCCCAAATCTGCTAAGGTTCCTGGCTATCCAGCAAGTGACCTTTTTACTGCCTATAAGGTTGGTGCCCTGTAAGCCACAAACAGGTCCTAGTTCAACTTCTTGGGAGAAGCTTTGGGTATTAGCTTCAGATATGAAGTTATAACCCTTTCTCCTTAATAAGGGGCTTGTCATATCTGATGAAGTGAGGCTAATTTTTAAGTAAGACACTCTACATTTGGCCTCTGTTGTATTGTCCATTTGTCTGATTATATTCCAGTAAAAGGGAGGACAGATTCTTATTGAGCCCATGCAAATAATGTTAGTGCCATTAAAAAGTCTCAGAAAAAAATGTTTCTTCCTGAATCTGAAGGACCAAGGAGAACAAACTAACATTAAAAGAATGTTTCATTTAGTTTGCAACATCGGAGCCAACTAAATTGATGGTTAGAGATAGATCAGCATGAAGGCTAAAAGGGTTTTCCCCATCAGAAGATAGAACATTAAGATAATGCCAATAATTTTCCAAAATACATGTCCACATTCATAAATTAGATTTCCAGTTTCAGTTCAATCTGTTCTATGTAATTAATTCTTATTCCTCTAACCTTGGGTCATTAATTTGATTTCATGAAGTTGTCTATTTCTGAACTAAAAGAAGTCCTGAAAATCTGATTTAGCCTCTAGTACTATCTCATACTTGTCTATGTAATGTCAGCTCTTCTGTCAGCCTCTGACCCTAAGTCCATTCTTTGAATATCAAGAGTGAAGAGTATCTGGTAAAGTTCTGTCCACGAGGCTCTGAGACTGTCTTTCTTTGTTAAAGGCACAACCTCACCTATAACTTAAGCAGAGTCTTTAGGAAAGCATGAGAGGAAATCGTGGACTACTGGGTGAGGGTAAAAGTAAGTGGCTATGGTTAATCTACGGTTAATTTAACAAACAGTTTCAACGAGAAAGAGAATTTAAATCTTCTATTAGGCAATAAGATGTTGATCTTATTTTTTTTTAATAAATTCATTTATTTTATTTATTTATTTTTGGCTGCGTTGGGTCTTCGTTGCTATGCGCGGGCTTTCTCTAGTTGTAGCGAGAGGGGGCTACTCTTCATTGCAGTGCACGGGCTTCTCATTGCGGTGGCTTCTCTTGTTGTGGAGAACGGGCTCTAGGCACGCAGGCTTCAGTAGTTGTGGCATGCAGGCTAAGTAGTTGTGGCTCGTGGGCTCTA
Organism: Delphinus delphis; assembly: GCF_949987515.2. NCBI lineage: Eukaryota > Metazoa > Chordata > Mammalia > Artiodactyla > Delphinidae > Delphinus > Delphinus delphis. Next base: position 58,242,738 of record NC_082686.1, read on the forward strand.
GAGCGCAGGCTCAGTAGATGTGGCACATGGGCTTAGTTGCTCCATGGTATGTGGGATCTTCCCAGACCAGGGCTCAAACCCATGTCCCTTGCATTGGCAGGTGGATTCTTAACCACTGAACCACCAGGGAAGCCCATGTTGGTCTTATTTAATCAGTGTTTCCCCTGAGGGTGAGAACGTATTACAGAGAGTGAGGACGTTGACATATATCCAGGGCCTTTCTGTAAAGTATGCAATCACTGAACTTTATGTTATAATATTTTGCCTGTACAAAATTAGCCTAGGGAAGGCTGAGCTTCTCGTTTGATTTGACAAATCTTCCTATGCATTTCTTGATAGTGTTGAGCTATTTATCAAGAAGGGGCTTAACAAATAAACCTAATTATTTCTAGCATTCTTCTTTTTGTAAGGTCAAGAAAAAAATTCTTTGTCATTGCCCAATAGTCCTCTGGGAAAACTTAAAGACAGTTCAAATGTAGAAGGTATCTTGGAAAAAATTTGTTTTCCTGAATTTAAGGTCTGATCTTGGGAAGGCGAAATCAAATATTAATCAGAGATTATGTTATTTGAATAATGTAGCGTTGTGGATGCCTGAGAAAAATGAATGTTCGCAGTTTGGTTACCTAATAAAGTGAGAATAAGTTATTTATTATAAACAATAAATCTTAAAATAATCAGATGAGGAACTGTTTTTGGTCATTTTAAATATGCAAGTATATATCCCAGTTAGGACATGCCACAAAAGATTACTCTTGTGAAATACTGAAACTCTTCTCTCTGGGCAGATTACAAAAAAAAAATAAATAAACTTTTGCTACCTTTTGTAAGCATAGGCTGATTTCTCCAAGGTAAGTAAGTAAGTAATTTCAATAAGAGATAATTGCATTTTAGTTTTACATTAATAGGATACTTCTCATAAAAAAATTACTTCATAAATAAACTCATCAATGTTGTTCAAACTTTGCCAAAGTTTTAACATTTTATTACATCTTTACAGAATTAACTATTTGCAGATATTATAAAGTAAGTCAAATAAGCTCCCTTTCTGCAAATCTAAAATTTTTAATGTAACTTTATTTTATTAAAGTACAGTTGATTTACAGTATTGTATAACTTTCAGGTGTACAACATGGTGATTCAACATTTTTATAGACTATACTCTGCCTAAAGTTAGTATAAGATATTGACTGGGGGCTTCCCTGGTGGCGCAGTGGTTGAGAGTCCACCTGCCGATGCAGGGGACACGGGTTCGTGCCCCAGTCTGGGAAGACCCCACATGCTGTGGAGCAGCTGGGCCCGTGAGCCATGACCGCTGAGCCTGCGCGCCTGGAGCCTGTGCTCCGCAATGGGAGAGGCCACAGCAGTGAGAGGCCCGCGTACCGCAAAAAAAAAAAAAAAAAAAGATATTGGCTGTATTCCCTATACTGTACCATATATCCTTATAGTTTATTTATTTTATACATAGTAGTTTGTACCTCTTAATTCCCTACCGTTCTATTGCCTCTCCATCCCTCTCCCCACATGTTATCACCAGTTTGTTCTCTATATCTGTGAGTCTCTTTCTGTTTTGTTATGTTTATTCATTTGTTTTGTTGTTTAGATTCCACATGTAAGTGCTAACATACAGTATTTGTCTTTCTCTGGCTGACTTATTTCATTAAGCATAATATCCTCCAGGTCCATCCATGTTGTTGCAAATGGGAAAACTTCATTATTTTTTATGGCTGAGTAATATTCCATTGTCTGTATATACCACATCTTCTTTATCCATCTGTTGATGAACTCTTAGGTTGCTTCCATATCTTGGCTATTGTAAGTAATGCTGCTATGAACATTGGGGTGCGTATGTCTTCTCAAATTACTGATTTCTGTTTTCTTTGGGTATGTACCCAGAAGTAGAATTGCTGGATCATATGGTAGTTCTATTTTTAGTATTTTGAAGCATCTCCATACTGTTTTCCATAGTGGCTCTGCCAGTTTACATCCCCACCAACAGTTTACTAGGGTTCCCTTTTCTCCACATCCTCACCAGCATTTGTTATTTGTGGTCTTTTTGATGATAGCCATTTCGACAGGCGTGAGGGGATATCTCACTATGGTTATGGCTTGCATTTTTCTGATGATTAGCAATGTTGAGCATCTTTTCATGTGTCTGTTTACCATCTGTATGTCTTCTTTGGAAAAATGTCTTTTCAGGTCTTCCGCCTATTTTTAAATTGAGTTGTATGAGCTGTTTATATATTTTCGATATTAACCCCTTATTGAATATATCATTTGCAAATATTCTCCCATCCAGTAGGCTGTCTTTTTGTTTTATTGGTGGTTTCCTTTGCTTTGCAAAAGCTGTGAAGTTTAATTAGGTCCCACTTGTTTATTTTTGCTTTTGTTTCCTTTGCCTGAGGAGAAAGGTCCAAAAAAATACCGCTACAACTTATGTCAAAGAGTGTTCTGCCTATGTTTTCTTCTAGGAGTTTTATGGTTTCTGGTTTTACATTTAAGTCTTTAATCATTTTGAGTTTATTTTTGTATATGGTGTTAGAGAATGTTCTAATTTCATTCTTTCACATGTAGTTGTCCAGTTTTCCTAGCACCACTTGTTGGAGAGACTGTCTTTTTTCCATTGTATATTCTTGCCTCCTTTGTCACAGAGTAATTGACCATAAGTATATGGGTTTGTTTCTGTGCTCTCTATTCCTTTTTTAATTCCTTTAGATGGCAATTTAAGTTGTTTATTTGAGATTTTTCTTATTTCTTGAGATAGTCCTGTATTGCTATAAACTTCCCTCTTACAACCACTTTTTCTGTGTCCCATAGGTTTTGGAAAGTTGTGTGTTTTTTTTTTTAACTAATTATTTTATTTATTTTTGGCTGTGTTGGGTCTTTGTTGCTGCACATGGGCTTTCTCTAGTTGCAGTCAGCAGGGGCTACTCTTCATTGCAGTGTGCGGGCTTCTCATCTCGGTGGCTTCTCTTGTTGCAGAGCATGGGCTCTAGGTGCATGGGCTTCAGTAGTTATGGCATGTGGGCTCAGTAGTTGTGGCTCGTGGGCTCTAGAGCACAGTCTCAGTAGTTGTGGCACATGAGCTTAGTTGCTTCACGAAATGTGGGATATTCATGGGCCAGGGATTGAACCCATGTCCCCTGCATTGGCAGGCAGATTCTTAACCACTGTGCCACCAGGGAAGTCCCTGTGTATTTATTTTCATTTGTCTCAGGGTATTTTCTGGTTTCCTCTTTGATTTCTTCATTGGTCCACTGGTTTTTTAGTGGCATGTTGTTTAATCTCCGCATGTTTGTGTTTTTCCCTGTAATTGATTTTTAGTTTCATACCATGTGGTTGAAAAAGATGCTTGATATAATTTCTAGACTCTTAAATTTGTTGGGATTTGTTTTGTGTCCTAGCATGTGATCTTTCCTGGAGAATGTTCCACGTGCACTTAAAAAGAATGTGTATTCTGCTGTTTCTGAGCGGAATGTCCTGTAGATATCTGTTAAGTCCAACTGGTCTATATGTCATTTAAGACCATTGCTTTCTCATTGATTTTCTGTTTGGATGATCTGTCAATTGATGTAAGAGGGGTGTTAAAGTCCTCACTTTTATTGTATTATTGTTAATTTCCCCCTTTATGTCTGTTAATATTTACTTTATATATTCAGGTGCTCCTATATTAGGTATATGTTAACTAATACAGGAGCACCTAAATATGTTAATGAGTGTTATATCCTCTTCTCGTATTGATCCCTTTATCGTCATATAATGCCCTTCTTTGTCTTTGGATATAGACTTTGTTTTAAAGTCTACTTTGTCTGATATGAGTATTACTACCCTAGCTTTCTTACATTTCCATTTTCATGAAATATCTTTTTCCATCCCCTCACTTTCAGTCTGTGTGTGTTTTTAGCTCTGAAGTGAGTCTCTTGTAGGCAGCATATAGATGGGTCTTGTTTTTTTTTTATCCAATCAGGCATCCTGTGTCTTTTTTTTTTTTTTTTTTTGCGGTACGCGGGCCTCTCACTGTTGTGGTCCCTCCCGTTGCAGAGCACAGGCTCTGGACACGCAGCCTCAGCGGCCATGGCTCACGGGCCCAGCCGCTCCAAGGCACGTGGGATCTTCCCGGACCTGGGCACGAACCCGTGCCCCCTGCATCGGCAGGCGGACACTCAACCACTGTGCCACCAGGGAAGCCCATCATCCTATGTCTTTTGATTGGAGCATTTGGTTCATTGACATTTAAAGTGACTTTTTTTTTTTTTTTTGCGGTACATGGGCCTCTCACTGTTGTGGCCTCTCCCGTTGCGGAGCACAGGCTCTGGACGTGCAGGCTCAGTGGCCATGGCTCATGGGCCCAGCCGCTCTGTGGCATTTGGGATTTTCCTGGACTGGGGCACGAACCCGCGTCCCCTGCATCAGCAGGCGGACTCTCAACCACTGCGCCACCAGGGAAGCCCTAAAGTGACTATTGATAAGTGTGTACTTCTTGCCATTTTGTTACTTGTTTACTGGTTGTTATTGTAGTTCTTCTTGTTTTTTTCTCTTCTTTTAGTTTGTTCCCGTGTGGTTTGATGATTTTCTTCAGTGGTATGTTTGTGTTTCTTTCTCCTTAGTTTTTGTCTATCTATTGTAGGTTTTGATTTGTGGTAACCATGGGGTTCATATGTTGACCTATTTCTACTTGTTCTAAACTGATAGTCATTTAAATTCAAACACATTCTAAAAGATCTACGTTTTTTACTCCCCTCCCCCCCTTTTGGGTTTTTGATGTCATATTTTACATCTTCATGTCTATCCCATAACTGTTTATTGTAGTTATAGTTGATTTTACAATTTCTGTCTTTTAATCTTCATGCTCGATTATTTAAGTAGTTGATCCACAGTCTTTACTATATATTTGCCTTTATCTGTGGGATTTTTTCTTTCCTATAAACATTTTGTTGTAGCCTTTTCTTTTCCTCTTGGAGAAGACCCTTTAACACTTCTTTTAGGGTCACTTTAGTATCGCTGAACTCTTAGTTTTTGCTTGTCTGAGAAGTTCTTTATCTCTCCTTCACTTCTGAATAATAACCTTGCTGGGTAGAGTGTCCTAGGTCTTAGGTTTTTCCCTTTCAGCACTTTAAATATATCATGCCACTCCCTTCTGGCCTGCAAAGTTTCTGCAGAAAACTGTATTTTTTGGTGTATTCCTGGGGGGAGATGAGCTCAGCATCCTCCTTCTCCACTATCTTGATCTCCCTGACATCCAAATATGTAATTTTTTAATTTTTTAATTTTCATCAATTTTTGTTCTTCACGGTCTTCTTTCACTTTCTGGAACAATCAGACACTCCAGACAGAAGCCCTTAACTTAGGATATTGTAAACTGTGTTTAAGCTGACACATCACAGAACATAATTACTATTGATATAAAAAGGTTTGTCATAGTTATAAGTGTTTGGTTGAACACAAATTTTATGTTTTTCTTAATTTTACACTGTATATAGCAGTGTATATAGAAGCTTATCTTTTCAGTAAACTAGTAAAGAAGTTCAGAGAAGGTAATCTCTTTATGATAAAACTAATCCAAACTTATTTTAAAGATGAAATTAAGCTTGTATTATTCTGTACACTGATAAGACAAGGTAAAGACATATAGCTATTTTTTAAACCAAATTATCAAATCAGTGTTTGATAATTTGTGTAAGGATCCACTTTATTCATCTAAACTTGTTTTCTAAGGCAAAGAAAACTGCTTCTGAAATCAACAGTTTTGAAGAGGAAGGTCTTTTCTAAAGGAGAACACATTTAAATTTTTAGAATTTCCTTTTTATGTTTTTGGTATTTTGGGAATGTTAGATTTACTTAAATGCTTATTAGTCTCTATAAACCAATCATAATAGAGGTCCTTTATTTTAATGTATTATTATCCTCAGGAAGTAGGAAAATATTTCACTCACACACAGTGATTTTTTTTTTCTCAGTTACAGAGACTAGGTAAAAAAAATTGTCCTGATTTGAGTTCACAAATAGAAAAACAACAAACAAGTGAGAAATGATGACAAATAAATGCTCAGCCATCTCTCACCAGAGCAAGGGTAGCTTCCAGTTCTACCTGACAGTTCACCAAGTGGTCAGATCATAAAACCAGGTTCCCAGACATTGCACCATCAATGCGGATAACTATTGATTGTGTGCGATCCAAAACCCCGATCAAATGTAGACACGAATCAGAAACCCAGAGCAGGAAAACAACAATTTCAGAAGATAGTGAGTCAGTGAAGGTAAAATTCTACTGCCATATGGGGTTTACTCCAGGAGCCAAGAAAAGCTGTGCCTGGGCTTCCAGCCCATGAGCTATTCTTCACGAGCAGTACAGTTTAATTGACTCTACAGGATGAGTCCACTGGGACCTCCAAATTGTCAAAGCATAATTTTCAAAAAATAAACCCAACTCTTAGACAAATATAGAATTAATAGATGCCAAAAATTTATTGAATTCATTAATGAGGAAACCAAGCAGGATAAAGTTGATTCACTAAGCATAATTTCTGTAGTATATTTTAGCTTGAGTTGTGATTATCCCAGTGTTTCATTTGGATGTTTTTACTTGTGCAATCTTTATTTGAAAACTCAAGGTAATTATATGGAGTATAAAAGGCTGAACCCTAGTCATGAATCTCTAAGGGCCTACTAATGGGGTACAACTGCCCACAGTGAGTCAACATTAAATAGCTTCCAACTGCTGTGCTAGTCGAGTTGTTTTGTTTTTTTATAATTTTTCTTCTTTCTTGCTCTAAGCTGCCAATTTTTCTTTTGTCATTAAGCCAGCCTTCTTTTTTAAATGTATGATTTTTAGAAACCAGATATCAAGACTTGTTTAAAACTACTGCCAACTAAGAGTTACTAGGTGCAAGTGAGGTCTTAAGAGGGTCCTGTGTGCACGAAGTGTGTGCACTTCAGCTCGTAGACCTTGTGACATCCTTCTGGGCTGGCCAGTGGTCATTTAAACTTCCCAGTTCTGAGCTGTTTTCCAAGTAGGGGAATGGATAAGGTACCTCTAGTGGGCTGGGATGCTGATCCTTTGACAAACTAGATGCTTGAAAGGCTAAAGAAATCATAACAAAGTAGACAGGATATTCTTTTATTCATCTCATTTGATACCTGCCTCCCTTCCAGTAATACAGAAGTAGTGATGCCTGTCTAGTTCATCTTACAGTCCAGGGCAGTTAAAGTCATTTTAGGAAGAAAAGGGGAAAATACAAAACTTAAAGCAAACCCTACTGCTATTAAGAGTATTCGTTTGGTTACATCACCAAAAGCATCTGTGTGCTATTGTGGAGAACCAATAGATTCCCACAAATTGAGTTGTAGCAATCCATTATTTTCTTTCTGGCTGATGGCAGTCATCTGTGGTACCTTGATAAACAGTATTGTCACTGTTTAGAGCTATGTAGGGTCACACTTGGTGTTCATTTCTCCAGCAAGTTGTAATATGATGCCAGCTCTCATGAGGCACCATGGAATAAGGTTTTCTAACGTTTTACGTATTCTGCCACCCCGGAGATGAGGTTGACTTTCTTTCAAGACACGTAATAATACTTCCATGGTATTTATTATGTGAATAGGTGAAATGTCTGCGACAGTGATTCTCTACAATTTAGAAGATGTTTTGTTCTAATAGCGTTTCTGAAAGTGCTTTACAACTAAAGAATTTTAAGTTGCAAAGGGCTGGGACCATGCCTGTCTTGCTCACTGCTGTGCATCCACCTTGTAGCCAGATGGGTAGAGTATGGGAAACATTGTACACATGTTTTTAGAAAGAGTGAATGATATTCATTCTGGCTTTCCTTATTCTGTGGCCATAGGCTGCTCCCCTAGTTCCCAGCCATCTCAAACTTAAGTTTACATACTTAGTTCTTGGTAACAGTGAAGCTCTCCACAAAAGAATGCAAATATCTCAGCATAAATGCATTCTTTTTACTTCCAGAAACAGAAAATTCTCTTCCACTTTTCAATTAAAAAGAAAAAGATGAGAATGAGTTATTTTTCTTTATGCTGAAAAATTTGTAGCATTCTTTGTAAGAACTGGTGCTCTCCAGAATCATACAAAACCAAGGCTTGTGTACTTTTGAGTAGACAATAGGTCTAATGTTTCTAAAATTAACTAAAAGTATAATTGAGCATATTTAAGGAGTTATATAAAATGGAATTTTATAAAATAAAAGTGTATGTTCGCTAATCTCCTTAAGGTGGTAAGACAGATACTATTTTAAAGACCAGAGAGTAAACAGGCTTTATAATTCAGTTCTATAATTAGGAAAATTTCGGAACTCAAGAAGAGTGAGCATTGTCAGGTGAGAGTTAGTCTACCTGTGGATGTGTTTTGCTTTTATATCTGCTTCTTGCTGCCTTTACTTCCTAGTGACTCCTGACCCCAAAAGACAGTTTGGTCATTCAGACCTTTTTGTACTGTAAATTTGACACCACCTCTTCACTGGAAGCAGAAAGGACAGTGTTATAAGAATGTCTATGGCTTTCTAGCCATCTTCCTTTTTTCCTAAGAAGAATGTGTTTGAAATGTGAAGGCAAACTTAAGTATTGAAAGCTGTTTTGCACTCCCATCTGACTTGAAAGGCATCTGCTTCCTGATGTGGCCCTTCCTCTTGCTACATCCTGACTATAGTTTTAATTTAAAAAAAAAAAAACAAGGGTTGCAGTAGTGGGAAGTGAGTCAGTTAAACTGCAAATGGGGTGACAGGTTGGTTTACGAACCAAATAAATTTGATGGCTCACACTTTTTAAAGGGATATTTAGAAATTATGACTCTCTTCCTGTATTCTGTGTCAGAATGTCCATTCATTCATTAATTGACTTAATCTTCAGGTTTGAAATAAGCTTTAGAATGATTTGTTTCTGTGGAGCCTTGCTTTTCCTAGCTCTAATGTTTAAAACAGCCAGTCAGTTCTCTGCCCCCTTTACTTTCATGACTCATTTGGATGGTTTGCAGAGTCTGACGCAGAAATACAATGTGAGCCATAAATGTGAACCATGTATTTTAAAATTTTCTTATGTTGAGAAAAACTACAAAAAAAAAGATGAAATTAATTATAATATATTGGATATTGGTCAGCACAGGATGAGATTGGTAATACTGTCTACTTACTAAATAAGCTATCCATTCTCTAAGACAACTTCTTTAATTTCTAATAAAATAAGAGTAAGTCTATAACTAGTAGATAATATAAAGTAGACTGTTATCTATGGTCAGATCACCTTGGGTCATTAGAGAATAAAGACTTTATCTTTTAAATAGCAAATTGCTGGCATAAATGTAGATGTTCAGTAAATATTGAAGGAATTAATTCTTAGCAAATTAGAGTTGCCAACTGTCCCCAGTTAACTGAGAATAAAAAGTCTTTTTTTTTCTTCTTCAGTTGGAGGGCTAGATGGGTAGAAGAGGAATGGGAAGGGAAAAAATAGCATTTAGCAATAATCTAGTGACTCCACATTGGGGAAAAACTGAGCCAAAGTCTTAGCGTAATTTTGTGTTAAAATAGTCCCCTATACTTGAGAGCAAACCCTAGGTTCTTGTTCCAGTGACAGTACAAGCTCCTGCCTCTTGATGGTGCCACACATTTAAAAATCCCTGCTTAGACCTGACGGATGTGTACTGTTCATCTTATGCAGCATAATTTAGCGTTCTCGGGCTGAATGCTGAAATACAGAATGTAACTTAGACTGAAAGGAGGCCCTGTATGCCACTATGTCTGGGAACAGTCACATTCTTTTTGTAAAAATGATAAATCAATATAGAAAACTGTACAAGCTACATGAATGAAAATACAGTATGTCAATACCAACAGGTACATGGGAGAGGGGTGATGAGGGAGGACTATTGGTTCTTCATAGGAAAAGTGATCCCCATATTTGTTGTTAAATTACTTAGTATTTCTAAATTAAAAGCCATTTATTGACCTGCCTTTTAAACATCTCTCATCAAAGATTAGATTTAGTGACTGTGCTGGCTAATTCTTATAATGAGAAATTTTCTTAGTTCTAGAACAATTTATGGGAATATTTGCCGTGAAGACTGCTTTTAAAGTTTGAAATTGATTCTTCCAAAAAAAAAAAAAAAAGAAAAAGATGAAGAAGTACAAAATAAGTATTAGAAATCAAACACATTCATCACTTTTTCAATGGAAGAATTTTGATTCAGCCATCTCAATGTGTACGTTAAGACATATTAGAAGGCACTTTTTAAAAAAAGTTAATCTCTTTATTTTGCGGTAACTGTAGATTCCCATGCAATTAATTATAAGAAATATTGATAATTCAGAGAGGTCCTGTGCACCCTATACCCAGTTTCCTCCAGCGGTAACATCTTGCACACTTGAGTACAGTGTCACAGACAGTGTTACCGAGTCCAAGCTCATACTGCTTGCCTCATGGCAGGCCAGTAAATCAAGAGACGAGTGGTTGGAGCAAGGAATAGCAGCTTTGTTGAGAAAGGCAGCAGACCGAGAAGATGGTGCACTAGTGCCCAGGAGACTCATCTTACCCCAGTTAGAATTCAGGCTTCTTTTATACTAAAAGGGGCAGGGGGTGGTTGGTTGTTGCATACTTCTTGGTGTCGGAATCCTTTGTTCTTGCAGCTGTCCTTGTAGGTCAGTCATGATGTTCCTGTAAACCTCCAACAAGACAAATGGTATTCAGTGTTCTGCAACTTTGTATCTCTATATGAATGGGAAAGTATAATTTTTTAAAAAGTCAGACCCTTGAGAATGGCCTATCGTGTATTTCAGGCTATAGGCAACATTCTTAACTTGTAGCAAAAGCAATAAAATACAAAGGTTGAAGTAAAAGAAACAGATCTAATATGGAGTCAGGTTTGTTCTTCCCTGTTACACCAGGATATTCATGATGATGCAGTCAAGGTACAGAACAGTTTTAACACCACAAGGGTTTCTCCTGTTGCCCTTTTATAGCCACTCCTACTTTCCTCCTACCCTCATCTCCTCCTCAACCCCGGGCAACAACTGGTCTGTCTTCCATTTCTATAATTTTGTCATTTCAAGAATGTTACACAAATATAATCACATACTATGTAAACTTTTGCATTTGGCTTTTTTCACTGCATAATTGTCTAGTGATTGAGCGAGGTTGTTGATGTTGTTGACTCTTCTTCAACTCTAAGTCTGGGATTTAGGAGGCAAAAGAAAATCCCAGGGAACCTGTCTCTGTGCTTTTCCTTGAGTCCCTACTTTCCTAACTGATCTGCTGCCTTCTCTCCATTTTTCAGGGTCTTATACTTGTCTTATATTTAAAATGTCTGAGGTTCTTAGTAGTACTTAGTGAGAAGAATAGGGATAAGGACCTCTACACCATCTTCCCAAAAGCAGAAATCGGTGAGACTGGTTTTTGAAAGTTCAGAATAGCCAAGAACTTTGCTCTGGTGAAGTCTAATTGACTGCAAGGGGGAAATATTTCTGTGGGGGCATGTTTTACAAAAGAATTTTGGTTTGGAAAAATTGATGTTTTTCTCATTCAAAATGGCTAAGACCCTATCCCAGCTCTGGGATTGTAATTCAGATTTTGAAAAAAAGATAATTTTAAGAAAATGCTAAAAGTACAGTTAAAAAGAACAAGTTTCTTCAGACATGTATTATTCTTTCGTTTTGATTATAGAATAACAGAGCCAGAACTTTGAAAGTTTGTCTTTTCCATCAGCTCATGAAGACCAAGGCCTAAATCATGTTAGACAGAGATTGCAATTTTTGAAAGTTGTCTTGGGAGAAAGGAAAATATTGTTACTTTCCTAACAGCTCAAATAAAGAAGACATGTCATTGTTTATTCTGAATTTCTATATATAAAACTTGCTAGCATGCTTTTTCTTTCTCTTTTTTTTTCTTTTTTTTCTTTTGCGGTACGTGGGCCTCTCACTGTTGTGGCCTCTCCTGTTGCAGAGCACAGGCTCCGGATGCACCGGCTCAGCGGCCATGGCTCACGGGCCCAGCCGCTTCATGGCATGTGGGATATTCCCGGACCGGGGTTCAAACCCGTGTCACCTGCATCGGCAGGCGGACTCTCAACCACTGCGCCACCAGGGAAGCCAGCTAGCATGCTTTTTAAATTTTAACACAGTATTTCCCATGAGATGTATCTCCCATCAATAGTTGCATTGCAGTACTTTCAGTTGATATGTGATAGCCCAGTCTCTTTTTTTCACTTGTTATACTTTCTTACATTTTTACTCCACCAACTTCTTTGTGCATTAAAAAAAAAGAGAGTTTATTTTTTTAGGATAGATTTTCAAATGTGAAAATTGAGTTTTGATACCTCTCATGAACTGGTTTTGATTGAACAATATAAGATATTACATAATATTCTAAAAGTATTTCAATGGATTGTATATTGTAAACTGTGGTCTTTCAGGAGAAACAACAAGAACAACAAAACAAAACAAAAAGATCCTCTGGAACTTAGTTAAGCCAAGGTGAAGATGTAAAGAAATGACAGTACTATTGGACTTTTGTTTTGTCATGTTTTCTTTAATGGTATAGAACAATAGCATAATTTCTTTAACAGGAGGGACTCAGACACCATGTAGATTTTCTTCCGAAATCCTGTCTGTGTAAGAGGAAAAATACCTGGCATATTTTTCTTACACACTGTGGAAATTATGATTATATTGATCACATGAATTTCATTTCTTTACAGCCAATGTTTTTCAGTCTGTAGGGAGAAGTGTATTATTTTCCCCCTTAAATTTTCTGTTATGTAGTCATTCATAACGGGCATTTTCTTTCAAATGGCATCTTGTAATATTTTAAGAGTAGGTCACCACAAGACTGATATTTTATAAAAGTAAAACTTATCAAAACTTGCATGTCTGTCAGTTGATTTTAAATGGCAAAATGATGCAAAAAAGGCATCAGGAAAGGAGTAAAATACAGAAGATCCTAGTTAGGTGGTCAGAGATTAACTTGAGTCTGCCTAGCAAATGCAAGGAATAGATAGAGGTGGAAAAAGCAAGTTGAGAAAACATTCTTGGATTAAAAAGTAACAGGATTAATTTAATCAAGTGGTAGTATTTTAGGACATGCCTGATATAAATGAGAATAAAAATAAACGTTACCTCAGCATACACATGTATTATATGTAATTCATATAATTATATATTAAGCGATGAAACTAATATTTAAATATATTTTATAAATGTGTTAATAATTAAACATATATTCATACATATTTTTTAAATATAAACTCTTTCTAGGAGAGGGACACAGCTAAAAATAATAGTAGAGGCAAGCAGGTTTAAGGGGCTATGAGTAATAGTAATTAAAAAAAAATGATCAGGAGTGTGAGAATACATTTATGAAATAAGATGAAAAGAACTGAATTTCTTTGGGTATGAGCAAAGGCAGGATGTGATAAACTCCTCAGGTATTTGAATGAGGCATGTACTCACAGGGCAGGGACTGGGTTTTTTTTTTTTTTTTTTTTTTTTTTTTTTGTGGTACGCGGGCCTCTCACTGTTGTGGCCTCTCCCGTTGCGGAGCACAGGCTCCGGACACGCAGGCTCAGCGGCCATGGCTCACGGGCCCAGCCGCTCCGCGGCATGTGGGATCTTCCTGGACCGGGGCACAAACCCACGTCCCCTGCATCGGCAGGCGGACTCTCAACCACTGCACCACGAGGGAAGCCCAGGGAGTGGGTTTTATGTCAAGGGTGAAGTGTGCACTGGATAGGAGATGGATTTTTTGGAAGGTAGTTCTTTCTAGAAGCTACTCCACTGGACTTATGCTGTAGGGAATATATGTTGCTCTGTAACGGTGGGGATAGAAGGACCAAATGGCAGTCAGTGACAGAAAAAATTCCTTCCTCCCTGGGTTACTATGGCGACTGGGCTCAGGCACATGATCTACCATGGGGAGGCATTTTGGGCAATGAGGGCATTCTTTCTCTTTCCAGACTGGCAAAGGAACCCCATAGATTTGTGAATTTTCAGGGAGCCATTTGCCTACATAACATATTTTTCCTGTATTTCCTTTGCCTGAAAACAATTGGATTTGTTTTTCAGGTTTGTTTGTTAACCAGGATTAGAGATGGTTCCCTAGGACCCACAAGACAATTGTCTATTTCACGTCATACACATGAAATGGGAACAATGGGAACAATCTCTAATCCTGTTTAACAAACACTGAGGACCTGCTCAGGCACCAGTTTTAAACTTTATAGTATAAAGTGTATGAAATGTTCTCATACACAAGCTCTTATCGGTTTCTCCAAGAACTTACGGGTAGGCGCTAATTTTACGATCTCTGTTTTACAGACCAGGTAATAGCCTAGAAAGATTGAGCTTCTGTGTTATGGATCTGGTAAGTCCAGAACTTCAAATCCAAATAAATGTTCTTTCCGCTTAATCAAACTTAACACAGATTCTGCCCTGAAAATCCAGTGGTTCTGTGAGAGGGAAAAGCCATTTTACCCCACAGATCATTAAAATATAAGATGACAGAGAGAGTTACCAAGCTCCCTTCATGAAAGTATCTTTATTTCAAAGTGCTTCTCCTGTTTCTGGTCACTTTACCCCTAATTTTCCTGGAGAAGTGGGAGGTGCCCCCTTCTCTTACCGTGTGTCCAATCCGCACAAATGCAGGACACACTGCCCCAGACTGCAAAGGGCTGGGGTTGATGGGAAGTGACGTGTTGAACATTGGCAACTTCTTTGAGATCGGGAGTGTGGAGTGGTGGGGCATGAAGGAAGGAAGGGAAGTAGAAGGGTAGAGCTACTGCGTCATCTGATAAGGATAATTAGTTGTTTAATTGATAATTTAATTGTTATTGGGGGTGTAGGGAAGGAGTTTGAGTACGTTTTCAGACAGAGGAGAAGGAGTCAATAGAGAGGAAATAAGAGTGTAGGAGGAGAGATAATTAATAGACCAAAGCCACAAAGAAGGTGGGAGAGAAATGGACGCAATGGCGCAAGCAGGGGGCTTTGCCTTGGAAAGACTGAGGGACGCTCCTTAGGTAACTGAGCTTATTCTTTTATTATGTTTACTGTGTCCCAGACAGCATTCTAAGTGCCAGCTATCTATATATATTTTTTAAAATCTTCACAACCACCCTATAAGGTAGATACTCCAGTAATCCCCTGTTCTATACATGAGGAACTAAGACTCAGAAAAGCTAAATGACTTGCCCAGGGCCACACGAGTAGCTATGGAAGCAGCATTCAAACCCAAGCAGCATGGCTCCAAAGTTCATGCTTTTAACCACTATGGTACAGTGAGGAAAGGAGGACCAGCTAGATAAAGATGATAGAGGAGGGAAGTTTAGGGAATTTAAGCAAGATGGCCTTGATCTCCTTAGGCAGTGTTTGTGCATTTGAGTGTACTGAGTATATTTGAGAAACAGGTACTGAAAACTGACTGAGTGGTAAGTGTTGCCTCAGTTATTTGCATATGACTTAACTCTCCCTCAGTACTGAGTTGTCCATTACTATGGAAGGAGAACAGCTGTATGCGATGCAACGTCCTAATAGTAATCTGTGTATAACAAATGTTTGTTGATCAATTAGTAGCTGTCACGTTATTAGTACCTCTCTAAATAACTTGCAGTTGCCTCCAGAGCAGATACAGTCACACAAAACCATTACTCCTTTGTTTGTCAGATGTGCCTCCTTCCAGCTCAGCCCTTCTGATGGCACACGTGCGCATCTATTTAAACTCAGGGTGGCAGAATAAAGTACTTTCCTGACCACAAGCCTGAAGGTAGACTTCCCGGCCAGTCTATAAAGTAAAATAAAATATCCTTAGCACACATTAAACACATTAAACTGACTTCCATGAAGATAATTTGTAAAACCAAGCAATAAAAACTCCTTACTTATGTATACAGTTTCTTAATCAGATCTTTTGTCCTCAACTGATGAAAACAATACTAGGGCAATGTTTGGGTAAGTGTAAGGCCAATTACAAGGTTAAAAGGCACAGTCTCCAAGACCAGTCCTCACTTCTGACACTAACTGCGAGTTCAAGGTGTTCCCCAGACCACTCTCAGGTTCAATAATTCCATAGAAAGACTGACAGAACCCACTGAAAGCTATTAGAGTCACGATTATTGTTTGTTGCAGGGAAAGGCTACAGCCAAAGATCAGCCAAAGGAAGAGATGTATAAAGCAGAGTCAGATGTTTCCAGATGTGAAGCTTCCACTGTCCCTTCCCTTTGGCGTCAGGATGCGTTACTCTGCTTTCATTGGTGTGTGATAGCACACATGGAGTAGGCCACCAAGGAAGCTTACCTGAACTTTGGTGTCCAGAGTTTTTATTGGACTTCATCACACAATCCATAGTGGATTGATTGTCCACGTTGTTAATCTCTGTCTCCAGGTCGATTGATACCACATGACCCAAAGCACCCACGTGAAATCACATGGTTGGTGTCTCTGGAGTGTCCAGTCCCCACCCTAAGATTATCTGGTGTGGCCAAACTTGCCCTAATGAACAAAAACACTCATATCAGGTATGAAATAGATCACCTTCCAGAAGCCAACGGCAGAGGCAGACTTCTCTTTGGGCAAAGTCAAATTCTTTATTATACAGCAAGTGTATCTCAAAAGTTCAACGCAACATAGATCTGTTTCTCCTTCATACCCCGTGGCCAGCTTGGGATGAATGAGGCCTCTGCTCCACAGTTCCTCACTCAGGGCCCAGACTGATGGAACCAACGTCATCTGGAGTGTCACGCTGCCATGACAAAGTCAGGCATGTAATGAATCCTGTGCTGGCCGTTCAGGCAGAAGTGACACTTGTTGCTTCTCACATTTCATTGGCTGATGCAAGTTTGACAGTCATATCCAGTTTGGGGGTTGGGAAGAGAAGAACCATTTTATTCTGTGCCCAGAAAGAAGAGGACTGATCTTAAAAGCCCCAGGGACTTATCTCTACCCTAAGGGATTTATCTCTAAAAACAAATAGACCCACAGAAAGGACTTTTAGCCATTGCTTCTGTTTTTCCTCCTTATTGACCTACCTAATTGAGACATCAGAGTTTGATCGTGGAATCCTAGAAATTCTGCTTACTTGCCGTCAGCTCCAGCTCTTCTCATTCTGCCATCCACTTTTAGACCAAGGTCTCTGACCCTTGCTGGTATACCCTATGAATTTATTCCCAAAGTTTATTTACGGTATTGGGATCTAACAAGTCCTGATATAAAGAGGAAGAAATTTGGCCCATTTCTTGCATGTACCTCATTCCTCTTCCTCCAAAGAACCCCATCGCTCTAGCCACATAATAGTTGCTGATCTCTGAGCATACTATGAGAATCCATGACTCTATGCCTTTGATTATATGGTTCCTTTACAGAAATGCCCTGCCCACCTGTCCAACAGACCAGACTACTTATCCTTTAGGACTCAACTCACATTTCTTTTTCTGTAATTTTTGTGCGTTGCTTTCCCATAAAAGAATCCATTGGCTTTCGGTAAACCTCTGTTATCACTGTTTCTTTAATCGATTGACTATTTGTGCCTCTTGTGAAAGATTTGAGGGTAGAAATGCTGTCTTTTTTCCTCTTTGTATCCCCAGTATGTTACCGGGCAGAGTAACTTAATAGATTGTTATTGAACTGAAGATATGGAAACATTGAATCCCTAGAGTTAACAGAAGAGAGAGGTCTTTTTTATCAATTATAACAGGTCCTCTTAACTAGAGAAAAATCTCCTTTCAACTAAATTGTTTCTAACCGTTAAAGGTTAACCCTTTGTTTTATGTAATAAATGACCTAACGTATATAATTATAAAAGAGGGATTTTCTTTTCTTTTTTCTTGAGGTTTTCTTTTATTGAAGTATAGTTGATTTATAATGTCCTGTTAGTTTCAGATGTACCCAGTGATTCAGCTTTATATATATATATATATATATATAATATGTAATATATATATTCTTTTTCAGATTCTTTTCCCCTATAGGTTATTACAAAATACTGAGTATAGTTCCCTGTGCTATACAGTAGGTCCTTGTTGGTTATCTATTTTATGTATAGTAGCGTGTATGTGTTAATCCCAAACTCCTAATTTATCCCTCTGCCCTCCTTTCCCCTTGGTAACCGTAAGCTTGTTTTCTATGTCTGTGGATCTATTTCTTTTTTGTAAATATGTTCATTTGTACCTTTTTTATTTTGAGTCCACATATAAGCAATATCATAAGATATTTGTCTTTGTCTGACTTACTTCACTTAATATGATAATTCTAGGTCCATTCATTTTGCTGCAACATGAACTTCATTCTCTTTTATGGTTGAGTAATATTCCATTGTGTATATGCACCACATCTTCTTTATCCATTCATCTGTTGATGGACACTTACGTTGTTTCCATGTCTTGGTCATTGTAAACAGTGCTGCAATGAATATTGGGGTGCATCTTTCTTTCCAAATTATAGTTTTCTCCAGATATATGCCCAGGAGTGGGTTTACAGGATCATATGGTAACTCTATTTTTAGTTTTTTAAGGAATCTCTGTACTTTTCTCCATAGTGGTTGTTAAAAGAGGGATTTTAACAAAGATTTCACCTGTGCTTAAGTATCAGCACTTGATTTTCCGCATAATGTATTTCTAGATTATATTCACAGGCCTAGGGCCTAGACTGGCTGCTGTTGATTACAAGGGGACTGGATGGGTTCAGGAGATGGAAGAGTTCCTGACCGAGAACTGTGAACTGAAGTGGGTCAGTGCCAGACATATTCCTCTGAAAAATAAAGAGAGCTCTGAGGTCAAAAGACATACACTCGGCCCACAACATTTTTTTTAACCAGTAAGGAAAATAATTGTGCAACATTTTCTTCAGGTATATATATATGTATTTAACATCATTATTGGAGTATAATTGCTTTACAATGGTGTGTTAGTTTCTGCTTTATAACAAAGTGAATCAGTTATACATATACATATGTGCTCATATCTCTTCCCTCTTGCGTCTCCCTCCCTCCCACTCTCCCTATCCCACCCCTCTAGGTGGTCACAAACCACCGAGCTGGTCTCCCTGTGCTATGCGGCTGCTTCCCACTAGCTATCTACCTTACGTTTCATAGTGTATATATGTCCATGCCACTCTCTCACTTTGTCACAGCTTACCCTTCTCCCTCCCCATATCCTCAAGTCTGTTCTCTAGTAGGTCTGTGTCTTTATTCCCGTCTTACCCCTAGGTTCTTCATGAGCATTTTTTTTCTTTTTCTTAGATTCCATGTATTTGTGTTAGCATATGGTATTTGTTTTTCTCTTTCTGACTTACTTCACTCTGTATGACAGACTCTAGGTCCATCCACCTCACTACAAATAACTCAATTTCATTTCTTTTTATGGCTGAGTAATATTCCATTGTATATATGGGCCACATCTTCTTTATCCATTCATCTGTTGACGGACACTTAGGTTGCTTCCATGTCCTGGCTATTGTAAATAGAGCTGCAATGAACATTTTGGTACATGACTCTTTTTGAATTATGGTTTTCTCAGGGTATATGCCCAGCTGGGTCATATGGTAATTCTATTTTTACTTTTTTAAGGAACCTCCATACTGTTCTCCATAGTGGCTGTATCAATTTGCATTCCCACCAACAGTGCAAGAGGGTTCCCATTCTCCACACCCTCTCCAGCATTTATTGTTTCTAGATTTTTTGATGATGGCCATTCTGACCGGTGTGAGATGATATCTCATTGTAGTTTTGATTTGCATTTCTCTAATGATTAATGATGTTGAGCATTCTTTCATGTATTTGTTGGCAATCTGTATTTCTTCTTTGGAGAAATGTCTGTTTAGGTCTTGTGCCCATTTTGGATTGGTTTGTTTGTTTTTTTGATATTGAGCTGCATGTGCTGCTTGTAAATTTTGCAGATTAATCCTTTGTCAGTTGCTTCATTTACAAATATTTTCTACCATTGTGAGGGTTGTCTTTTGGTCTTGTTTATAGTTTCCTTTGCTGTGCAAAAGCTTTTAAGTTTCATTAGGTCCCATTTGTTTATTTTTGTTATTATTTCCATTTCTCTAGGAGGTGGGTCAAAAAGGATCTTGCTGTGATTTATGTCATAGAGTGTTCTGCCTATGTTTTCCTCTAACAGTTTGATAGTATCTGGCCTTACATTTAGGTCTTTAATCCATTTTGAGTTTATTTTTGTGTATGGTGTTAGGGAGTGTTCAAATTTCATACTTGCACATGAACCTGTCCAGTTTTCCCAGCACCACTTATTGAAGAGGCTGTCTTTTCTCCACTCTATATTCTTGCCTCCTTTATCAAAGATAAGGTGACCATATGTGCGTGGGTTTATCTCTGGGCTTTCTATCCTGTTCCATTGATCTATCTTTCTGTTTTTGTGCCAGTACCATACTGTCTTGATTACTGTAGCTTTGTCGTATAGTCTGAAGTCAGGGAGCCTGATTTCTCCAGCTCCGTTTTTCGTTCTCAAGATTGCTTTGGCTATTTGGGGTCTTTTGTGTTTCCATACAAATTGTGAAATTTTTTGTTCTCGTTCTGTGAAAAATGCCAGTGGTAGTTTGATAGGGAATGCATTGAATCTGTAGATTGCTTTCGGTAGTAGAGTCATTTTCACAATGTTGATTCTTCCAATTCAAGAACATGGTATATCTCTCCATCTATTTGTATCATCTTTAATTTCTTTCATCAGTGTCTTATAATTTTCTGCATACAGGTCTTTTGTCTCCTTAGGTAGGTTTATTCCTAGATATTTTATTCTTTTTGTTGCAGTGGTAAATGGGAGTGATTTCTTAATTTCACTTTCAAAGTTTTCATCATTAGTGTATAGCAATGCCAGATATTTCTGTGCATTAATTTTGTATCCTTCTACTTTACCAAATTCATTGATTAACTCTATTTGTTTTCTGCTAGCATCTTTAGGATTCTGTATGTATAGTGTCAAGTCATCTGCAAACAGTGACAGCTTTACTGCTTCTTTTCCAATTTGGATTCCTTTTGTTTCTTTTTTCTTCTCTGATTGCTGTGGCTAAGACATCCAAAACTATGTTGAATAAGAGTGGTGCAAGTGGGCAACCTTGACTTGTTCCTGATCTTAGTGGAAATGGTTTCAGTTTTTCACCATTGAGGGCGATGTTGGCTGTGGGTTTGTCATATATGGCCTTTATTATGTTGAGGAAAGTTCCCTCTATGCCTACTTTCTGCAGGGATTTTATCATAAATGGGTGTTGAATTTTGTCAAAAGCTTTCTCTGAATCTATTGAGATGATCATATGGTTTTTCTCCTTCAATTTGTTAATATGGTGTATCACATTGATTGATTTGCGTATATTGCATCCCTGGAATAAACCCCACTTGATCATGGTGTATGATCCTTTTAATGTGCTTTTGGATGCTGTTTGCTAGTATTTTGTTCAGGATTTTTGCATCTATGTTCATCAGTGATATTGGCCTGTAGTTTTCTTTCTTTGTGACATCTTTGTCTGATTTTGGTATCAGGGTGATGGTGGCCTCGTAGAATGAGTTTGGGAGTGTTCCTCCCTTGCAATATTTTGGAAGAGTTTGAGAAGGATAGGTGTTAGCTCTTCTCTAAATGTTTGATAAAATTCGCCTGTGAAGCCATCTGGTCCTAGGCTTTTGTTTGTTGGAAGCTTTAAAATCACAGTTTCAATTTCAGTGCTTGCGATTGGTCTGTTCATATTTTCTATTTCTTCCTGGTTCAGTCTCGGCAGGTTGTACATTTTTTAGAATTTGTCCATTTCTTCCAAGTTGTCCATTTTATTGGCATAGAGTTGCTTGTAGTAATCTCTCATGATCCTTTGTATTTCTGCAGTGTCAGTTGTTACTTCTCCTTTTTCATTTCTAATTCTATTGATTTGAGTCTTCTTCCATTTTTTCTTGATGAGTCTGGCTAAAGGTTTATCAATTTTGTTTATCTTCTAAAAGATCCAGCTTTTAGTTTTATTGATCTTTGCTATCGTTTCCTTCATTTCTTTTTCATTTATTTCTGATTTGATCTTTATGATTTCTTTCCTTCTGCTAACTTTGGGGTTTTTTTGTTCTTCTTTCTCTAATTGCTTTAGGTGCAAGGTTAGGTTTGTCTGAGATGTTTCCTGTTTCTTAAGGTAGGATTGTATTGCTATAAACTTCCCTCTTAGAACTGCTTTTGCTGCATCCCATAGGTTTTGGGTCGTCTTGTCTCCATTGTCATTTGTTTCTAGGTATTTTTAGATTTCCTCTTTGATTTCTTCAGTGATCTCTTGGTTATTAAGTAGTGTATTGTTTAGACTCCATGTGTTTGTAGTTTTTACAGATCTTTTCCTGTAATTGATATCTAGTGTCATAGCGTTGTGGTCAGAAAAGATACTTCATACAATTTCAATTTTCTTAAATTTACCAAGGCTTGATTTGTGACCCAAGATATGATCTATCCTGGAGAATATTCCAGGAGCACTTGAGAAAATTGTGTATTCTGTTGTTTTTGGATGGAATGTCCTATAAATATCAAATAAGTCCGTCTTGTTTAATGTATCATTTAAAGCTTGTGTTTCCTTATTTATTTTCATTTTGGATGATCTGTCTGTTGGTGAAAGTGGGGTGTTATAGCATGTTACTGTCGATTTCCCCTTTTATGGCTGTTAGTATTTGCCTTATGTATTGAGGTGCTCCTATGTTGGGTGCATAAATATTTACAATTGTTATATCTTCTTCTTGGATTGATCCCTTGATCTTTATGTAGTGTCCTTTGTTTCTTGTAATAGTCTTTATTTTAAAGTCTATTTTGTCTGATATGAGAATTGCTACTCCAGCTTTCTTTTGATTTCCATTTGCATGGAATACCTTTTTCCATCCCCTCACTTTCCATCTGTAAGTGTCCCTAGGTTTGAAGTGGGTGTCTTGTAGACAGCATATATATGGGTCTTGTTTTTGTATCCATTCAGCCAGTCTGTGTCTTTTGCTGGGAGCATTCAATCCATTTACAGTAAGGTAATTATCAATATGTATGTTCCTATTCCCATATTCTTAATTGTTTTGGGTTTGCTATTGGAGGTCTTTTCCTTCTCTTGTGTTTCTTGCCTAGAGAAGTTCCTTTAGCATTTGTTGTAAAGCTGGTTTGGTGGTGCTGAACTCTCTCAGCTTTTGCTTGTCTGTAAAGATTTTAATTTCTCCATCAAATCTGAATGAGATCCTTGCTGGGTAGAGTAATCTTGGTTGCAGGTTTTTCTCCTTCATCACTTTAAATATGTCCTGCCAGTCCCTCCTGGCTTGCAGAGTTTCTGCTGAAAGATCAGCTGTTAACCTTATGGCGATTCCCTTGTGTGTTATTTGTTGTTTTTCCCTTGCTGCTTTTAATATGTTTTCTTTGTATTTAATTTTTGATAGTTTGATTAATATGTGTCTTGGCATGTTTCTCCTTGGATTTATCCTGTATGGGACTCTCTGTCCTTCCTGAACTTGATTAACTATTTCCTTTCCCATATTAGGGAAGTTTTCAACTATAATCTCTTCAAATATTTCCTCAGTCCCTTTCTTTTTCTCTTCTTCTTCTGGGACCCCTGTAATTCGGATGTTGGTGCATTTAATGTTGTCCTATAGGTCTCTGAGACTGTCCTCAGTTCTTTTCATTCTTTTTTCTTTATTCTGCTCTGCAGTAATTATTTCCACTATTTTATCTTCCAGGTCACTTATCCGTTCTTCTGCCTCAGTTATTCTGCTATTCATCCCTTCTAGAGTATTTTTATTTTATATATTGTGTTGTTCATCATTGCTTGTTTCCTCTTTAGTTCTTCTAGGTCCTTGTTAAATGTTTCTTACATTTTTTCTACTCTATTTCCAAGATTTTGGATCATCTTTACTATCATTATTCTGAATTCTTTTTCAGGTAGACTGCCTATTTCCTCTTCATTTTTTAGGTCTGGTGGGTTTTTACTTTGCTCCTTCATCTGCTGTGTGTTTTTCTGTCTTCTCATTTTGCTTACTTACTGTGTTTGGGATCTCTTTTTCGCAGGCTGCAGGTTCGTAGTTCCCGTTGTTTTTGGTGTCTGTCCCCAGTGGCTAAGGTTGGTTCAGTGGGTTGTGTAGGCTTCCTGGTGGAGGGGACTAGTGCCTGTGTTCTGGTGGATGAGACTGGATCTTGTCTTTCTGGTGGGCAGGTCCACGTCTGGTGGTGTGTTTTGGGGTGTCTGTGATTATGATTTTAGGCCACCTGTCTGCTAATGGATGGGGGCTGTGTTCCTGTCTTGCTAGTTGTTTGGCATAGGGTGTCCAGCACTGTAGCTTGCTGGTCGTTGAGTGAAGCTGGGTGTTGGTGTTGAGATGGAGATCTCTGGGAGATTTTCGCTGTTTGATATTACGTGGAGCTGGGAGGTGTCTTGTGGACCAGTGTCCTGACGTTGGCTCTCCCACCTCAGAGGCACAGCACTGACTCCTGGCTGGAGCACCAAGAGCCTTTCATCCACACGGCTCAGAATAAAAGGGAGAAAATATAGAAAGAATGAAAGAAAGAGGATAAAATAAAATAAAGTAGGATAATAAAATAAAGTTATTAAAAAGAAGAAGAAGAAAAAAGAATGGAGGGACAGAATTCTAGGACAAATGGTGAAAGCAAAGCTATACAGACAAAATCTCACCCAGAAGCATACACATACACACTCACAAAAAAGAGGAAAAGGGGAAAATATAATATATCTTGCTCCCAAAGTCCACCTCCTCAATTTGGGATGGTTCATTGTCTATTCGGGTATTCCACAGATGCAGGGTACATGAAGTTGATTGTGGAGCTTTAATCTGCTGCTCCTGAGGCTGCTGGGAGAGATTTCCCTTTCTCTGTTCGCACAGCTCCCAGGGTTCAGTTTTGGTTTTGGCCCCGCCTCTGTGTGTAGGTCGCCTGAGGGCATCTGTTCTTTGCTCAGACAGGACGGAGTTAAAGGAGCAGCTGATACGGGGGCTCTGGCTCACTCAGGCCGGGGGGAGGGAGGGGTACGGAGTGCAGGGCGAACCTGTGGCGGCAGAGGCCAGCGTGACGTTGCACCAGCCTGAGGCACGCCGTGCGTTCTCCTGGGGAAGTTGTCCCTGGATCACGGGACCCTGGCAGTGGCGGGCTGCACAGGATCCCGGGAGGGGAGGTGGGGTTAGTGACCTGTTTTTGCTCACAGGCTTCTTGGTGGCGGCAGCAGCAGCCTTAGCGTCTCATGCCCGTCTCTGGGGTCCGCTCTGTTAGCCGCGACTCATGCCGTATCTGGAGCTCCTTTACGCGGCGCTCTTAATCCCCTCTCCTGGCGCACCAGGAACAAAGAGGGAAGAAAAAGTCTCTTTTCTCTTCGGCAGCTCCAGACTTTACCGGACTCCCTCCCGGCTAGCCGTGGCGCACTAGCCCCCTTCAGGCTGTGTTCACGCCGCCAACCCCAGTCCTCTCCTGCGCTCCGACCGAAGTCCGAGCCTTAGCTCCCAGCCCCCGCTCGCCCCGGCGGGTGAGCAGACAAGCCTCTCGGGCTGGTGAGTGCTGGTCGGCACCGATCCTCTGTGCGGCAGTCTCTCCACTTTGCCCTCCGCACCCCTGTTGCTGTGCTCTCCTCCGTGGCTCTGAAACTTCCCCCCATGCCCATCCCCCGTCTCCGCCCGCGAAGGGGCTTCTAGTGTGTGGAAACTTTTCCTCCTTCACAGCTCCCTCCCACTGGTGCAGGTGCCGTCCCTATTCTTTTGTCTCTGTTTTTTCTTTTGCCCTACCCAGGTACGTGGGGAGTTTCTTGCCTTTTGGGAGGTCTGAGGTCTTGTGCCAGCGTTCAGTAGGTGTTCTATAGGAGCATTTCCACGTGTAGATGTATTTCTGATGTATCTGTGGGGAGGAAGGTGATCTCCGCGTCTTACTCTTCCGACATCTTCTCCTGGTCCCCGCTTCAGGTATATTTGTTAAGCTCTTTTGTCCCCTTCAATGCTTTCTTTGATATATGGAGTTGGATGAAAGGGAAAATGGAGAGAGAGAAAAAAAATTAAAATGTATTTTAAATAATATAATTCAAAGGGACCTACGTTCTAAACCCTTAACACCAATGTTTTGGGCCATTTAGATATTTGGGCTCTCTACTGGTGCCTTTTTCATGAGAATGCTGTTTGGATTGCTGGTTTGGAAGGGTGGGTAGGAATTGGAGATGTCAAAGAGGGTAGCCTCCTAATTCAGCAGATTGTTAGGTGAAGCCTTAAAGAAAATTGAATTTTAGAAAGAGAGCCACACATCTCAGGTTGCCAGTGCCAGTTTGTGCTTGCTGTCCCAGCGTAATTATTAATAGTGCCCTATTTGATTCTCAAAAGTGTCCTGTGTGGAATGACCCCCCTCGTTTTAGGTCATGCAGAGTGGAGAATATTGGCGTGATGAATGGGAAAGATGAAGAGGGCTCAAGGGAGAGTTATGAGGGTAAATTCTGTGCAGGCTTTCCTTAAAAGGCTTTTCGTGCTTTCTGAAATGCCTCGCAGACTTTCTTCTGACGCACTTCTCATCATCAGTTTATTTTTCTTTGATGCAGTTCTTATGGGGCCAGTGTGTCTCAGCACGGTCTGGATTTCTGTTAGACTCGTGGGCAGCAGTGCTGCATCCATGTGTGATTCAAACCTGAACAGATGGGCTGTGAATGGGGTGATAAGAATAGAGAAGCACATAGCAGTAGACCAAACTTCCTGTGTACCCGCCTTTGAATACTGTTTCACTGTCTGAAATAGCATTCATCTTCTGGCTGGGATCATTTATTCCCTCTGGAATTAAGCAATGGCATTGGCAGCAAAAGAAACTATTTTGGGAAGGAGATGTGGGAGGAATTTTGCTATGTATGACAGGCTGGGCAGAAGTACCTTTCATGCTTTTGAGGACCACACTGTTCATTAGTGCCCTGGTAAAGAGAAACTGACAACTTTCCGATAATCCCAAATGTAGTGAATGTTGAGGTGAATGCATACGCACTGTCATCTATGAAGATTAGCAAAGACTGAGTTTAGATGCTTCAACTTAATTCACCTACATGGCAGAAAGAGAATTTTTCTTTGGAGATTAGCCTCTAATGCAGATGCTTTTGAGAAGGGGTAAAATATAACATCTTGTTCCTGTCCCCTTCCTCACATACGCCCTTGCAGTTGTCTTTGCATATTCACATGCAGACTTTTCTAGATTGTTGGAGTTTAAAATAAGGCAATGAATGCTGTGTGTCCCCCCCTCCTTCCCCACAAAGCTGAGGTGGGTAGGGCTTGGCAGCTGGTAGCGGCTACAGAGATAAATAAGCATCAGGGCTCCTGGATGGACAGGGTGCAGAAGCGCCTGGGATGAGGTTGTGCAGCCGAGTGCCTTCCGTGGGACGAGGCCATGAGGATGGAGCTGCAGCTGGAGTCCAGAAGTTCAGGCAGTGAGAGGGAGGTGGGGCTTATAAGAACCCGTTTAATAGTCCTTTTGATCAAACTGTTGCATTTTTGGGGTGGGGAGAGTACTTTAGAGGACAGATGAAAGTCATTTCATGCTATTTTGTCATTTAATGGATGTATTTAATGAAAACCAGGGAATTATGTTAGTCTGTTCCTATTTGACTTTTCTATTTGATACTCTTCCGCTAATAAAGAGAACTACCTTCAGAATTTAGTTTTTACAAATTTTCTGCAATTAGATATTAAAAACAGCAGCCCAGGGCTACTTAACACTTTTCTATTTTGTTACTGATAACTAGTTTGGAAAACGTTTCTCTTTTCTCTTTTCTTTTTTTTTTAATTAATTTTTATTGGAGTGTAGTTGCGTTACAATGTTGTGTTAGCTTCTACTGCATGACAAAATGAATCAGCCATATATATACATATATCCCCTCCCTTTTGGATTTCCCTCCTGTTTAGGTTGGAAAACATTTTTCTATGGAAGACTTTTGAATTCTCTTTTCAATGTGGTAGATGTAAAAACCAAAGATGATTTTTGCTCTTTTATTATTTTTTTTCACTTTGGCAGTTGGGCTAATGAGAAAGGTGAAGATGTTGAGATTCCCCACTCCAAAGAGTGCTGTCTAGGTTTATGATAAGCATTTTGTAAACTATATCCCCTTGTTCACAAAGGTATAGTAAGTTTACTTAAAGTCAAAAATCATAAATACCTATGTGTTTTACATGGGGAGCTTGGTGAAGTGTCAGTTAGTGGTACCATTATAGACATCAATGGCCTTATATTAATTTTTTTTAGACAAATAAACTGTCATTTTATTTTCCAGCTAAATGATTCAAAGATTGAATGATCTCAGAATTTGAAATATGCTGCTCTCTTTCTATCTGGACGTGACATTAAATGTTCTTCATCTTCTTGTGACATTCTCTTTTTTTAAAAATCATTTCAATTTTTCATTTGAGAAATTGGTGGGAAAGACCTTTATATGGTGACAAGACATAAAAAAGAGTTTTAAAAAATTTGAAGCATTTCAAGAAAAAAATTGAAGACCTAGTTATTATGCCTTTCAAATTAAGCCTTTTCTAAAGTAGCATTCTCCTTTTGTGTGTCTAAACAGTAGAATGACATTTCTATAAGGAAATTAGAGAATTAATTTTTTTAATAGTTTTAAAAAAATTTATTTATTTTAGGCTGTGTTGGGTCTTCGTTGCAGGCTTTTTCTCTGGTTATGGTGAGCGGGGGCTACTCTTCGTTCATTGTGGAGCACAGGCTCTAGGCGCATGGGCTTCAGTAGTTGTGGCACACGGGCTCAGTAGTTGTGGCTCGCGGGCTCCAAAGCGCAGGCTCATTAGTGTGGCACACTGGCTTAGTTGCTCTGCAGCATGTGGGATCTTCCTGGACCAGGGCTCGAACCCATGTCCCCTGCATTGGCAGGTGGATTCTTAACCACTACGCCACCAGGGAAGCCCTAGAGAATTAATTTTAAACTCAAATATTAAGTCTACAGTGATGAATGAGCTAGATATTGTTGAAGGTGGATAGTAGAGGGAGGGAAGGGGATGAAGATTTTAAAAAGGAGATTAAACGAAAACATTTGAAGTGTTTGGAGAATTGATAAATCAAGAAAGGTCTCACTGAGTGCTAGTATGTGCTAGGATCAGCACTGGGATATACAAATAAAGAATTGAATTTGAGAGGAAATCAGGCATTGTTAACCTAGGTTTCATCTGGATTTATAAATGGGTTCATCAAAGATGATGAAAAACATCACCAGCCAAATATCTGTGGGATTATGTGTGGGTTGAATTCACCAGGGGTCCCAGCCTCTTCCATCTTTTTATTCGGAGTTGTCTCCTTCTCACAAACTCACTGACCTTCCCTCCTCTGTGTTCTAGGAGAGACAGCGTCTGGAGACCATCCTCAGTCTCTGTGCTGAGTACACAAAGCCTGACAGTCACGTGTCCACTGGCACCACTGTGGCAGATGTACAGAAAATCAATAAGGAACTGGAGAAGCTGCAGCTCTCTGACGAGGAGTCCGTGTTTGAAGACGCCCTGGTGAGCCCTGACACCAGATACAGGTGCCACCAGAAAAGCTCTCTCCACGATGCAGACCTGGCAAGCTTCGGGAGCCTCAGTCAGAGTAGCGCCAGCTTCCTTTCCCTCAGGAGCTCCAGGAATGATGAACTGATCAGGGACCTCACCAAGACTCCCCCACCGCCCTCCTCTGCCTTTCTGAAAGCTTCCAGCGAGTCCGCTTATCTAAGCATCCTACCAAAGGTAAAGCCGGCCACACACACAGATTAAATTTAGGGCCTGAACCATATGCATCTGCACTGGCCTAGATACTAGAGGTTTTATCCTGGTTGTTTTCCAAACTGTTTTCAGTGAAGCTTCAATTTAAGAGGTAATCAGCTAAGCAAGGTGCAGCAAATTAGGGTGTTTACTATAAAGTAACAAATTTGCACTCTAGAAAATGTAGCAGTACAGAAAAGTATAAAGAAAAACAATTTCTCTTCTCCCTGCCCCCTCCAATTGTACAACTGAGAGAGAAAAACACAAAGTGTCTTACACGCCTTCTCAGTATTTCTGTGCATATATGGCCGTATATTATAAGCATAGACATACATATATACAAGTATAGTGTTCTGTACGATTTTTTTTCCCCTCACTGAATGTCTGGAGCATCTTTGCATATTACTATACACAGTTCTGCCTCATTCTTTGGTTGACTAGTATTTTATTGTCTGGAAATCCTATTTAAATGGTTTCCAGTATTTTATCAACAAAATATATATGCAACAAATATTCTGGAAAATATATATTAGCACAATTGTGCAAATGTGTCTGTAGGGTCACTTACTAAAAGTGGAATTGGTAGGTCAAAGAGTTTGTATATTATTCATTTTAATCAATATTCCCAAATTATACTCTCAAAAGACTGTGTATTTCCAGGTGACACTGAGTAAGAGTTTATCCGTGCACCTTGTTATTCATACACTTGCCAAAGTTATGTATTATCAAAAATTTTTAATATGCTAAGTTAATGATGTTTTAATTTTCTTGCCTTTAATTATGCATAAAATTGGACATCTTTTCATATTTTTAGTTGTTCATTTGTATTTTGAGACACTCATGTTCTTCACCCATTTTTTTGTCTTAAGGACACCTTTATTATTATTTATTTAACTTTTTAAAGTTAAAGTATTGTTGATTTCCAATATTATATTAGTTTCAGGTGTACAACATAGTGATTCAATATTTTTATAGATTGTACTCCATTTAAAGTTGTTATAAAATATTGGCAATATTCCCTGCATTGGACAATCTATCCTTATATCTTATTTATTTTATACATAGTTGTTTGTACCTCTTTTTTTTTTTTTTTTTCCCAGAACACAAATTTATTTGGCATTCGGATGAAGTGGTTCTCACAGCATCTTAAGAATTAGTGCCAACCCAACCAAAATAAACCCAAACTTAGTGAAAGGAAAACATAAACAGGCCTTGAGACAATGGCCTATAGACACCCACCCACACCAAGCAGGTCAGCAGCTCTCACAGGAGCACGAGACTCTCAGCCAGGGCTGGTCGGGATTCGTCTGACCACGGAGCACAACCAGATCTCATGATGGCTGGCCTAGGCAGAAGGCCGACCCCACCTCTCCCCTTGCTCCCCCACCCCCACCCCCAGTGGAGCTCAGCCCCTGGGGCACTAGCTCCTGGGGACACTGCGGGCAGCAGGCAAGGCCTGAAACAGTGCTGCACGTGGGCTGAGCAACCCCGGAGCCCTGGCCTGTCCGGAAGCAGGCCCCCCTCTGTGGCCCCCACAGCCTGCTTCGGGCCACCCCCTTAGTGACTCCCACATGCCCAACTGGCCCAGCAGTCCTTCGGTTCCCAAGGAAGTCCCCAGTCCCTGCCCTGTACACACGGGTCTGAGGCCTGGGCCAGAGACATGGGGGCTGGGAGGGACCCTGAGCTGTTGGGGCCAGGCCCCTCTGGGGCTCCGCGGGGGAGCCCACTCCAAAGCAGGAGTGCTCAGGACCTCACCTAGCACCAAGGCCTGTGACAGCTGCTCAGTGCCCAGAACACAGTGGAGGCAGGACACGCTTTCTGCTTTGTCTTCAGCAGCCAGTGCAGCCACTCTCCAGTCCCAGTCCTTGGCAGGGGGAGTGCAGGCCTGCTCGGCACGCAGCCTGCCCGCGTGGGGCTGCCTGCAGCACTCTGGCTCCTGTGGGCCGAGCCCTGGTCTGTGGGCAACTTGAGAAGCTCATGCTGCCCAGGGAAGAACAAAACGGTCCCCAGCAGGAGACTGTGAGAACGTGTCCAGAAATAGACTGTGCCAGCGAGGGCTGTCACCTCAGAGCACCCACTTCAAGTCATCCCCCGCTCACTGCTGGTCTGGGAGGGCGCGAGGGGCCAGGGAAGGGCTCCCTGATCTCAGCTGAGGGCCACGCCTTGGGGCCGCCCAGCACGCCATGGCTGGCTCTGGAAAGGGGGGCCCCAGGCCTGTTTGTACCTCTTAATCCCCTACCCCTATCTTACCTCTCTTCCATCCCTTTCCCCGTTGGTAACCACTAGCTTGTTCTCTCTATCTGTAAGTCTGTTTCTGTTTTGTTACATTTGTTTGGTATTTTTATTTTAGGTTCCACATGTAAGTGCTAATATACAGCATTTGTCTTTCTCTGGCTTACTTATTTCACTAAGCATGATATCCTCCAGGTCCATCTATGTTGTTGCAGATGGGAAAATTTCTTTCTTTTTTATGACCAAGTAATATTTCATTGCCTATATATACCACATCCTCTTTATCCATTCATTTGTTGATGGACACTTAGGTTGCTTCCATATCTTGACTATTGTAAATAATGCTGCTATGAACATTGGGGTGCATATATCTTTTCAAATTACTGTTTTTTGTTTTCTTCAGATATATGCCCAGGATTGGAGTTGCTGGATCATATGGTAGTTCTGTTTTTAGCTTTTTTGGGGAACCTCCGTACTGTTTTCCATAGTGACTCTACCAGTTTACATTCCCACCAACAGTGTATTAGGGTTCTCTTTGCTCCACATTCTTCCCAATACTTATTTGTGGACTTTTTGTTGTTTTCTGACAGGTGTGAGGTGATATCTCACTGTGGTTATGATTTGCATTTTTCTGATGACTAGGAATGTTGAGCATCTTTTCATGTGCCTGTTTGCCATTTGTATGTCTTTTTTGAAAAAATGTCTATTGAGGTCTTCTGCCCATTTTTTAATTGAGTTGTTTTTCTGATATTGACTTATATGAGCTGTATATTTTGAATATTAACTCCTTATTGGTCATATCATTGCAAATATGTTCTCCCATTCAGTAGGTTGTCTTTTCATTTTGTTGATGGTTTCCTTTGCTATGCAAAAGCTTTTAAGTTTAATTAGGTCCCATTTTGGGGGTGGTGGGGGAATCCAATTAAATTTTGGTGGAAACTTCAGGGTTTTGTGTATATGGTCATGTCATCTGCAAATAGTGACAGTTTAACTTATTCTCTTCCAATTTGGATGCCTTTTTATTTCTTTTTCTTGTCTGCTTGCTGTGGCTAGGGCTTCTAATATTATGTTAAATAGATGTTCTGAGAGTGGGCATCCTTGTCTTGTTCCTGATTGTAGAGGAAAATCTTTCAACTTCTCACGATTGAGTATGTTAGCTGTGTGTTTGTCATAAATGGCCTTTATTATGTTGAGATTTGTTCCCTCTGTATTGACTTTGATGAGAGTTTATCATGAATACATGTTGAATTTTGTCAAATTCTTTTTCTGTGTCTATTGAGGTGATCATGTGATTTTTATCCTTTGTTTTGTTAATGTGGTGTATCACATTGCTTGATTTTCAGACATTGAACCATCTTTGCATCCCTGGAATAAATCCTACTTCATTATGGTGTGTACTTATTGTCATTTTCTTACTTATTTACTGGTTGTTATTGTAGTTCTGCTTTTTTCTCTTTTTTTAGTTTGTTCCCTTGTGGTCTGATGATTTTCTTTAGTGATATGCTTGTGTTCTTTTCTCTTTAGTTTTTGTGTATCTATTGTAGGCTTTTGATTTGTGGTTACCTTGGGGTTCATGTATTGACCTATAGCTCTATCTACTTGTTTTAAACTGATAATCACAAGTTCAAACACATTCTAAAAGATCTACATTTTTACTCCCTTTCCCCATGTTTTGTGTTTTTGATGCCATATTTTACATCTTCATGCATATCCCTTAACTGTTTATTGTAGTTACAGTTGATTTTACAATCTTTGTCTTTCAGTCTTCATGCTCACTTATTTAAGTGACTGATCCACAGCCTTTACTGTATATTTGCCTTTACCTGTGGGATTTTTCCTTTCTTATAAATTCTCACTTCTTGTTGTAGCCTTTTCTTTTCCACTTAAAGAGACCTTTTTCTTTTAGGGTCACTTTAGTATTGATGAACTTTTAGTTTTTGCTTGTCAGAGAAATTCATATTTTCTTCAATTCTGAATGATAACCTTGTTGGATAGAGTATCCTAGGTTGCAGGTTTTTCCTTTTCAAGATTTTGAATATATCATGCTGCTTCCTTCTGGTCTGCAAAGTTCCCACAGAAAAATCAGCTGATAGCCTTATAGGGATTCCCTTGTATGTGACTCTGTTTTTCTTCTGCTGTCTTTAAAATTATCTGTTTATCTCTAGCCTTTGCCATTTTAATTATGATATGTCTCAATGTGGGTCTCTTTATGTTCATTTGTTTGGGACTACCTGTGCTTCCTGTACTAGAAATCTGTTTCCTTCTTCAACTTCAGGAACTTTTCAGCCATAATTTCATCAAATACATTTTCTATCCCTTTCTGTCTCTTTTCAA